>NC_142525.1:24773216-25088216 GCF_964205215.1 Stylophora pistillata | reverse complement strand
TCAAACTTGTGATTTCAAATCCAACTCGCGCTGCGCTTCCATTTGATTTTCAAAGCAGACCTATGATTTCAGACCAAATCGCTCAGTTGTATCGATTTACTTGCAATCGTAATGAATTTGAAGCAATTTTCATTCTTGATTAAAGGTTAAAGTAATATTTCTTTATGTTTATCCGTGTTCTTTTAGAAGGCTAGACAAATTCTGCAAAGAATTAAACAAGACAGGATGGCAAGCGTAAAGGTTGTGCAGTTTTAAAGGACACTGGGATACATGGAAGAAAGTTTTCCGTGGTCAATCGCGTAATGGCAAAGTTAGATATGATATCATCTCAGTGGGTTAAATTACAAAAGGAGCGAGCCGAATTTCGTAAACATAAAGAAACAGATGTTTTTTCACTGCTTTAAACTCTTACAGAAACCTTTCATTGCTGGTCCGTTTAACATTGAAAGAGAATATTGTCCTTAACATAAAGTGGATTGAAAGTCTTTCACCACTTGGAAAATGGTAGCAGAAATTAAAACAAATTCAATTGCTTTTTCAAACCAAATGGCTAACTTCGGCCTGGAAACGAAGGCTGGAGAATTATTCAATATATCACGGAGCTTTTATTGGACGCTAAGTTTCTCAGTAAATTGTCTACATATAAAAATCCCCCCATAACATAGCCAGTAAATTTAGCTACCCAAATTCTTTAGCGCGAGCTTGCTTTCTAATCCTAATATGTGCACTTGACGTTAGCAATCAAATATCTCGAGATTGAAATTATTCTGCGATTGAATGCAAAGTTCCCGTCTAGCTTGGCTGCGATTTTTGATATTTTCAGATGGTTTTTCAGTCCCATCTCGATTGAGATAGACCTCTTGGAACTCTCAGTGAAATATATATTTATGGAAGTATACTTGATGATTTGGAAAGCAGAGGACATAGCCTTGTAAGAGCGACGAAAACAGCTTTAGAGTGAGCAATACTAGATTTTCCCAAACGTGATACGAATTATTGCTGGAAAATGAAGACTGAATTTGCTGACTACTGCACAGGCGGCCCAAGCGTACAATGTGTCAATTCGTGGTTTTAAGGTCATAAAGAGGAATATCTTAAACGCTAATGTGTATTAGCTGTAGTGATACAAGCCAAAATTTCCTCTGCATGAATTTTTACCCTTTGCCCATTGCTATTAAATGACTCTTTCGTTTACTGAAGTCAATATTCCCTGAAAATTGGATTATTCTTGGATAAATTTAGATTGAGTCGATTTCCCTCAAATTTCGACCAGCGTAAGCAAAAAGCAAATACATACCCGTTCAAACAGCAACAGTTTCCAAATTCCGCTGCATAGCTCCAAGAGACGCCCTGCTTTTACATCCATTCTAGCCCCATTCGCTTTTTCGTCGCCTTACCACAGGATTCAAATATTTAAGCTAAGCGACAGCGTTGGATTAAATAAATTATACTCTACCGGGAGGATTTTGAACACCGTTCTCCTGTCTGAGAAAACTTGAGTAGGTTGAAAGTCATTTTAGTGGAAGTATTTTTTCTTCGCTTTATAGTTTTTCTAAAAAGTGATGAAACATTTTGTATTCTTTTGCTGTATTAAAGAGATAAACACGACAATTCGTGAACCAGGGAGTGGGGCTTATTTCACTGTTCGCACGTATGCCACTATTGTACTTTGTATTTCACACGTATTTAAAACAGTGAATACTCCACTACCTCAACTACAAGGACACACAATCTAACTTCGAGAGGAAAAAAATTTATCTTCTCGAAAGTAGCAACATTTCATCGGCCGTAAACCTTCATTTTGTAAAACTGTGAGTGGCTGTCGTCACTGAACTCTCCTGTTTTGTTTTGTTTTCTTTTTTGTTTTTTTCCACATGGGGTTCATTGGCATCCCATTTCTGTACAATAATCATACTCGATGAGCAAGATACGTGGGCATTTAAAAGGCACAAGATCAAAAGTGCCTGGTCAGATTAATATACTGTAATAGTGTTTGGAGTTCATATATTTTGAACTGCGGTTATAGATACGTATGATGCACGATCCTCGCAGTAGAGAGCGCTATTTATGCAATAGCGAAAATTGGCGTGGCAATAGGGAAAATTGGCTTGGCAAAACCTCAAATTTATCGAAAAAATGTCAGACTACCAATTGTTACTTACAGTCTTGGTTTTTCACTTCTGTCACCAAGTTAACACAGGCGAGTTAAGGCAAAAAAAAATGTAGCGTACTTATCATCTAAGCGCAATCACGGGCTGAAACAATGATACAAGGAATATTTATGATTACTGCACTAACCACTTAGCATAGAAGGGTACATGTTCTGGCCTTTCTTTACATGCAATGACCGCATTAAAAAAGGTCCACACAGCAAACCCCAATGTCCTCACAAATATTTGATGTCCATCAACATCTAACGATTACTAATCGCAACCTACCGAATTGCTGAGCGATTACAAAATGAGAATGTCTTTGTAATTATTCAATGATTAATAAGCACTTGCGAGCTTGAGCACAAACATAAACTTTTTAGGCACTTGCGTATAGCAACAGATTTGAAAAAGGAATCGATTCTAGAACTTTTCACAAAAGTTTCAAGTGAAACAAATAATTTCAATTCAGGCGCAAACCAATGGGGGTTAAAGAAAGATTTCACCAAAGAAGAAGCCATAAGACTCCCTAGAACGAGATCGTTAAAAGAACTTTTTGAGGGAAATATCTAAAGATCTGAGACAGGCCCTCTTTCCAGGGGCTAAAATTAAAGCTTGGCATTGCTTTGGGTTTAATAGTAAAAATAAATATTTACTGTTCGGCGGGCATAGCGAGCGAGCAGCAACATAATCAGGATTTAGAAGAATATGAAGAGGGTGTGAAATTTTGAATTCATCACTTTTTTCCAGAATGCACTGTATTTAAGCAGAGTGCATTGCGCCACGTTTGCGTAACTACCGTAAGGACATTTCCTACATGTGCTAAGTCTTCTTGTAAATCTACTTTCCTAACTAAAGGCAAACTAACTTATCGCGGGTATTCTATGGTTAATCTAGTTGATCACCGAATGAAGGACAGTTGAATGAGAGCATCGGAAGGAGTCACCTGATCAATGAATAAGTGTACCTTGCTTAAGTTGACACTCCGGTAAGCTGGAAAGCGAAAGAGGTGTTGATAGGCCTATACGACTACTACAATTCTACTAGCGCTTCTAAATCTTCTGCCCTTGTTAGGATATATCTCAATGAATTTCCTTTGCGACGTGATAAATGTTACTTTTAATGTTACTTTTCCCATCTGTATGTTGTTAAAGTCCCTGACACATTTTTTTATCATTTTACATCAAAATTTAATGAATGTAGAACATGTCTTAGCAACATTAGCGGTATTCTACCGCTTTTTGAATTTTTTATCAAGCTCCATAATCCTAGATAAAATGTCTGGCCGATCAAAGAGGGGACTGGGCGCCTACGTCACAGTAGTAAGCATGTGGTTTTATAATGCAAACGAGGGCTTTGTAACTAGTAATTTCCCCGCGCTATTTTAGTAATAGTTTTGTGTCATTATGTCCGATATTTTCCGTTGTTAAGACAAAAGTTTCTTCTCCGATGACTCGGATTTTGATTATATTCCGGAAAACGTGGCGATTAAATCCGAAATTGCAACTAAAAGCGGTGAGGTGGAGGACAGGGAGGACGACATAGAAGGGCCAGCGCTCTACCAATTGAGCTAACAAGCCAACTGGGAGCAGGCCGTTAAGTTACTTCGTAATAAACTCGTGATGATAAATCAGATACAATGTATATATGAAGTTCATATATTTTGAACTGCGGTATTAGATACGTATGATGCGCGATCCTCGCAGTAGAGAGCGCTATTTATGCAATAGCGAAAATCAGACCTGAAAAAAATCAGGCCTGTACGGGACTCGAACCACTGACCTCTTCGATACTAGTGCAGCGCTCTACCAATTGAGCTAACAAGCCAACTGGGAGCAGGCCGTTAAGTTGATTCGTGATAAACCCGTGATGATAAATCAGATACAATGTATATATGAAGTTCATATATTTTGAACTCTACTGCGAGGATCGTGCATCATACGTAATATCACTCTTATTTCTCTAATGTAAGCCTTACAAAGCTTTGAAGCAAACTGTTTGCAATTTGTTTGATATCGTTGGACATAAACAAAAACATAAATTTGTAATCAGCACATCGTCTTAGATTTTTCGAGCGGGAATTTACAAACTGGTGTTGTTGCGCAGTTGATGCACCGAGTTCTTGTTAAATTTTAAAATGGCCATGGTTGTCATTAGTCAAAAGAGCAAAGACTGCACCGATCTCTCAAATCACCGGCTGTACTGGAAGATACGAGAGAACTGATCGGTTGAGAAGTCCTCCGGCTTGAAATGTACCATATTTATTTTCCTATAAGCTGAGCGATTTCTGCGTGAAAATATACTGAGAACTTATCAAACGTTAGCAAGACGGGGGTTTCGGCTTAAGGCCGAGTATTTCTTTGAAAAAAAAAATTCTCACGAGAAAATACCGTAAATCGAATGTATATTCGGCTAAAACCTCGCGATCATCAACACACACAAATTACTAGTCTTACGCAAAATTATAGCTACCCAATTACTTCTACTTGAATGGAGCCGTTTTGTTTAGTGATAACTTCAAGAATGAGTAAATGAGTGTTGATTTGTCGTCTTCTTTGCTATCGTCCGTTAGTTCAGGTAATTTCATCTGTGTGAATGTTATCATCTTCTGTGCCGTTGAGCACGTTCGAAATTCCTCACGTTGTAGATGATTTCTCCATCATCTGCTCTGGAATTTCTTCTCAAGCCCGTTTCACTTTGGATCGCTGCACAATTTCTTCACCTTTAGCCACAGAATTTATCCGCTGATAGCATTCCCGTAAATAATGAATAAATGACAGATATAGGGTAACTGCTTTGACTAGTTTTGACAACATATGCAACTGGCCAATCAGAAACAGCTGTTCTCATGGCTAAGTAACACGATCTGACCACAGGTAACCCAGGTTCACAGTTTGTGTCACGTACACATGGCTAAATAGAGAGAACATATGGGGCGAAGTTTAGGTCTGGAAATTTGCTAGAAAACAAAGATCAATGAAACTTACCATGTGGTGATTTGTTGTTGTCCTTAATATGTACATGAAGTTTCGGGAAAAATACTCTTCTTCACCTTTCCTTCATAGTAGAGAGAAAAGGAAGGAGACTGACGGCAGCGTCAGCGACCGATCGATCCTCAATCCAGCACATTTTTTTCGCGAAAATCCAATCCAGTCGCCAAATAAACACGCCGGGCTCGTAGAACAAGAATAACTCTAAACTGTTAATACACTAAAGCACCTCCAGCTTGACACACGAAGCCAGCAGGCTCCGTAAAACTTGTACATTTTCACCGTTCAACGAATCTAGCTTCTTTCTGCACTTTTGTTGGTTCAAACGATTTTAGTTAATTTGACCATTTTAACCACTTGGCCAATTCAGCTAGTTTGTGGGTTTTTTCATAGTTAGTAGAGGGGACCCCTCTACTAACTATGGTTTTTTAGGATTTTGAGTTGGATTTCGAGTTGGATTTTCGGAGTTGGATTTTCGGAGTTGGAGTTTCGAGTTAGGACTTTTTGGCGGGATTTTTTTGTGTTAAATGAGTCTTTTGTAAGATACGAGCGGCGGATTTTTGTATAGTTCGCTCAGTAGTGGTTGTGTTTCTATTAAATGCCAGTTTTTCATGAGAATTTACTTTAGGTTTGGCACTGATGGTTGGTATTGAGTAACAAAAGGCAAGATCCGTTGGTTCGTCTTCGGTTTCTGTTAAAGAGCTTATTTCCTGTTTTTGAAATTCACCTCTGAGACGGTTGTGTTAATGAGGTCCTCTGGGTAGCCTCTCTTTAGCAAATGCGCTTTGAAATTTGCAATTTTCTCCTGGAATATCGTTTGAGAGGAGTTTGTTCTGAGAAGTCTAAGGGCCTCCCCTTTTATGAAGCCTTTTTGCAGAAAACAAAACAGTTACTGGGGGTTGGGGAACTAGGAAAGCACCGTAAAGCAGCATTGGTGCCATTTGTCGGTCTTCAAAATATGGTTGGATTACAGGATTTATACATTTGCCTTTTGTTGTGTCTAATTCTTAAAGCGGATTTCAAAATTTGTACCACCAGAATAGATAGGAAAAGAAAAATCATATTCTAGATCTTACCTTCGATTTTCGCCCGGTTATCGTAGTTTTTTTTCGTTTCGTTTATCTTTTGGTATTAAAGCTTTCCCAATCTTGCCCTTTTTTAAAATGAGGAGCATGTTAGTGGCGAGGGGAAATGAGTTCGTGGAAGACTCAATGTCTTGCCTCTTACTTCTTGTATGCATTACATAGTGACGTCGCAGAATAAAATGGTAAAACACTAACCCCACCCCTACACGAATTCTTTTGTTGACTGCATTGGACTAGCCGATTAGTTGCAGCTGGATTGCCAGTAAGTATCTCGAAAAAACCGACTCTACATCCTTACTCGAAAATCCAACTCGAAAACCTAACTCGAAAATCGAACTCGAAATCCTAACTCGAAAATCGAACTCGAAATCCTAACTCGAAATCCTAACTCGAAATCCTAACTCGAAATCCTAACTCGGGAGTTAGTTTGTCTCCTTTACCTCGTTTCTGCTTTACTGCGAAATGCTCTCGCATGTTGGTCAAAAGAGCCAAAAGATCAACTCACTTCTATCAGTTGCTCGCTCAAGCATAGAGAAAGAAGACAGCCCTATGATAGGCGTAATTTGGTTTCTCCGCCCTAGGAAAAGCGCAACCTTAAACGAATACAGAACAAAAACGCTCTAATCTGTTATACCTTTCAAAGAAAACATATATCGCATAAAACGCGTTCTCTTCGGCGTGTTAATAAGAGTCCCGACATGTTTAAACGAGGAACTTCCACGGAAACAGTTTTCTTGGAACAAGCGTCTCGTTGAAGTCTTCTACTTATGATAGATTATGGAACCAAGGGAACTGACTGGTGAGAATGTTGAGGCAGCTATTAGGTACGAGTGAAGCGGCTAACTCCTCAGAGTTTGAACAATTTCGGGTCCTGGAGAGTTTGGCGAAATTATCGATTTGCAACTTCTAATTTACCACACGGAATAAGAATGAGATCACACCATCTTTTCAGTGACACTGCACCCCCATGTATATTGATTTTCTCAAAAAAAATTCGTCCACTCCTACTGTTTTAGAATAGTTATTGCCTGTCAACCAGTATCTCTTTCTGTTTGAAAACGTATCTTTTTGGGAAAGGGATCAGCCTCGGACCACGTTAAAATTCTCGGCACTATCTTCCTTTCAAATTAATGTTTCATAAAAATGTCTAGTTTCTGGCATTCTTTTCATTGAGAACTTCAAAAGTCTTTTCTGGACGACTATAAAGTGGAGCAACGATTTGGTTTTTCGAGGTCAGCGTAAAAATAACAATTTCGACCAAGTTCTATTTATCATTAGCTTGAGTATGTTACCTAAGAGAACGCGATAAAGTGGAGATGTTAAGTACACTTATCGTTCTTATCCCACGAGAGGTAATATGGTGTAGTGTCAGCCTGGAACATTTTCTGTTTCATCCGTCCCTGAGAGTACGGAGAAACTTCGATTAGGACAGTTTACGTCACCAAGAAAAAGAATACCGTTAAAATTGCACGTGCAAAGTTTTGGAACGAAATTATTCGATATATAGGGCGATACCTTACATCAGTGTATTTCCAGGTTAGCGAAGTAATATGAAGTTTTTACTTCGTAAAAGAATGACTTTATTCCCGTCATCGACCGTTTCTCAAGAAATTGCGCCATGAACGATACGAAAACGATGGTGATGATGAGAAAACAGCAGTAAAAGTGCACGTGTCCTCTTTAAAGGAAACTCAGGAAAAGATAGTGAGTGAGCTTTGAGTGCAGTCCGGCGTGTTCACAATGAGCTCTGCGTTATGTTTATAGAGTAGCAAGTCTTGCCGTCTAAAAAAGGCTTTCAGAACGGGTGTCCACATTGGATTTTTGTTCATTTGTTACGAGCGCCAGTGCATTAATACTGGAATAGTCGGTATGAACCCACACCGAAGGTTGCTCATCCGGTTAGTAGGCTGGTACGTTAGTACTGTAGTACTAGGTACGGACATCTCATCACGGCTTGTTGTTCATTTGTTTAGCGCGCTCGTACGTTAGTAATGTAGTACTGAGTACGGACATCTCATTACGGTTTGTTGTGCATTTGTTTTAGCGCGCTAGTACGTTAGTACTGTAGTGCTCGGTTCAGACATCACATCACGGCTTGTTGTTTATTTGTTTATTGTTCTAGTACGTTAGTACTAGGTACGGACATTACATCACGGCTTGTTGCTCATCTGTTTAGTGCGTTAGTACGTTGGTACCTTAGTGCTCGGTCCCATCTCATCACGGCTTGTTATTCACTTCACTGGCTTCCTGTTTCGTATCGCACTGTTTTCAAAATTTTACTTCTTGTCTGCAAAGCTCGTCATAGACTGTACTCTGGGTATGTTTCTAGAAGAGAGAGAAAATCATCTCGAGTATTGCGCTCAAGTTCTCTAGGACTCCTAGCAACACCAACATCAAGAACAAAAACATACAGAGATGGAGCATTCTCAATCTGTGCACCAAAATTATTACATCATTACAAAGCCTGAAAAGGCAAATACCCAATTAAAAAATGTCAAGAAAGCAAAAAATTGATGAAAATTGAAATTTTTCAGCCTCTGACACAAGCATACTTGGAAAAGAAAATAATGAACTGCATGTAAGAGGACTATAACCTCCATTTGTAAGTGAGGTTCCACTTCCTTTTTCAGATGTACTAAGCTGTAGTAACTGCAGTGGATGTTTTCTTATAATAGATGCAAGTACATTTACACTGTACATACGCTGTACGCAATTAAATGTGGTTGTTCTGAGTAAGTTGATAGATTCAGGATGATCTCATCATATTTGTACATGTATGGAGAAAATAGAACGAAATGAAGTTATAGTTGTTAAAAACTAAATAGTGCTACGGGAAAATTGAGTGATTTTTCCCTGTGGATGTTTAAGCATATTTATTCCTTGTTTTCGGAATTCTAGCGTTCACAAATTAAGCGAGTTTCTTTTTTTGCAATGTTTTACAAAAGATAAAAAGCCACAAGTAGATTTTGAATAGCCAAGTAAAGTTGTACAGCTGCATCTCGACACTTTTGTTGTTCGTTCTTTGTGAAATTTTTTAGGTAAATATAAGTGTTAATGGTTTTTCTCGCAAAATTGCTTCTCATGCTAACTGGCAGCTAAGTTAAACTCGTAATTTTAATTTCCTTTCATACGATAGTTTCCACACCAACCTTGCATAGATAAGCAGAAACTTTTAACTGCTTTCCACTCTTATTTTTCCTAAGCTGCACTATTACAATTAAGGTAGGTATATTTTCTATACCAGAGCTGTGAATTCTCACGTAAGTTTCCTATTTTTACTGACCTCGCGTTGATTGCATTCGTCCTATTAATTTGAGATTCTTTTCGTCGTAGAAACAGATGGGAATATTTAAGTAGTTTTCGTTTAACTTCAAAGAGATCTGTACCGCTTCTTTTGTTTTAGTGTTTAAAAATGTTTGATTAGGATAACAGTAGCACTTCACACCAGTTAGTTGAAAAGCAGCTACCTTGTACGGTTTAGATGATTACAAGCTTGTGTACGCGAGAGGTCATGTCGTTTGTTGGCCTGACTTAGAATAAAGTTTACTGTGGAACCGAATGCTGTCCCATCCTTGACGCCCGTACAAGCTCGCTCGAAGTAGATCTCCGTGTGCCAGGAAATCGTGACGAGTTTCCGTCCTCGCTGCCAAGTAGTCTCTACCGAGTTATTTTCCCCCAGTAATTGTTGTGCTGTCCGCGAAGGTTCAGTTTTGCAGTTTGGGTGCGAAAACCTATCGTCACAATAGTGAGGGAATACTATTCTAATTGTCTAATTTGTAACTTCGCCCCTTAAAGTTCAAGAATTAGACCAGTTATTACAGCTAGAGATGTTTTTCTTTTATTGGTCTGGTTATTCTGCCCACTTTGGTCTTTGGGTTTACGTCGAAAAGCGTTTGGGGCCAATGTGCATCGTTAGGACTTGACTTTGCAATTCAAGACACCTCAGGAAGGAATTTTTGAAGAGTGTTTGTAGATTGTTAGTGTAACAAAAGGTTTGACTATTTACTAGGCGTCACAAATTGTTTTAAAAATAAAAATTAAAGACTCTTATGTTGATTCTATTCATCAATTTAAAGCTAGCAAAGGAGTTTTAACTGTCTACGCAGATGTGAATCATGCTTAAAACTTTTGGAAAGGGGGATTGATTTCTCATGGCTCCATTTCTTACCGCGAATTCGCGCTGGCCAAAGTAACGGGGATCATGTGTATTAAAGGCACCTGCGGTTGAGTGTCGATCGCTGGTATCGATCAACACTCGACCGACATATCGATCGAGTGTAGTTGACACTCGATCGACATGTCGAGTGAGTGTCAATCGACAGTCGCTCCAGATGTCGATCAACACATGGTCGACACTCGATCGAGAAGGGTCGATTGTCGGTCGAGTGGCGACCGACTCATGTGTCGGCCGGCAGCATCCTTATCGCGACGGCTAGTCGGCCGATAAACTGTCGACTCTCGGCCGATAGACTGTCGACTCTCGGCTGATAGACTGTCGACTCTCGGCCGATAGACTGTCGACTCTGGGCCGATAGACTGTCGACTCTCGGCCGATAGACTGTCGACTCTGGGCCGATAGACTGTCGACTCTCGGCCGATAGACTGTCGACTCTCGGCTGATAGACTTTCGACTCTCGGCCGATAGACTGTCGACTCTGGGCCGATACTCTACCGACGCTCGGCTGACTTTTACTAGTTTTCAAACTTTATACCTTTTTATCTTAATAGTTAATTATTGTATCTCAGCCTTACAAATCTCGTCTTGCCGGTCCGTTTTATGAGTTACGGATCCTCGTTTTTTCCCCCTTATGGCCTTGCGCGCTTTGTGTTTCGGAAATAATTCAAAGAGGGGACTGAAAAACTCAGTCCGTACAGTACAGACCTCGAACTCGGTTAGTAAGAGGTCTGTAAAAGTCGAGTGTGATGAACGCATCATACCAGTGACTGATAATAGTGCAAATTAGTGACAAGAAGCTAAAAGGACACATTATTTTAATATACTGCAAACGTTCTGCATGCATATTGCTCCTTATTTCGAACAAAATGTAGTAAAATTTCTGGACGCGATCGGTAATACACTATAACTGTGCATGTTTACGCGATTTAACACTGACTACTCTTATTTAGCATAAATCTGCGAGGGTTCTATCACGAATGCCGGTCTCTGATTGGCCATGCTATTCGGTGATAGATTGCTTCTTCGCGTTTTCAAATTGTCTGCGGGAAAAATTTAGATAATTTACTTGTTTTAGTTTTGAAGGACTAGTTTATACTAAAACAGTCAGATTATTTGCTCTCGGTTTCTGTGCGCGACAGCTGATTCGGGCCGCGCGCTCATCAGCTATCATGCGATAGAAATCTCGAGCTCATAATGTAATTGTTGAATATAAAATCTGTAAAGTGAGTTGGTATTTAGTTATTTATTGGAGGGGGGAAGGGGGTCAGAACCTCCAGCTTCCCGTATCCTGTTCTCCCACCTTCCGTACCTTTATCCTTTATCTCCCCTCTCCCGCCTTTTTCAGTCCTGCCCCCGTTCCCTGTAAATTTGGAGACTCAAAACGCAGTTCTTAGGCATTTCCATTGTTTATAAAAAGTCTGCCAAAGATTAACACCGTCATATGGTCTCAATTTAACAAAGTTTTGACGTACCCGTTTATCTTTTTTGTTGGAGAGTTTTACCATTCAGTCCATTTTCACGTCACATTTGTTTCTGACATCCGTTTTCAGTGACGACGGTCTTAAAAGTTCTAATTTGCAGTTCTTAATTGTCCCGTGTTCTGATAAAGTTGGATAGTGATTAGATACACGTTTCCAACAACCATTCCGGCTTTTGTTGGGATCATGCAATTAAAATAAGGAAATACGATATGAAGGACTTGACCAAACGATTCGGCGGAAGCTGAGCGAGATTCCTCTAGTGCGAGCTTTGATCACCAATCAGTTATTTGTGTTAGTGTAAGGAAAAAACTCCAGCCTTGAATGACAACCCGGCTGAATAAAGCCATAGCAATTATTGTTCTTTATGAATATAGCCGTCGCTCCAAACTTGGCAACTGATTTATATATATTATGTCTTAGAGCGAAAAAAGATCATAGTCTTTCGTTCTGGCTGAAATGAAAAACACTTATGTACCCATTCAGTTTCACTAATGGAATTTCTTCAACTTTTCTAATTCTATTTTTGGTTTCGTTCAACCGAAACGGCATCCAAAGATCTTTCCGCTTTAAATTGAAACTGAACGCAGCTTGCTTGTTTTCGCGCCGAGAATTACTTAGTTTCCCCGTAGGTACGATCACTTATCATCGTCCGTCCAGTCAGACGCCACGAACCATGTACATGATTTTTCACTCTGAAATTTCATCGTTCGCGTCGCTCATTGGCTGTGACTTAAAACTGAACCATTATTTCATCACATTCATTTAGGTAATAAATCTCAGTACTTATATAAAAACAGTTTATTTTTCATGAGTTATTATTAGTTTCTCAGTTTTCACGAAAATTTACTCATGATTCACGAAAATTGACTCATGATTCACGAATCACAGTCCGCAAAACAAGAAGTTCACGGATCTGTCTCGAAAGTCCCGTAAGCTTTCCGGGCCCGAAAAGCCAATTCAAAAACTGTGATCCGTTTATTCTAAAAAGCTGGCCTTTTACCATGATTTCAAGACACAAAAGGGCAGACTTGCAACAAAATTTCATTCCTGGAAACGTCTTCGTCTTTGAGATATGTAGGAAATTATAGCAACCGAACTAGACCCATAAAGTTTCGGGAGTTTCGAGAAACGGGCCCCAGGTGGGGCTATCAATTCACGAATCACTGCTAAAATATTGAACTCTTCTTACGAATCAGGAAATTTTTCCCCCCTCGAGTCAGGCGTGTCGAATAACCCGTGTACCACCCTGTTCAAAGTAACTTTTGCTCTTGCAGCACTAACTAGCTGACGGCATATTAGACAAGATAGCCGCCGTTTGAGAAGGGATACTACTGAGACTGAGATTATTTACTACACCGATATATCATTGACAGACGACGATATTACATCGACAGAACGTGACCGATATTTCATCGACAGAACGTGACCGATATTTCATCGACAGACGACCGATATTTCATCGACAGACGACCGATATTTCATCGACAGACGACCGATATTTCATCGACAGACGACCGACATGCTGCGACAGCCGACCATTAGGTAGCGATCGATATCTCCGCCGAAGTGATCACTGCTTGTTATCGTTCGACAATCGATGGAGTGTCCGCGAAAGGTAAGATTCTATTCACCGACTATCGACTGACTGTCGACTCACACGTCGACCGAGTGTCGATCGACAGGCCGGTCGAGTGTCAACTACACTCGATCGATATGTAGGTCGAGTGTCCAACGCTGGTATCGATCGACACTCGACCGCGGGTCCCGTTAGTGCACATGATCCGATGAAACTTTGAAATGATATATGTCATACATGTACATGACTTTGTGACATTAAGAAGAACACAGTAAGCAGCAAATTTAGACATTGATGGAACATTTAATTTTACATGTGAACGAACAATTCCCTAAGGAAACTTGCAAACAATTTCTGAATACTTTTTCATTTGCTTTTGCAGGATTTTGGCATTTCCAATGTAGCTTGTACATCACAAGAAGACCAAGATAATAGGAGGCTAAAAGTCAATCTGCTAAGCAGCGAGTGGAGATCATCAACTGATGGAGACCTGTCAACCATCAACAGAGAGCTTTCCATACAGTTAGCTAAACACTCCATTGTGGAAGGTAGTGTCTTTCTTCCGCGACGCAGTGAAGAAGACAAAAACAATGCAGCAAGTCATGATGTGGAGATTTTTGAAGCTGAAAAAGCTATTGGTTGGAATCCAGTTGACTGGCTGATTAATGTCCCAGATGGACATGTCATGGATTGTGTAGTAGAACATGGAGTAACTCTTGGCAGACAAGTGCCGGTCATTAGAAAACATCACCAATGCAAATGGATCCAAGTTGTTCACACTGCCCCAGAAGAACTTGGAATATACAAAAGCATTTCACAAGGCGAACAACTGCAAAAAATAGAAGTATCACTGTGTAACATGGCTGATCAAGTTATATCAATTAGACCTAAGCTGACAAATGCTTACAAGCGTTACCTTTGTCGCAGTAAAAAAAGACTAAGTTTTAGATCTGACTCCAACCATATTCTCTGAGGTTTTGGACAAGGAGCAAGCCACTGAGGAAAGAAGAATATTCAGTGTTCTACTCATTGGAAGTGGTGACAGCTGTGAAGATTTCATTTTGAAAGGGTTTGACCTTGCAGCTCAAGCAATTGCAGAGTTGAAAGATAAATCCTACCAACTGAAGTTTGTTGGTGCACCAAGAGGGAAAGGAGATGAATTAGCAGATAAGTTGCTTCAACATGGCTGTGATATTTGGATACATGGCAATAAAAACCTCTGATGTTCTTTGATTTCAATACTTTAATACACACACTATCCACATGGCAGCCAACGAGTACCACAACATCAACTTTCGCTAGGCATCACGGGATGCGTACAAACACAACCTTTTCACACTTCCAGTACTATAAACTACAATGGCATTGACCGTAGTTAGCTAATTGTTCACAGCTCCAGTGACAGCAGAGAAGTATTAGCTGACTTATCCTGTGAGGCTGACCTTGCCATCATGCCATCCAAGACTGAAGGATTTGGACTTAGAGCTCTTGAAGCCTTATCTGCTGGTTTACCTGTACTTATCAGTGTTAATTAAGGATTTGGAGAAGCTCTGAAGGAGGTGCTTTTAGGATCCCAGTGTGTGATTGACTCTGAAGATCCCAAAGACTGGGCCAAGGAAATCAAGGCTGTACGACAGAAGAAGAGCAGCGTGCGACTTGCAGAAACAAAGTTTCTTCGTGGAAAGTATCTTGAGATGTACAGCTGGGAAGCGCCCATCAGAAGTCTTGTAGAAAGGATGCACAGTCTCATATATGGTAAGTTGGTCTCTTCATCAGTTTATTGGGAAAATGATTCTAGCATAGTCATTAATGTTGACATTCTTCACCCTGATGTCTCTACATTTTCTGTGAATGATAAAGAGATTTGTAACATAGTCAGGAACTTGTTAAATTCGTTATCATTTCTATTTGATTCAAGAGTGTTAGTGTGAGGGGGTGACTTTGAAAGTGGCTTACTCCTAGGAGTTATGGGGGAAATGATATTTATTTTGTTTAATGACAAGAGTGGGCTGCTTTTAGCTGAGGGAATATTCTTGGCCAGCAGTCATCTTCGCAGGGACATCAGTGATTATGAAGTCAGGTTGTCTGTAAGTGTGGGTGCCTCAGGACATGAGAAGTTTAGGGCCATGGCTTCCCCTTGTCAATTGAGCCCTTCCCACTGTTCTGACCCTGGATACTGGCAGTCTACTGCCACCTATAAGACCTCTTATCGCTGTCTGTTTAGTTTGCGAGCTGGTTCTCATGTTTGTATTTCGACTTACAGCCCCTTTTCTGGACAGAGCCACTTATGTAGATAATCAACAGCTGCAATTAATCAAATACTTTAAGGACCTCTTTATGTTAAAAGTCAAATGGTGGATATTACAACATGGTTGCTACAGGTCAGGGAGAGGTCAGGGAATTTCAAAAACATATGGCTGTGGCAACCATGTAGAAGCCAAACTTTGACACCGCAAATAGTTCTGATGGTGACTGTCTGCCACACTCATTTAGTTTTGTAATTTCTTTATATTTTTGGCATTTTGCAAAACATTACTCTACTTAAAATACACTACAGGACTCAGTTACAGTACGTTGCTTACAATAGTTTACTATGAACACACCACAAACTAAGTATAGTTTACAATAAACTTGATTACAGCAGATGACTTACTATCGATTACTTCCACTTCCTACACCATATTCTACATTTACATTACTTAACGACATATTACACTTCTTTCAATATGTTACGTAAATTACTTACAGTACCTTAATAATAGTATATAGCGAAATGGTGTGCTTTACAATAAAATTGACTTCTTATGCTACTCTGCACTGTTTGGACGACACCCATCCCACAAAACGATGTGGTAAAAGCTTATTCCATTTCTGAAAATGTTTAGCTAATTTATTCCGCTTTGTTGCTATCTTCATTTCTACCTGGGATATCTCCCCGATCTTGGTCTTATAAACTCGTATAGAGGGGTTCTTAGAATTGAATTTACACTTGTATATATAAAATGTAGCTGTCTGTATTAGGTGATTTAGAATGGTAAAGTCCTCTTCCGCATTGAAAACTCCAAAAATTATATCTATTATTGTATAGGTTTGAAAACTAACTTGACATTCACCAAGTCAAGAACAGAAAGCTTCCTAGAAAATCTTGGTAACATTGCAGTAGAAAAAGATGTGCTCGAAGGATTCAGCCTCTTGTTTACAAAAAGTACATGAGGGCGAATCCACCACTCCCCACCTAAACAATCTTTCGTTCGTAAATACTATATTATTTAATACTTTGTATTGGAATTCTCTAATTTTAGTTTCAATTGTGACGGTAAAAAGCAGAGTATATTTTTTTCCAGTCGAACGGAAATTGTGGAAATTTTTCCTTGAACTTTTTTTGCGCAGTTGGAGGGATTTGCTTTTTGCTTTTAAACGCGTTTTAAAGCGATTTGGACGTGATTTTTGCTAACATTACCTAAGATTTTTCCAAATTTAAATAGATTATGTCATCTGTATGAGAGGGGGGATGTTGAGCGCTTTTTCTAATAATTTGTAAATTAAGCGAGTTTTACCTGGAAGTTGAAGCTTGAATGGAATTCTGCCTTGTCACCATCTATAAGGGATTACATGAGATAGCAATGCGCCTGCGCAGATCATTCTTCAAAGACAACTCACTGCATGCATAACCAGAAGAAACCCTGACAAGACAGGGGAGGGAGTATGGGAGGGCATGTAATCCCTTATTGCTTGTGACAAGGCAGAATTCCAATCAAGCTTCAACTTCCAGGTAAGCCTCACTTAATTTACAAATTCTACCTTGTCACGCAACAAGGGATCTCAAAAGATTTCAAAGCAGTGCGTGCAGGGGGTTTCAGGCCCAGTCAGAGAATAGACTATAAAGCCATAATGTAGAATTTAATTAACTAAACAGTGTTTTGACTAGACGGAGTCTCAAGGACTCCACGAGCGAAGGACTTTTTGCTTACAACTTTGTTATAGTACTTTGCAAAGGTACAGTCACTCTTCCAGCCAGCTGCGGATAAAATGTCCACTAAAGGAACAACACTGGTGTTTGCGGCTGAAGCTGATGCTGCCCTTGTACTATGAAGTTTAAATTTCTTTATAACAATACCAGCATTTTCCATGCCATTTTTAACCCAGCGACTGATGGTGGCTCTTGAGACTGGTTTAAACGGTTTAATGTAACTCAACAATAACTGTGTGTTTGACCCTCCGGTAGAGGATGTTCTGCTAATGTACTCTCTCAATAACGAAACAATACAAAGACGCTCATCGCGAGGATATGCTTCAAACTTAATAACAGGCTGTTTTGTACCAGCTTTCGAATGCTTAACAATGTTTCCGCTTGACTGGCTCTTATAGCCAAACCCGAAAGATTTAAGCAGTAGTCTGGCTGTGCGTGACCTTTCGTCCCACACGATTCACTTCAGTGAGGTCTTTAACCTGCTTCGGTAATTCATCTCCGAAGAGCCAGGATGTTGATCGAATAGTTTCAGAGCACAAGTGCTTGTAATCATTGTTAAGATCCGGCTTGATGAGCTCTTTCCGCCTTAAGTTTAACTCATTGTTAGCATCTACCAGCAGAACTATGCTGTCCGACAAAAGTTGAATGAGATCTTTCCCATTAGGGAGATCCTTGAGGCCAGTAAGAATTTTATCCGTTACACGGACAACTCCTGTTAGTCCCTTGACTAAAGAGGTTTGCACTTTTTGCATACGAATGTCCATTGACCTGACATTTGAGCTCAGGCTGTCCCAAACAAGGTAGTTGACTTTCACCTTTGTCAAAGCTTCCACATTGCTCAGGCGCACCATTTTGTTGAGGCTTTCTTGTAGTCTCTCATTTTGTAGCCCCCTTTCCAGCAAATTATTGATAACTCAGGCAAAATCTTCGTCTATGGCGTCTCCGACGACCTCGGTGTTTAATTCTTGTTTAAGACTAGCCAAAGCATCGGCTTTGGACACCTCATTAGAGGATTTTGAGTCGTTTTTGGAGCTTTTCTTCTGAAGGAGAGAGTCTAGCGTCGTCTCATTTTTCTACTCTTTAAGCGGTGGGTCGTGTTCATCAGGTTCGTCGTCGCTACCATCCGACTGCAAAGATTACTTTCATATGCAGCAAGGGCATTCTGAAACATGGGGCCCATGGACGAAAACCCCTTTTCAATAGCTTTCTGGAGCGCGGCGAGCTACTCATTAGAGCACAAATTCGCCGAAGGGTTGTTGTTGCCGTCGTTTAGATGACTTTCTTCGTCAATAGGCAAGCCAGGGCCATCGGTTATCGTCACTTTAGGTTCCAGAGGAATATGAGAACTCTTCTTTGAGGTTTTTAGACATGATTTTGGAAATTCTCGCTCAGATTGTCTTTAAGACGTCCGCGTGGTTGCAGGAAACGCAAAGCAATGATCTGCGCAGGTCCAATGCTATCTCATGGGATCCCTTGTTGCGTGACAAGGTAGAATACGTCTCCAGTCACTAGGAATGGCCTCCACGATGCTCATTAATTGAATATATTGTAGCGGAGATAAATTTGCGTGTAACACCTTAACACCCTTTAAGAAGATTCCAGTGTCAGAAATGAGATCACCGATCGTAACAATTCCTTCAGAAAACAAGTGTTTTTCGAAAAATGAGATCTTTTAGACAGTAAAATTTTTATTGTTCCATATAACCTGGTGAACTACATCTTCGTACGAAAGTATCGAAGGTTGCCTTAACCTGGACCAAGCATCCAGGTACTCCTTATAAAAGATCGGAAGGTAGATAGGTAACTGTCTGATATCAAAATTGCACTTAAGAATAAGTTCTCTCCCTACCTGAGAAAGGAAGTAATTTAATGTTATTTTCCAAGAGCTGTTATTATCCTTATTTGTAAATATTTTTAATACCATCACCCTCTGTGCGAGGATCATCGACTGAATATCCAACATCTTAAGCCCTCCATCCTCCATATCATTGATGAGAGTGGCGCGTTTAATTTTATCATTGCCTTTCCAAATAAAACGGTACGTCAGACTGTTGAGCTCTTTGATGAAATCATCTATGACTGTAATAAACGACGCTTCACTCAAGACTTTAGGGATAATAAACGATTTAAGAAGCTGTATCCTTCCAAAAAGTGTAAGCCCTTTCCATTTCCACATATTTATTGTATTTTTAATAGACTTTAAAATTGCTTCAAAGTTCACTTTCATCCTGGATGAGACGTTATAGTCAAAAACGATTCCTAGAATTTTAATTGAAGTTCGTACTTTATGAGCATAATTGTTTTGATCAAGACGATGACACAGCAAACAGTGCTGATGGTGACTGTCAACCACACTCACGCAAAAAGTATATAATTGAAAGTTTCTATCATTTTACTAAGTAAGCCAGATGAAAAAGGAAGTGGCTCTGCCAAAAAAAGGAGGAAATAGTTTTGTAATCTTGATTAGAGAAAACAAAATCGTTTATTGCAAAGCCTTGAAAGGCAAATGCCCAATCAAAAAGTTAAACAAAATAAAAAAATTCACGAAAATGGAATTTTTGCCTCTGAAACAAGGAGGCTTAGAAAAGAAAAATTATGAGCTTCACATGAGGGTAGAGTAGCCTTCAGCTGCAAATAAGCAGAGTTCAGTAACTTCTTGTTGTACTTCAAATTTTTCATGTAAAGCAATGTTTATTATTATTATTATTATTATTATTATTATTGTATTTCCATTTTACTATTAAACAAAGGCTTTGTCCTCAGAGGTATAAACTTTACAGTTTTTGTGTAAAACTACTTTTTTTCTGTTTTGGAAATGTTTTAAAACACTTGGCAACTGCATGATAAATCAAAGACCAAGAATATGTGAAAATCATAAATGTGCACTGCAATCCAAAGGGAACTGGTCCAAAGGGAAACATATTAAACTGTTTGACACAGGGCCAGTGTTAATGTAATTTGTAAAATAACACAACGAAGAAAGTAGAGGACACAATGTGGAAACAAATTACAACAATGTTACAATTTCGTGGTACTACACCCAACCCTCAATCCCACTGTTTTGGCCAGCAACATTACGCTGCTACCCTCTGACATAATTTGGAAAAAGTGCCGTTAGATATTTTTCAATCTTCTGATGTTATCTAGGGTGAAACGATCGTCTCTTGCAGATCAAGTGCACAACATAGGCAAGTCAGAAAAAACAGACGTTACCACACAATGCCCGGAGAATTCTGAGTCTGAAGGCAAGTTTTTCAAAGAGTCAAATTCCTCAAAACATACGGTAATTTCCGGCCGTTTACCCACACGGCCGATTACCCGCACCGGCTGATTATTTACCCGCGGGTAAACGGCCGGAAATTACGGTACTTATCTCTGAGATGGACCCCCTCTGTGTTACAGACTTTTTTTCACGCATTTTAACGTTTTAAACATTTAAGAATAAAGGTATGCCTGATATTTTTTGGTAAAAAAAGGGATTTGAAACAGTGGACGCCATCTTTTAAAAATCTCCTTTAGGATCCCAATGGGGAAGGGAGGTGACGATGATTCCTATAAGGGGGAATGGGGTAACGGTCACGGATGACTTTTTATGTGTCAGGTGACTTATACTGCTGCTCGATCTACTGCGAGGATCTTGTATCATATGTATCAAATACCGCAGTTCAAAATGTATGAACTTCATATATTTCATTGTATCTTATTTATCACTTTCACGGGTTTATTACGAATCAACTCAACGGCCTGCTCCCAGTTGGCTTGTTAGCTCAATTGGTTGAGCGCTGCACTAGTATCGCAGAGGTCAGTGGTTCGAATCCCGTACAGGCCTGATTTTTTTCAGGTCTGATTTTCGCTATTGCTTAAATAGCGCTATCTACTGCGAGGATCGTGTATCATATGTATCTAATACCGCAGTTCAAAATATATGAACTTCATATATTTCATTGTGTCTGATTTATCACTTTCACGGGTTTATTACGAATCAACTCAACGGCCTGCTCCCAGTTGGCTTGTTAGCTCAATTGGTAGAGCGCTGCACTAGTATCGCAGAGGTCAGTGGTTCGAATCCCGTACAGGCCTGATTTTTTTCAGGTCTGATTTTCGCTATTGCTTAAATAGCGCTATCTACTGCGAGGATCGTGTATCATATGCTCTATCTTTTGTTAAGGCAAGCGATCAGCGAGTGCCAAAAACTGTAAACTATTTTTGCCATGCAGACTTTTTATCCCAGCAGGGTGTAGCGCGATGAGTTTATTATTACAAGCCAAAATGATGATTATCAAGATAACACGACAGAGTTTAATGAAACTTTCAGATTACCCAGACAAATTTGTAAAGCTGATCAGACGAGAGTACAAGGGCGCTGTACTGTGTCCCTTCCCTTGGTGTGGGGATGAATTGCAATTCCGACTGTCCAAGATCTTTACAAGACTGACGACGGTTGGCCGAAAGAAAGAACGAGCAAAGTTAACGAATAACCCAGTCAAAATGACTGATGTCCTTAGGCCATACAAAGAATGTGAATGTGAATTTGAATGTAAATGTAAGCACGTAATACCAAGAGTGGTGTTGATTTAAGGGACATCTGGAATGAGAAAAACCACATACTGTCAGAAGCTTGCGTATGATTGGTCTTTGGGAGACATTAAAGGGGTATCTTTTCCTAGAGTGGACATGCTTGTTCGGCTGACATGTGACATAAAGACGAACGATATAGAAGACTCAATTGATGATCAGCTATTATCATTTACAATAGACAAGAAAGACAAGGAAAAGTTCTTTCATTTCATTCGCCATAACCAAACTAGAATCTTGTTGGTGCTTGACGGATTGGATGAATTACCGAAGAAGCTGTTCAAAGAATTTTTGCCTTTGATTAAAGGTAGAGTATTTCAGTCGACCTATGTCATGTTAACAGCTCGACACGAAGCAGGGATAAAAGTTCGGTTACACAGTGATGCGCCTTTTGAGATTGTAGGCTACACCAAAGGAGACGCAGACGATTATATTATTAAGTACTTTAGCAGTCACGAAAAACCGATCCTTGCTGGGAAACTGATCAAGGAAATAGACAAGGACTCACAGCTTAGAGAATTGACTGCCAATGCGCTGAACACAGCTCTTCTATGTCTTGTCTTATTGCTCCGACTTACATTTCAGATCTTGTATCTCTGAAAGACACAGGGGGTGGGTACTATCTTAGATCAAATGATGGCAAACTTCTTAACATTCCACCATGCAAGTCTCTTTCCACGCTTGGTGATCGATCTTTTTATATGGCTGCCCCTAAATTATGGAACAATCTTACCCTTTTTATTAGAAATATATCTTCAGTTAATGCTTTCAAGAAGGCTCTAAAAACTCATTTATTACAGAAGGCGTTTCCTAGCTAATTTATTGTTTTTATTCTTTTCATAAAGAAGGATTTGTATATAGGACTTTAAAGTTTATTAGTTATTGTAAATAAGACTTTTTGTTAATTGGAATATGTTCAGGATTTTAGGATTTTGTTGAGTCAGTGTAATGCGCAGAGGAAAATTTTTTTCTTTGGATTGATATTTGCGCAAAACAAAACAATAAATATTATTATTATTATTATTATTATTATTATTATCATTATTATCGTTTTTGCAGATACAGACCGAATACTGCGTCACAGCAGAACCATATTGTTTTGTGAACTTGTCAGCTGTGTTCTTAGAAGATATTGTTCGAAGAAAGAAATCTCTTTGGAAGAACAAGATTCCGTTGAGAAGTACACAGAGCAGCTAAATCAGTTAGGAGAACTGGCCCTTGAAGCTCTGCTAAAAGATCAATTAACTTTCACTTTAGAGGAGCTGAAAAATCAGTCACACGAATTCCTGCAGCTTGGATTTCTTTCTCGGGAGGCCAGTGTAAGCAAAATCAAACCAAAGCCAAGTTACGTATTTATCCACAAGACTTTTTAAGAGTATTTTGCCGCATTCCACCTGGCGCATGAATTGCTAACGGCTGACAGGGACAAGGCCGCCATGCTGGCACAGCTTAGTCCTGTTGATAAGTACTGGCAGGTGTGGAAGTTTCTCATAACAACGGCAGCAAGTAAAAATGATGATGCAGGGACAGTCGACAGAGAGTTTTCTTTCGTAGTGAAAACAATTGAAGCTATTGCTCAATGTGAACATCCTAATACTGGACTCAAACCCTACCAAATAAAGATGGCCGGTACACTCGCACGCTGTTTTCCAGTGGATGAAATAACAGCGAGTGGTTATGACTTTACCTTGAGCTCTCGATTTTTATTCGTTATGTTCGAATTGCTTAATGGCAACTGCAAACTGAACAAATTAACTTGGAAACTCAGTGTATCAGCTGCAGCAGCACTTGCAAATGTCCTTCAAACAAGTCATACTCTGAAGCACTTACTTTTAGCGAACGGCTCGTGCATCACATCACTAACAAGACCTCTTCAGGCGAATCGCACGGTAACGCATTTAAATACGCGTGAAGCCGGAGTTGGTGATATGGAAGTCAAAGCACCAGGAACAGTTCTCCAGTCAAATACCACTTTGACTCATTTGTGCTTAGCTGAGAATAAGATCACGCATATCAGAGTTGAAGCCTTAGCAGAAGCTTTAAAGTCCAATAGAGTATTGGAGAACTTGGATATCGGAATGAACTACACTGGTGATAAGGGAGCCGTAGCACTTTCTCAAGCTTTGGAGTCTAACCGAGCTTTAAGGTGCTTAAATGTGTGTAGTGGAGTGTCACTTGAGCTTATTGGCGATCGCGGGATAAGACCTATAGCACACGCTCTCCTATATAATAGTTAAAGGACTTAGCTAGATATTCAAGGACATAGTTTTAGTGACTCGTCACTAACAGAGCTTGGAAAGGCTCTGCAGTCAAACTGTTCTCTGCCTCATTTATGCCTGGGGTATGGCTCTTTTCTTCCTTTCCTGCATCTCACTTTGGTGATTCATCAGCAGAAGCGTTTTCAAAGGCTCTTCAGTCACGTGACACTCAGCTGACCCGTTTAGATTTAAGCCATACCTCAATCCACTCATCGTGTGTGATAATCCTAGCAGAGGCTCTCAGGGTTAATGGCACTCTGGAACGTCTAGATTTGAGTCTAAACCGCATCGACTCTCTCGGCGCAGTAGCTCTTGCGCAGGCACTGAAAACAAATCAAACCCCGAGTCCAGTAGAGAGAACAAACTCTGAAGACATTCAAGCCTTGACACAAGTTAGGGCTTACGTAACCGTTTTTGTGTTGCCACGGCAAGATCACTCTGAAGTTTAGTCAAACATTTTCTTTGTCTCAAGTGAGGGAAAAAGTTGCTGTCATGCGATAGACTTTGATTTTCGTGTTTTTCCTTTCCTGTTCACAAGCTGATGTTTACAGTAATTGTATTTTCTTTTCTTCTGGCTGATTTTGGTTCGTAAAAGGGAAATCAACAAACTTACTTACTTACTGCCCATCATGCCTGTGTGGCGCATAGGGCAGCAACAAAATCCTTCCAACCCTGCCTATCTTTAGCCAGTTTTTCAATGGTGCTCCAGCTATAATTGAGCTCCCTTAGTCCCTTCTCTACAGTCCTGTACCAAGTTGTTTTCGGGCGTCCTCTCCTTCGTTTGCCTTCAAGTGTCCAGCGCATGGCAATTCTGGCTATGTTGTTACTGGGCTTTCGCATCACATGTCCAATCCACCTCCATCTTCTCCTGGTGACAAGTGTACGAATATCCTCCTATTTGGTTTGTCTCAGTAGCTGGTTGTGTGATATTTTCTGAGGCCAGAAGATTCTCAGAGTCTTCCTGAGGCTAGCTGTGGGGAAGGATGCTAGTCTTGAGAGATCTTGTTCGGTCATTCGCCAGCATTTCGAGATTCCGAGTATCAAAGGAGAGTTGACAATACGCAGCTCTGATAGATTGTAAATTTCGTCTTTGTGCTGTAGCTTGCTGACCTCCACTTTGATCTTAACCTCATAAAGGCGTATCTTGCTTTGTTAAATCTGCTTTGTATATCTACACTAGTACCTCCCTCTTGGCAAAGCACACTTCTTAGGTATGTAAACTTGTTGGTGTATTGAATGCCCTGTCCTCTTACCCTGATCTTTGTTGGGGAAGGGACATCAAAACACATGGCCTCCGTCTTCTTCAAGCTAATTCTCAAGCCGACCTGGTTGCTAAATATGCTGAGCCGGTCTGTCTTCTCCTGAATGTGCCGTCGAGTGTGGGAGAATAGGGCTAAAATCGTCTGCGAAGTCGAGGTCTTCGAGCGTAGTAAAAGGGGTCCATCTTATGCCTCCTCGCTAATCTTTCGTGCCAAACATCCAGGAAGCCGTAACTGACCTGGACATCAACACAGACGTTCCAGCTACGAGGGAAATCATCCACGCCATTAATTCCCTGAAAAATGGAAAAGCTCCTGGCCATGATAATCTAAAGGCTGAGATGTTTAAAGCAGTCCGTAAGCTTGCGGCAGCCATCCTGACCTCCTTGTTTACAAAGATATGGGAACGGGAAGAAATTCCGACAGATTGGAGCAAAGGAGTGATAATCAAGATACCAAAGAGAGGGTCTCTAAGTGATTGTAACAACTGGCGAGGAATTACCCTTTTGTCTGTACCGAGTAAAATCTTTTGCAAGGTCATTCTACAGCGCATCACTCAAGGCCCCGGCCGGACCAACACTCAAGGTCTTAAAATGATTGAGAAAAATTTGCTACCTTTCTATAACATCAAGAAATGGTTAGATATTCTAGTCTTCTCGGATAGGGACAAATAAATGGAGGTTCCGTCTCCTGCAGGGTTGGGGCAGGAGACGTTAATTTCCCACACACGAGATTACTGTGTGATGGATGTCCTCCCCTGGGGTGGGATGGGTGGGTTAGGACAGCAGGTCCACATCAGCTATTACAGCTGCCAAATTAATTAACCTGCTTAAACAAATAAATGAACTTCAACTTCAACTTCAAGCTGTTGATGACATCCTGCGGAACGAGCAATCTGGATTTCGCAAGGGGCGTGGATGTACGGATCATATTTTCACACTGCGGAACATACTGGGTCCTTCGTCGAACAATGGAAGAAATCAACAAAACCGATGTCAAATCTCCGCGCTTATGCAGGTTTATGCACCCAGCGTCTCCGTAATGTAAAGCGATGTATGTCGTCCCGGTCACAAAAGTTACATCAAGGGGGAAAGGCGTGCAGCGTCCACTAAATGTTCTTTTATATTTTCACCGGATGGGACGTGTCTGCCGTAATCTCATGATTCCCCGATCAATTGCAAGCTTAAAATTCTCCCTTTCCTCCCTTTTCCACCTCTCCGGGCAATCCACTGTCGCCTGTGCCTGGGTTGGGGACGTGGAACCTTAGAGATCCGGACTGGAAGTCGCGGTCGCTTATCAATTATAATGATATTTATCATTTGTGTGGCGCATATTTTATTAAATAATCATATGCGCATAAGTATTCTTCTAAAATATTGCTACAAATAGTGAAAAATAAATTATAAATATATCTTATTAACCAAGCGCGAGGGCCGTACTGGGAGAATATCGGCCCGAAGTCTTGACAGTACGGACTGAGCGCAGCGAGGTCCGTACAAAAAAGACCGAGGGCCGATATTCTTCCAGTACGGTCCCGAGCAAGCTTGGTTAATAAGAGATTTATTATACGACTGAAGTTCAAAGGGACACAAGTATGGTATCATTCGGGACCATTCGGGACAGTGCCGGTCCAATACTTAGAGAATATTGGACCGGCAATAGAGCATTTTGATTGGTTGATTTTAGTTATTGGCCCTCTGACTGCCCGAGTCGTGTAATAATAAGTAATATTAAATGTATTAAAATATAAATTTCATCAATTTATCAAGCCTCGTGACAAGTACTGTAGTAACAAACGTAATATAGATAAATCAAATCTATGATAAATCAGTATTAGATGAAATAAGGTTATAAACTAATCATATGCTTAAGAAAATAAGTAAGTCGTTGGAGATGAGAAACAGTTCATAATCTTTTGGTCGTTGATAATGTCTTGAAAGTACAAACGGTGGCTGCTTGTTTAACGAATAAAGGCAGTCTATTCCATGCTATTGGAGCAGCGTTTATAGACGATCAGTCACCCACTGTCTTCTTAGTTCCAACAGATAGAATACCGTTACTTTTACGGCGTAAATCATAACTCGACGGTGGGAGAACTTCTAAATCTGAAAGATATTTAGCGGCTAATCCCTTGATAACGTCGAAAATAAAGAGTAGAATTTTAAATTCTATGCGCAAGTGTAGCGGCAACCAGTGCAGCTTTTTAAGTATTAGGGTGATGTGGCTGAACTTAGGTCCGCAGTTTTCCAGCCTGGCGCAAGCGTTCACAAATAGAGCAGTTTCTTTGATATTCTGAAACCCCGTAAAATCGGCCATGACAGTAGTCTAATTGAATTGTGATGAAGAGATGAAGAAGCCGTTCAGTTTGCTCCGTATTTATTCGATTAAGCGCCCAACCTCGACTAAGCACCCAGCCTCGAATAAGCGCCCACCTCCAACACCCCACGCCCAAAAAGTACTTTTTAAGCGCCCAACCTCGAATAAACGCCCACCTCCCTTTTTTAAAACAAAAAATATTAATAAAGTACACAAGAGAAATACGGGTATGATTATTATGGTACGGTATTTCTTTAATGGCTTACAATCTCTAGTTTCATTGTTTCATTTTTACTCACTGAAAATGGTGAAAATTTAATAAGCGCCCAGCCTCGAATAAGTGCCCACCTCGAATAAACGCCCACCCTGAAAGTCCAAAAATTGAATAAGTGCCCACCCTTACCACCCCACCCCCAAAAAGTACTTTTTAAGCGCCCAACCTCGAGTAAACACCCACCCCCCCCCAAAAAAAAATGCACAAGAGGAATGCTGGTATTGATTATTACGGTATTCCTTTAACAATCTCTAGTTTCATTGTCTGAAAATGTTATGACAGCGTTGGAATTTTTCTCAAAGTTTTAACTGAAATGTCCATGTGGGCGCAAACTTCTTTCAACCGCAACAAAAAAAGAAACAAAAAAAAGAATGGTGAAAATTTATGAAGAGCCCAACCCCCAGTAAGCGCCCACCTCGAATAAGCGTCCACCCTGAAAGTCCAAAAATTAAATAAGCGCCCAGGCGCCTAATCGAATAAATATGGTATTTCTTGGGTTCGGATAAAGAAGGGACATATCCATTTGAGAGTCGAACCAAGTACTCAGGTTCCTTGCAGATAACACAGTGTGACACCAGCTTCACCAACCTTGATACTACTGATGGTCATCCGGTCAGATGTTAACGACTACCAATGAAAAGGAAGTAGTCGTATCGTCATTAAGCCAGAGTATATTCTCTCTCATCCAGTTCCCAAGCGCAGCCATAGCTTCGATTTGGCTTAAGCTGTCAGGTGGCTAGAATGATAGATATAGCTGCTTGATCTTGCTGCAGGTCATCGGCATAGGCATGCGCTGAAGGGAAGTGCTAACGCAAGATATCAAACAGCCTGTTAGTATAGATAGTAAATAACGTTAGGGCTAAGTATGAACCCGGTGGAACACCGCAATCTAAAAAAATGTGCTAGAGAGTGTGCCATCAACCGAAATACCCTACGTTCTGTCCGCCAGATATTTTTGAAACTAGGAATGCGCTTTACCACGTAAGCCGAACAGTGACTACAATCTTCGTAACAAGATATTATAGTCTACTGTATCGATGGCAGCACTCAGATACAATAATACGAGGAGTGTTACATGGCCTTTATCCAAGTTCGTGAGTAGATTGTTTTATTTTGCCTCAAGCTAAACAGTTTCGGCGCAACGATTTTGGCGGTAAGCATTTTGTGAATAAGATAGCAAGTCATTATCCATCATGTGACTTTGGATCTGGGTGGCAGCTGCCTTTTTTGTAAGTTTAGATATGAACTGCAAGTTACTGCGAAAGTTTTAATTGATGGATTGAAGACGATGCTTCTAGAGTAGGTGGTACACTAAGACACACTTCCAATCACTAGTAAAGTATCCTGTTTCTAAGGAAATGTTGACCAGTTTAGTTATCACAGAGAGTAACTCGCCCAGACACACTGAAAAAGCGACGCTGGAATTGGATCAAGCACGCACGACTTCTTATTCGCCAAGGGTAGTTTGCGTGCGTCCTCCACAGACAATGGCGAAAATTCATAGAATGTGATATCAGCATTGCACCTCTCAGTTATTACTCGGGACTTGACATCAGGCTGGTCACCCGCGATCAGCTTCGATCTTATTGTAGTGATGATATGAACAAAGAATTCACCTATCTCATTTGCGAATGCGGGAGCGACTATGTTAGGCGGAAGGGGTTTATCCGGCTTTATTTTCAGTGAGGCGTTTACTTGCTCTAAATGACTTAGATTGATCATTAATTTTGTTCTCGATGAACTGCTCATAATAATTATACCAAACCTCGTTCATAATATAAATTGCGTAAATAATATAGGAAATATTTTGCCTTTACAAAAAAAGCTGACGATCGAATCCGACACTTGGGTGTGACGTTTGAACGCAATTTTGGCATTACGGGCGGAAATTTGAACGAAATAGTATTCTTAAGTTCGAATGCCCGGGGCAGTGCCCTGGGGCGGATGGTGCAGCTTCAATTGATCAACGCATTAAGACGAAACACTCGAAATTCTGAGACTTAAACTATTTCTAGGTGGGATGTACTTTTACGGTTAACTTTTGTATGACTTGCGCCTAGTACAACTGGCTTCAAACAGTTAGTGTCACTGAGACCCTCATTTGATCTATCACCTGATGATATCTTCGTATCTGGCAAGTAGTTACATTATTAGAGAGATTTAGGAAGAGGTCGGGAACGTCATTTCAGAACGGGAGAGCGCGCGGAATAGTCTGGACTCGACACCATTCGACTTCCGGTGTTAGCGTTGCCGTTCTCCCAAACAAGTTCAGGACGTCTCTCCGCTGGTTTTTCCGTCGCGATCAGAACGTCTGAGATTTCCCTCAATCGTGCACTTGTAAATCGATCCAAACGAGATAATACTGTTTGGAAGTATTTCAAAACTTGTGTTCAGGATAATTGGGTCCCTTTCTTTGTTTTAATCGGTGTATTTTTGAAAACTTGCCGCTTCAATATGCTGGATTCCCGAAAGGAAATTGGAACACAATCGTTGGCAAGCGATCCAAGATTTCAGGACTCAGTTTGCTGTTGAATGAGCAAGGCTTTAGACAATAAAAGGGCTTTTCCTTAATACATATCTTTAAGCCTATGTGAAAACTCTAAGAATGGAATGCTTTTGAATTTTATCGTAAATCGTTTCATCGATAACCATGCTGCATGTTGAACTTCGGAGCAGTCAATCAAATGAACTAGGGACCTTAAGCATCGATGACTTTAGGTGTCACGGACGTTCGCCGGAAGTGATTTTTCAGCTGTCATTAGCCGTTGCTATGGATACACCGTCCGTCCCTTATGAAAGGTCACGTCGACAACTCAGGATCACTTGGTTTGACGTCCTGGAGAAAACGCAGAAATACAGGTGGATTTGAGATTAAAATTGCTGTACTTCGAAGACGATTTGATGTCATTCACTCCGATAACCACATTAAATTTTCTCGGCTGTTGTACTCGTCGTCATGTCAAGCCTGCAAGTTCCCGGTGAAGGAGGAAATTACGCTGGTCGAAGCAGATCCTCGAGGTTAGTTGTCATGCAGCTTAATTGTTTTTTTGGACGAAAATCTCTGAAGTCTTGCAAGTAACTTGGCGTAATGCGTGCTTTGAGAAAAAAAAAATTCTTAGCCTTAGCTTAAAGTTAACTTCGCTACAACAAAATAAATATCAAAAGTCGTCCGTTAGTTTTGTGCAACAAGCAGTCGGCAGTTCCTGTTTTGTTTATCTTTTTTGTCCGGCCCGGCTCAAAGTGCGACATCTAGCTATACGAATGTACACACTTTTTTCTCAAGTAATCTTTCTTAAAGGACTATCTGAGATTGGCGGAAATTAAAGAATATAGGTAGCCGTGATACCGCCCAAACTGGTTTGAAAATAGAATGTGTGTTGCATCTAATAAACTTACCCTTACATGTAAAGCATTTTATTTAAGCTTTAGTAATAGAGCACTTTTCCGTGTTTATATAGCCTCATCTAAACACGAAGTTGGTTGAGAGAATTCAAGACAGTTTGCGAACGCTTTTCATTCCACTAATTTATTCGGGTTTTTCTTGTTGCCATGTTCCCACCAATAATGTAGCTTCATTTTCTGCCTTTAAAAGCACACACAACCCACAATTCCTCTATTCGCTCCGACGAAGGGCTAACGCTCGAAACGTCAGCTTTTGTAATCGTTACGGTGGTCAATTTACCATTTCAACTTTGTTGATATATGCAAATTATTTCGTTACCCCCACCGACGCAGCCCCAAACAGTTTCTTTAGAAACTATCAGCCTTTATGAAAGGAGTAATTGATGACGATGGGATGTGGATCCATGGCCATCAATTTTTTTTCCATAGTGGAGAATTTTCGAATCTAAATTAATTTACTTGAGAAAATCAAAATTGTAAATATGTTTAATTTTTAATTTTAAAACAGCTGAACTGATTTTGTAATAATAATCCATTACATTTATATGATACAAATATATATTTGTAAAAAGATGTAAAAAAATGTATTTACATATTTTACAATACAAACTCTTCCTTAACTTTCATTTCATAAATATAATGGTATTAAATATGACAACAATTAATGAGAAACTAATAAAATGTTTCGTTTTTCAAGGTTTGATCATAATGCAAACTCATTATCTTCATTAAAGGCTGTCAGATAACGAATTGAAAACTATATAGTTTAAAAACCTAAAAACTATAATCATGGTTATGTTTAATGCACTTGCTGAATTGATTAAAAGTTAAATTGTAAGCTAATAAATTTTTCAATATTTAAGTTTTTTTCATTAAAGTGCAAACACCAAGTTCATCAAATTTGTTAAAATAAGAAACTATAGTTTCAAAACCTCAGTCATCGTGTATTAGATGCAAAGCTCAATTGAACTTTTTAACTATTTTCAGCAAGTGTATTTAACATAGCCATGTTCATTCCTTGTTGTTGCTGCTGGAGGTGCTGTTGTTGCTGCTGGAATTGTTGCTGTTGCTGAAGCAGCATTGCTTGGAATGGCTGTTGTTAACGCAATTCCTCGGCACGCAATTCAAGCTCTCTTTATCGGTTGAGCTGTTGTTCAGCTTGTTTGGAGGCTTTTCTCTCAATGCTTTGTTCCAAGAGTTCCGTGACACTGGTGTGGCTTTTTCTCTTTTTGGGTGTCGTACCATCAGAGTTCTCTTCATTGTCCGTGCTGGTTCTTCGTTTTGTTTCACTTAACTTCCCTGTTGCTCGTTTCCTCATCTCTTCGGCTGTTACTTTTTCACCTTCTTCTTTCCCCTGCTGCTGCTCCTGCCAATTCACAATCTGTTCATGGATATTGGTCAGGGCTTGGTATATCTCGTCGTATTCAACATGCACCCCACTAGCCTCATGCCACTTTCTTCCTTTTCTCTTTTTATTGAAGTCTTGGTATAACTTATCAAACTTCTCTCTTGCTGATCTTTGACTAACTTTCATTCTACCCTCTTGTAAATGTTGGGCGATTTTCGTCCAAGATATCCCTCTCTCTTTTGAACCTGGTCGGTACTTGTGAGGCTCCTCAACCAGTACTTCTATGAGTAGCATAGCTTTGTGTTTCCTTTTCCAAATAAAAAGTTTTCGTTTCGCCATCGCTGCGAAGAAAGTCAGGAAAGTGTCAACCATATCACAACAAGTCATTGTTTATATCTCTCATGCTTGTTTAACGTGTAAAGGGTGAAAGTGCTTTTTAAGGCCTTTATTTTTCAATTTAAATTTATTCGACTGCCGATATGTTTGTTGCATGTATAGACCTCAGAATTTCGTGAAAATAAGTCAGCCAAAAAGTACCAAAAACAAATGGAATCAGGGTTTGTAATAACATTCAATTCGACAAAACCTCTGCATACGGCTTTAAGTTTGCTTTTACTGACTTAGAAAAAGACTTACGTAAGTTTAAAGTACAAAATACTCACCTTTCGAAACTCGTTCTCTGGAAGGCGACTTCTGGTCAGAATCTCGTTGTCGACGAGGGGCGGACGACGAGTTTCCCGCTCCCGTGAGAGAGTCATGGAGAGCTACGCATGCGCAATGTGAGCACGCTAGTAAACTCGTACTCGTACTCGTTCTCGTACTCGAATCTAAAGCTCTGGGTATGCCCTTAAAGTTGGGTTGTGGAAAAAAAACTCTGGGTTTTATTGGAAAAAATCTGAGTTTCGGAAAAAAAATCTGGGGTTTTTGTGGCAAAAAAAGTGGGTTTTGAAAAAAAACCTGGGTTTTGGAAAAAAAAAGCTGGTTTTTTTAAAAAAAAAAAAAAAACCCTGGGTTTTGAAAAAAAAAAAAAGAAAAAGAAAAGATGGTTTTTGAGAAAAAACAAAACAAAACAAAAACAAAATCCAGCAACAAAAAAATCATTGAAAACAGTTATGAATATATCTTAAAGTAAACAGTTGGGTTTTGATGTCTTTTACGGGCCTCGGTAAAAAACAGTTTATTGATCATGAGTTACTATTAGATTCTCAGTTTTCACGAAAATTTACTCATGATTCACGAATCACGGTCCGCAAAACAAGAAATTGACGGATCTCTCTCGAAAGTCCCATAAGCTCTCCGGGCCCGGAAAGCCAGTTCAAAAAGTGCGATCCGGGAGTAGTCCAGTGGTGAGTGCGCTGGACTCTGGGTCAAATGGCCCGGGTTCAGGTCCTGGCTGGGGCATGACGTTGTGTCCTTAAGCAAGACACTTCACTCACATTGCTTCGTCTTCTCGGATAGGACGTAAAGCCGGAAGTCCCGTCTCCTGCATGTATCAATAACTTAATTTGGCAGGGGACGTTAAAGAACCCACATCACGAGATTACTGTGAGGTGGTCTGGCCTGGTTACTGGGAATGGGGGGAGGGGGCATCTGTAGAATTTCTTCTTTATTTATTGTAAACTGCCCCCGCACAGTGTTGTAAAGCGCATTAGAGCATTTCATGGAAATGCGCTATAAAAATCGATATATTATTATTATCATTATTATTATTATTATTATTATTATTATCCGCTTATTCTAAAAAGCTGGCCTTTTACCATGAATTCAAGACACGAAAGGGCAGACTTGTTGAAAAATTTCATTCCTGGAAACGTCTTCGTCTTTGAGATACGTAGGAAATTACAGCACTCGAACTAGACCCATAAAGTTTCGGGAATTTCGAGAAACAGGCCCCAGGTGGGGCTATCAATTCACGAATCACAACTAAAATATTGAACTCTTCTCACGAATCATGAACTTTTCCCCAATCGAATCGGCGTCTCCAATAAACCATGTACCACCCTGTTGAAAGTAACTTTTGCTCTTGCAGGAAATCTAAGTAATAGTTCACTCGACCTAGCACTAACTAGCTGACGGCATATTAGACAAGATAGCCGCCGTTTGGAGGAGGAATACTACTGAGACTGAGATAATTTACTACACCGATACATCATCGACAGACGACCGATGTTTCATCGACAGACGACCGATATTTCATCGACAGACGACCGATATTTCATTGACAGACGACCGACATGCTGCCGACAGGCGATCATTAGATAGCGATCGATATGTCGACCGAGTGATCACCGCTAGTATCGATCGACACTCGATGGAGTGTCGGCGAAAGGTAAGATTCTAGTCACCGACTATCGACCGACTGTCGACCGACATGTCGACCGAGTGTCGATCGACAGGTCGATCGAGTGTCAACTACACTCGATCGCTGGTATCGATCGACACTCGACCGCGGATGCCGTTAGTACACATGATCCAAGGGGGCTGACAGAGAGGTGACAACCCATCCCAAGAGAAATATCACAAGACTCAGTACAAAAATAAGATCAGGGAACAAAAAGCCACCTGAATCGGCAACAACGCCTTGCAGTCTGCCCGGAAGAGCGTGAATTTATTTTTGTTGTTGTTGCTCGTACTGCAATGGGCACAGGCCGTAAGCTACTAGCATCACGAGGGCGAGATATTCAAGATACAGATAGACCTCCACCGATAGCCATTTATACAATACAGTAAACTTTATTTATGCTCGAATTATTTATTTATTTATTTATTTAACTAATTATTGCTCGAAATAGTTGAAGACAAAAGTCCTGGCTCATCCTACGCCGGGAAAAATTGAATTTTGAGTCCTCTGGAGATTCAATTTCTGACATAGGGAGACCAAGTTAGTGTATTTTAATGCCTTACTTTTTCGTTTCAGAATCCTACCCTCTTGTTACTTTAAAGGAAAATGGTTGCCAACCATGTATTCTTGCAATGCACAAAGTTGTGAACTCTATTTACAAATAAATTACCAGAGATACAATGAATATATGAGGTTCATATATTTTGAACTGCGGTATTAGATACGTATGATGCACGATCCTCGCAGTAGATAGCGCTATTTATGCAATAGCGAAAATCAGACCTGAAAAAAATCAGGCCTGTACGGGACTCGAACCACTGACCTCTGCGGTACTAGTGCAGCGCTCAACCAATTGAGCTAACAAGCCAACTGGGAGCAGGCCGTTAAGTTGATTCGTAATAAACCCGTGACATCAGCACGTGCATCATACGCATCTAATACCGCAGTTCAAAATATATGAACTTCATATATTCATTGTATCTCATTTATCACTTTCACGGGTTTATTACGAATCAACTTAACGGCCTGCTCCCAGTTGGCTTGTTAGCTCAATTGGTAGAGCGCTGCACTAGTATCGCAGAGGTCATTGGTTCGAGTCCCGTACAGGCCTGATTTTTTTCGGGTCTGATTTTCGCTATTGCATAAATAGCGCTATCTACTGCGAGGATTGTGTATCACACGTAAATAAATTACCTCTTACCGTATTCGTTAATCATATTTGCGATTTATTAACGTTTGATATCTCAGAGACAAGAGACATGATTTTCACTTTCACCATAACAGGACAAATATTAAACGGGTGTCTTTTGTTTGTTTTTTCGTTTGTTTGGTTTTGTTTCTCCATTTTCTAACCTTTTTTCTGTCCGTTCCTCAAACTGGCGACGTCATCTGATTTTAACGGTATGTCAGGATACACATTTGTAAAATTTAATGGAAGCCAAGAATCAGAAAACTCTTACCCGAAATTGAAAGACTCCTCACCTGTTATTCATCTTTATTGATTTATTCTGATATTTTTTGTATGGGTAAATGTCTTACTCTTTCAGAAACACGGTTTGGAATACCGTATTTCCTCCAATAAGCGCCCTCTCTTTAATATAAGCGCCCACCCCCATTGTTATGATTTAAAACAAGCACCCACCTTGAATGAGCCCCTCCCCTCGCCCACACTTTCCTAAACAGGAGGGATTCAAAGAAACACCTGCTTCGATTCCACTTTATTTCCAACTTGTATCGCTTCAATAGAAGAAGTGTTTCTTCTCTGTTCTAGCTTGTGAAATTCCATTTTTCCTTTGCGTGTTATCTGTTCTGTTGATTTTTTTACTATTGTCGTACTAACTTGATACCCCTCGATTATCTCCCCTCGTTTCAATGAGCGCTCACCATTTTGGGTGTAATTTAACAAGCGCTTAGGCGCTTATTTGAGGTCATACAGATCGGTCATACAGTAAACCTGGTCACACAATCATTTGTTACTCGCCCCATTCTTTCAGCAATTCGCGATAACGAGGCAGCTTAAAGTGCGTGCTAGAACTGTTTTGAGATATCTGATATATCAGCAGAGAGGCATTTTGTCTGCGCATGCGCGAGCGGAATTAGTTTGTCGCGTTCGGCGCCATTTGTAGAGTTTTCGACGCGTTTCTACGAGGTTTCACTGGACGATCGACACCTTTTTGTAAGATTTTGTGAATATGGATCAAGGAGTATGACAAGTTCGCCAACATTTCTAACTCTGTGGATACTCATGGTGTTTGCTGGCTCTTCGGTTGAGGATATTTTAATGAAGTCAAATATATTTTTTATTAGGAAAAGAATTGATTCAGTTGTGATTTGTTAAAAAAACTTTTCAACCAAAACCTAAACTTCTGTGAACTTTTACTTTTTGCAAAATACATTGCACTAGCAGTTTAAGCTCTTAAACACTCCAACCTGGCTGCTATATTAAAGAAATTTATAGACATTTGCCAGGGGGTTTAGCTGTGACAATTTTACAGGAGACAAGTCATGTATGAATCACTCAATAAATTTATTAGCTCTCATCCTAGAAGCTTAAACACTCTTAAGGAATATGACTGATCACTTCTCACATTCATTTTCAATGAAATCTGGACAAAACTTCTGAAAACTTTATTGGAAATTTTATTGGTAATTTTACCAATTTTACAAATAAAGTAGACATAACTCCCATATAGCATATTAGTCTAGGCAAGTTGTGTACAGAGAACAAAAGACTAATAATTTAAACCAGTAGTAAGCTTCTGGGAATAATGACAAATTCTTGAATAACAGCTTGCCACAGTAAATGTCACTGCCAACCATTCTGTCTATACTACCAATTATTGGGTCACTTCACATTACCTTAAACAGAAGAGAACATAAAAGTTAATTCATATCATCAATCTTAATAAATAAGAATTTCATGATCACGACATATACAGCAAAGTGAAATATAACTCAACTGGTTTGAAATTCATAGTGCACTTCGACTCAACATTCATTTCGCAAGGCAAAGCATTCTACTGAAATGAACAGGACAGAATACAGCTGACGCCATTCGTTTCGAATAACACATGAACATGAAGAAAAGGGCACCAGTTTTACTCATGAGACAAAGCCCACGCATTTTTTTGAGGTTAATGGACTAGTTAGACCGAAAGCTAGATAAATAAACAATGAACTGACAATAGAAAGGGATTTGGGGGCCAATTGATAAATAAGTTTTACCGAAGTTTTTCCTCTAGTTAGCACATGAAGCTCGAAAAGGCAATAATAAAAATTACCGCCAAAACACAATAAAAAAATAAGCCAAAACCGTAGTTGATTGAGGTAAGACCATAACCGTTGTTAAGACACATGCCCACCCACCATATTCAACAGACTTAGAGAGCAAAAAGGCCAAAGACGGTTTTGGGTCATGACTTGAAAAATCCACCAAAACCTCCCGAAAAATAATTCGCCGAGGGTTGTAGTTAGAGCAACTTAATCCTGAAGCTGGAACATTTTTTAAAGCCTTGTGTCCTATATGACTGTAAAGAGAACGAAAAGACGATGTTATTTAAAGTGATTTGATGCTTGGGGGCCACCTCAAACTTAACGCAATTTTACTTCGAAGTTGAAGTAAAATAATATCAAACTCTAAATTTCTACCTTTCCTCGGATCAAATATCTCCCGATCGTCTCCACAGACAACTTTGTGATTCACAAAAATAAAACATCAACATCTTAAGACTAATCTTCAAGGTTTGTTGTCTCATGTGTACATATTGATCTTCAGTAACTCAAATATCAAACTTCAAGTTTTTGGGCTTTTTTCGCGTTTTGTTCGCACTTTGATCATTAAAATATCCACAACCGAAGAGCCAGCAAACACCATGAGTATCCACAGAGTTAGAAATGTTGGCGAACTTGTCATACTCCTTGATCCATATTCACAAAATCTTACAAAAAGGTGTCGATCGTCCAGTGAAACCTCGCAGAAACACGTCGAAAACTCTACAAATGGCGCCGAACGCGACAAACTAATTCCGCTCGCGCATGCGCAGACAAAATGCCTCTCTGAACTGCCATGAATTACTTGCCCTCTGCTTGATATGTCTTGATTACGCATCATCTTGTAAGAACAGAAGAAATAGCTCGAAAACGCGCCTTTCAAAGAAAAAGAAAACTGCAGGATATCCAGAAGAGTAGTCACTGCGTTAGCTAAAATGTACATTGGCGAATTTGGTTAAAATGTGAGCTGTCCAGAGTTGAGGTCCAGTGATGTTTAACTTCCCCGTGAGCGCAAGGTATGTTAGGTCTGTTGCGATGGCTTTTCGCGTTCGTTTTTGACAAACCTGTTTCGTTTTTCACAGTGAGCTGCGGCAACTTTCATCAGTACCATTCGAGTCATATCATAGCACTGAAACTGGAAAATAAAAGTCTATTAATTCGAAGTATTCAGTTTATCCAAGAACCAAACAACGTTCGATTTGGATTCGATTACGTACGTTTTTAGCCCAGAAGTGTGTTCCTTATAGTGGAATGTTCCTTGATCCGGCTTATTCGTGCTGTATTTGGAAGTTATTTGATGTATTAATTTCGCTATTATTTGAGAACGTATGTATATGTGGACATGCTTTTCTCAGAAGTGTCGATTAGGCATTCTTTGAATGATATATATAAAAGTAATTGATTACACACAATAACACAGGCAAACCCAATCTCGTTTCAACAATTTAAAAGCGAAGGTGGAAATTAGCTAACACAATGTAAGGCTTCACTTCAAACCTCTATGGTAATTTTCTCTGCGTTTAATTAGTTTTTAATTCTTTGTGTCACTCATCTGTTGATTTTTCTGTATACGTTTGTAATGCTCTAAATTACCCCTTTTTCTCCGAATGTAGGTAAAATTTAAAGGGCAATTAAATTAGGTAACAAGAGTTAACAATACATTATGTACAGATGTTATCAAAATTTGTAAACAGTTGAGTGCAAATAAAAATAATATTGCTTGAATTATGATATCTTAAATGCATGCAGAACCTTAACCTGCTCAACATTATATCATTTCTCTTGGAGGAAAGCCTTGTGTCTCTAACATTTATAGTTCAGTGGTTTTATTGGCTCTTTGGGTTGCAGAGACCAACTTGAAACAACAATTATGCAATAGAAACGTTCAGTGGCACCAGTATAATGTTACCTGTGCATAAAATTAATGTATATTTGTGAGACCTATTTGTGAGTGCTAATGTATGATTAATGTTTTACTTTAACTGGAAACATATTATTTTGTACATGCTCAATGTCAATCAGTCTCTAGTTTTGTTCACAATGAGATCGAAATCAGAGTGTAAGGTTGTGCATAATTAATTGAACTGTGATCTCTGAATTCAACACTGGCAAAGCGAACAACTTTTGTGCACATGTTTTATTGAGTCATCCGGTGAACAAAAGAAATGCAGCAATGTGGATGTGGTTGCAATATTCATACTGTCTAACTGGTCCTGCATGATAAAAGTAGCATCTTACATTGTATTGTATTGTAGGATGGCTGTGTGGCAATATATTATGAAATTTTCTGGTTGTGATGAGTTACCAGTTTTTCAAACCTACAGTGTATGGTACTTTGTCTGCAAACTCTTCTGTAAAGCCCTCTAGCCAAGATTTCTGTTTATTGAAACCTCAGTAAAAAGCAGATTGATCAATTAAATAAACTGAATTTTCAATTTCAAAGTGTTGTGTCAGGTGTAGTATCAGTAATATGTATAAGCTGCTTCTTGGCTTAAGTCTGAATTAAATGCAAAACATCACCATAACATTCTACTTTCCCCACGGTAATTTATTAGAAATCTGAAATGTTTTCAATAGATAATGTTTTCCTGGCATAATTTATGTAATTTTGTTTCTCCATTACTTAAACCTTTAACACTTAAGAATGTGTGGCATTAACATGTTATTTTTCCTTACAATATCACCCTTGAATCACACATTAGAGTCACAAGAATATAGGAAATCATCTGATTCACCAGTTGGAGGAGGTCTTGATTGTCAAAGGAATTCTCATTGTCAGCATCTTTCGAAATGTACAGGGAACAGTATGGAGAATATACATACTAATCTTTAATTTGTTACATCTCCTTACAATAATTATTTTTCTACAAACTGTTACTTTTAAGGGTTGGAGAGTCATGCTGGGATTCAAGATCTTGATGGAATCCTTACCGCACAACAGACATCTCTTGTGGATGACCAGAGGGGTGCAAGCTACTGGTAATTCCTCTTTGGTGTTGTTGTTTACTCCAACAAATTTTCATGTTAAAGTTTCTGACCTTCCAGTTCATGGCTCTTTGGTGTTAGACTCCTTGGAATTGGTTGATATTAACTGTACCTTCCTGTTCAAGTTTTCTTTGCCCTAACTGTCCTGCTATTTACATTAATTATTTTACAGTCAAACTAAGTGAAACGTACCCCTGGAGATTACATTAATGAATTGATCATTTGGATATTGAACCCGCCAGTCATTTCAAGAATGCAATAATGAATGGATTATTTGATTATTGAACCCGCTAGCCATTTCACAAATGCAATAATGGATTGATTATTTGAATATTAAACCCGATAGCCATATCCGTTTTGGAAAGGCGCGGATCATTGTTCAAATTAGAAGTCCATTTCTGAAGTCCAATAAGATTGTTCTATTTGAGGAGGAATCCTGAAAATGAACAAACTGCACTGTAAAAACACTGCGAAAACAGTTGGTCGCAAATATTAACGAAATAAAAAAAGTCTTGCAATGGCTTCGCCATAAACTAGTTTTTTCGACCATGAATACACATAAGAATTTCTACAAGTTTGTCAAGATGTAAATGGGTGAAAAAAGCTCTCGATAACATTCCATTTACAATATTAACAAGAAGTTCTACACAACACTCTAACTCACCTTTCCCACCACGTCTGATGCCATGATGAAATGGTTTTGATACATCATCACATGTTCGCATAATCCAATCAGAAATGGACTTCTGATTTGAACAATGATCTGCGCCTTTTCAAAACGAATACGGCTATCAGGTTCAATATTCTAATAATCAATCCATTATTGCATTCTTGAAACGGTTAGCGGGTTCCATGTTCAAATATTCAATTTGTTATTGCGTTCTTGAAACGATTAGCGGGTTCAATATTCAAATAATCAAATCATTAATGTAATCCTGAGGGGTACGCTTCACTTAGTTTGACTGTAAAGGTGTTCCATGTTTTAGATTTCTAACTTTTCTCTTACACAAAAGCTTATTTCAATATATTTTTAAACCTCTCAATTTTCTGCAACTCACCTGTTGAGCCCCATATTGCTCAGTGTGGAGAAGTGAAGGTAGTTTGACATTTTATTGTTTTTTCCTTTTTAGCTACAATATTCAATAGTAAAAGTCTTCAGTGATGTCTGGGCTATCAAAGGTAAGACGAATGCGATAACTGAATCTTTTTGTGAGACTGTGTAGTTTAATTTTTAGCACCATGAAAAATACTACTAGACTTTTTAAACAGGAAAACACTATTCTTTGGTTAGATGTTTACAGCAAGCAAATAGAATAGTTACCTACTGGTGCATGTTGAGTTTCAAAAAGAAAAGAAGTTTAATTATAGTCCTAAAGAAGAAAATATTTGTTATATGCATTATATGGACAGTTAAAACTTAGGTAGAAGTCAGGAGGTTGATGAAACTTAGAATTGATGCATCCCATTCATGTACCTAACTTTGTGACATTAGGAAGAACACAGTGAGCAGCAAATTTAGACAGACATACAGTATTTTTGCACATAAACAAGTAATTCCCTAGAGGAGACTTGCAAATTATTTTGAATACTTTTTCTTTTGCTCTGGTAGGATTTTGACATTCCCAGTGTAGCCTCTACATCACAAGAAGGCCAAAAAAACAGGACACTGAAAGTCACTTTGCTGAGCAGCGAGTGGAGATCATCAACTGATGGAGACCTGTCAACCATCAACAGAGAGCTTGCCATACAGTTGGCTAAACACTCCAATGTGGAAGTTAGTGTCTTTCTTCCACAATGTAGTGAAGAAGACAGGAACAATGCGGAAAGTCATGATGTTCGGCTTGTTGTTGCTGAAACACTACCTGGTATAAATCCAGTTGACCGTCTGATGTTTGTCCCAGATGGACATGTCGTGGATTGTGTGGTAGGACATGGAGTAACTCTTGGCAGACAAGTGCAGGTCATTAGAAAACAGCACAACTGTAAATGGATCCAAGTTGTTCACACTGCCCCAGAAGAACTTGGAGTGTACAAAAGCATTTCAAAAGGTGAACAACTGCAAAAAACGGAAGTAGCATTGTGTGAGAAGGCTGATCAAGTTGTAGCAATTGGACCCAGGCTGACAGATGCTTACAAACGTTACCTTCGTTGTAGTAAAAAAGAGCAAAATGTTTTTAATCTTACTCCAGGCATATTCTCTGAATTTTTGGATGTGGAGCAAGCCACAGAAGAAAGAAGAACATTCCGTGTCCTAGTCCTTGGAAGTGGTGACTGCTGTGAAGATTTCATGTTGAAAGGGTTTGACCTTGCAGCTCAAGCAATTGCTGAGTTGAAAGATAAATCCTACCAACTCAAGTTTGTTGGTGCACCAAGAAAGAAAGGGGAGGAAATAGCAGATGAGCTTCTTCAACATGGAATTGATTGTAATCAGCTTATTGTTCGCAGCTTCAGTGACAGTAGAGAAGTATTAGCTAACTTATTGTGTGAGGTTGATCTTGCCATAATGCCATCCAAGACTGAAGGATTTGGACTTAGGGCTCTTGAAGCCTTATCTGCTGGATTACCGGTACTTGTCAGTGGTAATTCAGGTCTTGGAGAAGCTCTGAAGGAGGTGCCTTTTGGATCACACTGTGTGATCGCCTCTGAAGATCCTAGAGACTGGGCCAGGGAAATCAAGGCTGTGCGACAGAAAAAGAGGAGTGTGCGACTTACAGAAACAAAGTTTCTTCGTGAAAAGTACTTTGAGATGTACAGCTGGAAAGAGCCCATTAGAAGTCTTGTAGAGAGGATGTACAGTCTCATATTTGGTAAGCTTGTCTCTTCATTAGTTCTTTTGGGAAATCAGTCCAACATAGTCATCTATTTTTATATTCTTCACCGTGATATCTCTATAATTATTTCCATTTCAGGAGCTTCTTAAATTGGTGATTGTTTCCATTTTTATTACATCCATTTTGAAATCACTGGTGGTTCCTGTAATCTGATTGCAGGCTCTAATTGGTGCAATTTTAAACAATTATTGGGTGAGGTTTTGTGATATCCGGAATAATCAAGGTCGAGGTAAGTGTTATCAGCTGAAGCCTAAGGCTGAGAACACTAATCGATCGAGACCTTGATTATTCGGGATATCACAAAAACCGAATTCAATAATTGTCTTATTAAACATTGTTTTAAAGAAAATAACATCAAATACATTATCGCAGCAAACACAGTTTATTTTCGAACAAAACGATCCATCCTTTTCTCACGCTTCCACATTAAAAGATTTCAACACTTGGGCTAATTCCTCAGTTTTTGCCATGTGGCTCCTAGATATTTTTCTCTTTAAGGTATTCGTAGAACAATTCCTTTGCCACTTTTGTCGATCTTTAGTATTTTCTGAATCTTTATCTTCAAGTAATTTCTCACTTTCTCTCTGGGTCGATGAACCAAATTGAGAAGCCATTCTTACTTCGCTGTCCGCAAACTTGACATTGCTCATTACAACTTCACGACGGTTTAAGTGTGTCTTTCTGAAATGGGGGTAGCCGCTGCATTTTTATCGCGAGGGCTCAAAGCTGCATTTCCGAGAGCTGTTGGCTCGCGTTCGGCCTTCTATTCAATGAGAGTAAGGAGGCTGTAGATGGAAGAACTTGCAACTTTTGAGCAGAGAAGTTATTATTCTTTTTCAAAAGGCTTTAACAATGTAGGCTAATTGTGTGGCATCAAATTAGTATCCATTTGTTTATATTTAATTCGCATTTACCAAAAATATCACCTTGTGTTTTTCTGCAACTGAATGCTTCACACTAAAATAATGATTTCACTTTTGGTTTAGTGTTGAGAAGCGTTTCAAAAGCTTTAAAACGAGCCCTTAAACAAAACTTTTAGTTGAGGTAAAGCGGAGAAACAGATTTCTGTGGCTGCTTAGCATATTTTCGCTCGTGACCACGAATGTCAACAGAAGGGCTTTTCCTATGTTCCGATTCGCAAACGCCAACTGTTTACTTTTTGTGTATGAGGTTTCTTTAGCTACATTGGAAACTTCAGTAAGCTTTCCAATGTAAAAAGAGAAAGGGAATTTTTTTAGTGGGAACTAATGTTTTATTCAATGTTAACAAGTTGCTGCCATTTCTTTGATGAACGGTTGGTATAACTTTTAAAATGTGCTGCGGCAAAAGTCAAATGGTTAAGATCTTAGCATTGTTCTTCAGGAGCGAAACATTTTTATTAGTTTACAGAGGAAAGACGTTTAAAAATTTGCTGTTTTCAAACCAGACCTGGAGGACTCAATCGCGAACCCATAACCTTTGATATTTTTTTGCTACGCAACGCAATGGCTATGGCATCATCATCTTACACTTCTAGCATGATAAAAGTTCTGGCTTTCCACTTTTAACTATAAAGTTAATTTTAATGAAACAATAGTGTGTCAAAACATCATTCGAGCATGAAACTGGAAACAAAAGAAATATATCACACCTAACATCAAAGCGCTTGTGATCGTGCAAGCTAGCTACATTTTCGGAAATTGTTCGTGCCGTGAATAATGAATACTCAATTAGAAAAACAATAGAGTGCATATATGAATACCTAACCGACCCACAAAATGTGGGTACATACTTAAACCGCGCTGAAGTTGTCATGTCCACCGGAAATCATGCATTGTACGCAAAACCTACAGATAATTGACTAATCTGTAGGTACAGATTAGTGAATAATCTGTAGGTTGCACTGTTTCCCAGAATTAACTGTGGGCGTTTAGCCAGTGAGAAGACAGATGGTGACGACAATGTATAATAAATTCACAAATCGCACCAGTTTTTGCTCTAAATGGCATCATTTTACACTTGACTGAGTTTTTGACAAATGATGTCAGTCTTTCTGTTTTGCATACAAAATAGGATGGAAAAGCATTTCCGGTTCCACTTCTTATATGCTGCTAATGAAACTGTAATTACACACATTTATATTAGAAGTCAAATGCTACAGGTCAGGGAATCTCAAAAACCTATGGCTGTGGTAGCGATGTAAAGAAGTCAATTAAACTGTGAGACAGTGAACAATGCACATTAGATGTGGTTGTACTGAGAAGGTTGAAGCTTTTTGTATGATGAGATAGTTAAAGACAGAGCTATAGTTCGATATTCACCCTTCTGAAGAAATTATCTTAAGAACTAATTTTCCTAATGGACTCAGTATGATCTCTTCATGTTTTTGAAGGGGAAAAATAAGCAGACAAGGTGAAATGATAACCATAAGTCAGTGAATCGCTAGGTTATAAATACTAAATTTTAATGTAATTTGTTCTTTTTTACCTTAAGGTTCAGAAAGCAGACCAGGTATTGCAACTGGAGATAAGAGGCCAGCCTCTACTGTTTTAGGTGATCGTCATTCCAAACAATTCAGAGGAAAATCAGTTAACTATGATCACCTTGAAGGTAATGTTGATATATGAAATGATGCTAGTAACCTTGTTCAAATGACTCCCAAACTTGCATGCCTTGTAAAGCTCACTAGTTTCCCATGAAATTTTTAGAAAGCATCTCTTTGTATTTTCTTTTTTATCAACTAAAAGGGCTGGGTAGTAAAAAAATGGATTAAGGTAACTCGGGGTTAGTGTGAAATCTGATTTCAGATCTGAAAGGTTTGAAAGAAAATTCAGTACAGTTCTTTTTGTCTTGAATTTGGTTATTGGATGCTCTTAAAGAAAAGTATCCTGAAAAGGCTTTGAAGAAGGGAATGAAGAGATCCAAATTAAAATTTAGCATTAGGTTAGCATTAATCAACCTTCAGAAAACTGGTCTTAGGGATGTAATTAACTAATGTTATGCCTCTTTCAGCTCTGAAAGGCTCCTTGGGTGGTCGATCATCTCATTCTTCCATGGAATATGGAAAGTGTCCTTTCTCCTTGACCTCTGTAACTCAAGACAGACTTGTTCAAGTGAGAAGTCCCAGTCAAAGTTAGTGAAATTTATGGTCATTGTGTTATACTTAAAACTTTTTTTGTAAAGCAATGTTGATTATTATTATTATTATTATTATTATTATTATTATTAACTATTACTACTACTACTATGGTATTTCCTTTATTATTAAGGCTTTGTCCTCAGAGACAAAAACTTTACAGTTTTGGTGTATAATTATTTTTATATCTCTTCTATGGAAATGTTTTAAAACACATAGCAATTGGTCCAAAGGGAAACATATTGATTAAAACTGTCTGCCACAGGACCAGTGTTAATGTCATGTGTGACTACGAAGAGAGTAGAGGACACAGTAGACACAATTGGCTGGGAGATGACAAAACGCGGAGCCCTACTCCATGGAGTACCCTATGGAGTACCTTAATGGAGTACCCCTAAAAGTGATGTATTGGTCAAATAAAATCTTTTATGAACATAGTGAATCGTTTAGATGTACATATCCTAAAATATATTGAGCTTACCAGCTCTCCGAATGTCACAGTTCGATACAATCCAGTTTTTTGGGGGACAGTTTACTAGGGCTCTCAGTCTTACTTGGGTTCCTCCATTTTGGTTTTACCGCTGTGTAATGAGTCCTTTGACGAGAAGACAAACAACTCCATGTGATGACCAAAACCCACTGTTTCGATTTCTGCACGAGGTAAAATATTTTAGCTTACTGCATTTTCCAGATCAACAACTCCAGTCGGATTTATTTGCTGACCCGTCACTGTTGTTTTTTTTTTTGGTTTGTTTACATACCTCAATTTTATTGCGCTACAAATAGATGGGTGAGGAGAAGCTCGGTTTAAAGATAGGGTTTACCTTTTTAAGTCTCAAACTACAAATGTAAGCTTGTATCCTCATCGTTTCGCACATTTAAGAAACCCATGATGGAGCGCCACGCTTTTTGCAGACGTCACACATAAACAGGTATTTTTGGAAGACGTAAAACCCGTTGCAGAATGAAGGTTGTCCCTCCTTTTAACCTGTTGAAGATCATATGAAAATAGATGGTAGTCGGGTTATTAACGATAACGTTCATGGATGCTAGCAAAATTAAAGCTTTCCGTTGGAAGTGGTCAGCAGTTTAATGTTAATTTCAAGATGGCGGTCAATTCGTGTACTACATCGAACCGCGACAATCGGAGAGCTGACAAGCTCAAAATATATCAGGATATGTACATCTAAACGATTCACCATGTTCATAAAGTATTTTATTTGACTAATACATGATTTTTAGGGGTACTTCATCCAGGTACTCCATAGGGTACTCCATGGAGTAGGGCTCTGCGTTTTGTCATCTCCCTATTTTGAAAGACGTAAAACCCGCTGCCGATTGAAGTACGTCCGCACTTTTGGCCTCTTGAAGATCATAAGATGAGGATGGTAATCGGTCCATTAAAGAACACGTTCACAGATTACATTTAAATAAAGTATTTTATCTGACCAATATATGATTTTTAGGGCTACTCCGTGGAGTAGGGCTCCGCGTTTTGTCATCTCCCCAATTGGCTAACTCAGGAGTGGTGATCATGTGACTTGAAATGGGTAGAAATCAAAACAAACACATTTCGGTTCGCACGTGGAAATTGCATCTTAAAAATGCCGCACTTTTGCTGCAGCGGAGAGTGCGAGAGTAGCTCTGATAAACGTCCAGATATTTCTTTACACGGGCTTCCGTTTGATAACAAGGCTTTTTTGAAGACATGGATCGCAAAAATGCAAAGAAATTCTAATTATTCCAAACAATTCAGAGGAAAATCAGTTAACTATGATCACCTTGAAGGTAATGTTGATATATGAAATGATGCTAGTAACCTTTTTCAAATGACTCCCAAACTTGCATGCCTTGTAAAGCTCACTAGTTTCCCATGAAATTTTTAGAAAGCATCTCCTTGTATTTTCTTTTTTATCAACTAAAAGGGCTGGGTAGTAAAAAAATGGATTAAGGTAACTCGGGGTTAGTGTGAAATCTGATTTCAGATCTGAAAGGTTTGAAAGAAAATTCAGTACAGTTCTTTTTGTCTTGAATTTGGTTATTGGATGCTCTTAAAGAAAAGTATCCTGAAAAGGCTTTGAAGAAGGGAATGAAGAGATCCAAATTAAAATTTAGCATTAGGTTAGCATTAATCAACCTTCAGAAAACTGGTCTTAGGGATGTAATTAACTAATGTTATGCCTCTTTCAGCTCTGAAAGGCTCCTTGGGTGGTCGATCATCTCATTCTTCCATGGAATATGGACAGTGTCCTTTCTCCTTGACCTCTGTAACTCAAGACAGACTTGTTCAAGTGAGAAGTCCCAGTCAAAGTTAGTGAAATTTATGGTCATTGTGTTATACTTAAAACTTTTTTTGTAAAGCAATGTTGATTATTATTATTATTATTATTATTATTATTATTATTATTAACTATTACTACTACTACTATGGTATTTCCTTTATTATTAAGGCTTTGTCCTCAGAGACAAAAACTTTACAGTTTTTGAAAAGACGTAAAACCCGCTGCCGATTGAAGTACGTCCGCACTTTTGGCCTCTTGAAGATCATAAGATGAGGATGGTAATCGGTCCATTAAAGAACACGTTCACAGATTACATTTAAATATTTTGAAAGACGTAAAACCCGCTGCCGATTGAAGTACGTCCGCACTTTTGGCCTCTTGAAGATCATAAGATGAGGATGGTAATCGGTCCATTAAAGAACACGTTCACAGATTACATTTAAATAAAGTATTTTATCTGACCAATATATGATTTTTAGGGCTACTCCGTGGAGTAGGGCTCCGCGTTTTGTCATCTCCCCAATTGGCTAACTCAGGAGTGGTGATCATGTGACTTGAAATGGGTAGAAATCAAAACAAACACATTTCGGTTCGCACGTGGAAATTGCATCTTAAAAATGCCGCACTTTTGCTGCAGCGGAGAGTGCGAGAGTAGCTCTGATAAACGTCCAGATATTTCTTTACACGGGCTTCCGTTTGATAACAAGGCTTTTTTGAAGACATGGATCGCAAAAATGTAAAGAAATTCTAATTATTTTAATGTGAACAAGCATGTGAAGATTTAAAGTGAGCACTTCAGCCCTGGAGATTTCATCAATCCTGACGCGAAAAAAACTCATATTAAAACGCAACGCAGTCCTTTCTATATTCGCTTGGAGTAAGGAAAGTCCAGAAACTGTGGCAAGGTCTGCGGTAGAAAAGCTGAACACTAGCAGGCAAGAGGAAGAAGAAGCGACTGACACAGCATCTAAGGGCGAAGGTGACGAAACTTTAAATCTTTCTGGGCTAACTTTGACTTCACACAAAACTCAGTGATTGTGAAGAAGCGCTCCCCAAAAAACCTGTCGGTCAACGGTCGGCCGACGGGTTACCAACAGACTACCGACAGCTAACCGACAGGCTACTGACAGGTTATTGCGTGTGAAAACACGCAGTAAACATGACCCAGAAACGATAATAGTCCCGATAAACACTAGTCTCCCTCGAAGCCGTTTTTTCTGATGTCACGCAACGCTCCCCCAAAGGAGGAGCGTTGCGTGACATCCGAGAAAACGGCTACGAGGGAGACTAGATAAACACGAGTTAAGCTTAGCCGACTTATTGATCGATGGTAAAAAGATTTCTTTCGGAGACGATTAACCAGCAGGACAATCAATATAGTAAGGGTTAAAGGTGATTTAATCCAACCTCAGAAATCCAAGGGGAAGTGAGAAAGCTACTTTGGAAGCTTTTCAGTCGTGTCGCTGAACTCCACGTACAATTCGCCCAATAACGCCTACTAGTTAATTGGAGGGGGAATGGTACCTAGGTACACATTTCAAAATGGAGGACAAATAACTCGTAGCGAGATCGCAGTTAAGACGTTGAAAATTTGGCTGTTCTTAGTGGTGTTCGCGCTAGGATTGGTTTCTACAACAACTGTACCTACTAAAGTTCCCCATACAGTACGCAGTGTATCTTTTCAATTCACTTTTATGGATGAATAAGGTAAAGTTTACGACACGTTGTAGCCGACACTTCACCGACAGGTCACCAACAGTCGGCCGACACTTTTGACTAAAACTGTCGGCCGACAGCCGACCAACAGTTGGCCGACAAACGGCCAACTGTCGGCCGACACTCGACCGACAAACGGCCGACAGGTTTTTTGGGGAGCTCTTCTTCACAATAGCCCATTTCCGAATTACCCTTTGCCTCATTTTCAAAACGAATCCTGGTGCTCATCTTTTCATATGATAAGTTTTCATTCACATGCAAATTAAATTCATTTTCACAAGAATGGTTGAGCACCAAGCCTCGTTTTCAAAAAGAGGCCAAGGGTAATTCGGAAATGGGCTATTACCCAAGAATCAAACGCAAGAGGATGATTTCTGCGAATTAACAGATATATCTCACAGGATACCATGTCTACATAGCTTTTCTGTGTACCACTTGCTATCAAAGTGCACTACGTATGATGGACGATCCTCGCAGTAGATAGCGCTATTTGAGCAATAGCGAAATTCAGACCTGAAAAAAATCAGGCCTGTACGGGACTCGAACCACTGACCTCTGCGATACTAGTGCAGCGCTCTAACCAATTGAGCTAACAAGCCAACTGAGAGCAGGCCGTTAAGTTGATTCGTAATGAACCCGTGAAAGTGATAAATGAGATAGAATAAATATATGAAAATCATATATTTTGAACTGCGGTATTTGATACGTATGATGGACGATCCTCGCAGTAGATAGCGCTATTTGAGCAATAGCGAAATTCAGACCTGAAAAAAATCAGGCCTGTACGGGACTCGAACCACTGACCTCTGCGATACTAGTGCAGCGCTCTAACCAATTGAGCTAACAAGCCAACTGAGAGCAGGTCAGTGGTTCGAGTCCCGTACAGGCCTGATTTTTTTCAGGTCTGAATTTCGCTATTGCTCAAATAGCGCTATCTACTGCGAGGATCGTCCATCATACGTATCAAATACCGCAGTTCAAAATATATGATTTTCATATATTTATTCTATCTCAAAGTGCACTACGCTCTCCAAAGAAGATAAGCTCATTAATTAAAACCAGTTTCACACATTTCACTGGTTTTAATTCCTATGTTGACTTCATGAATACACTTAAATTTCTACTGCGCAATCTTGACCCAAAAAATTTGATTTACTGGGATAGTGAAGCTGGAAAAGCAAGTGTGATAGACATTGAAACTGTTAGAGGAAGGGAAACTGAAGGAGGGAACAATTGCATTGAAAGGGAATCAACAATGACAAGACCCTCTGCACACAAGCTTTCAGTGGAGGATGAGTTTCTCATGTTACTGATGAAGCTGAGGATGGGACTGTCCAACATTGATTTAGCAGAGAGGTTTTGTGTATCCAGAGTACTGTAAATAATATTAATCTTAACTTACCTGGGTTAATTTTGTGTATAATGTAATTGGCAGCCTAAAAATATGGCCACATAGAGATATAAATATAAAACATTCTCAAGAGGAATTTATTAAGAAGTATCCTAACACTATTGTGCATGTGACTGTTGATGCAAGTGAAAGTTACAGTACTTACAAGTCCCACATAAATTTTAAGTCTCTCTTGGGAGTGGATCCTAATGGTGGCATTATGTTTGTGTCTCAATTATTCGATTGTTCCATTTCTGACAAACAAATAGTGCAGAGATCAGGGTTTCTGGAATCTGTAAAACAACAAGTACAATGTGGAGAACTAAAAGAAGGAGATGCCATCGTGGCAGACAAAAGTTTTGACATCTGTGATGACCTTGCAAAATTGAAATTGAATATTCCTCCCTTCATGAAGGACAAAGTGGGATTCGGAGAGGGTGTTGTAATCAGGACCCAGACAATTGCGCAGCACCGCATTCATGTTGAAAGAGCGATTAAAGTGAAGAACAGTTCCCAAAAGATACTATCGGCAGTCTGTTGGGCCAACAGTCGGCCAACTGTTGCCCGTCTGTCAGCCATCTGTCGGCTGACTGTCGGCCGAGGGTTGACCAACTGTCGGCCGATGGTCGACCAACTGTCGGCCAACAGTCGGCCGACAGTTCGTTATGTTGCAGACCAAAGCGTCGGCCGACAGATGGCCAACAGTTGGCCGTCTGTTGGTCACCTGTCAGTGAATCCCGTACAGGCCTGATTTTTTTCTGGTTCGATTTTTGCTATTGCATAAATAGCGCTCTCTACTGCGAGGATCGTACATCATACGTATCTATAACCGCAGTTTAAAATATATGAACCTCATATATTCATTGTATCTCATTTATCACTTTCACGGTTTTATTACGAATCAACTTAACGGCCTGCTCCCAGTTGGCTTGTTAGCTCAATTGGTAGAGCGCTGCGCTAGTATCGCAGAGGTCAGTGGTTCGAATCCCGTACAGGCCTGATTTTTTTCAGGTCTGATTTTCACTATTGCTTAAATAGTGCTTTACTGCGAAGGATCGTGCACATATATGAACTTCATATATTCATTGTATCTCATTTATCACTTTTACGGGTTTATTACGAATCCACTTAACGGCCTGCTCCCAGTTGGCTTGTTAGCTCAATTGGTGGAGCGCTGCACTAGTATCGCAGAGGTCAGTGGTTCGAGTCCCGTACAGGCCTGATTTTTTTTTTTTTTCAGGTCTGATTCTCGCTATTGCATAAATAGCGCTCTCTACTGCGAGGATCGTGCATCATACGTATCTAATACCGCAGTTCAAAATATATGATCTTCATATATTCATTGTATCTCATTTATCACTTTCACGGTTTTATTACGAGTCAACTTGACGGCCTGCTCCCAGTTGGCTTGTTAGCTCAATTGGTAGAGCGCTGCACTAATATCGCAGAGGTCAGTGGTTCGAGTCCCGTACAGGCCTGATTTTTTTTTTCAGGTCTGATTTCGCTATTGCATAAATAGCGCTCTCTACTGCGAGGATCGTGCATCGTACGTATCTATAACCGCAGTTCAAAATATATGAACTTCATATATTCATCGTAACCAAATGAGTAAGTGTTTGCGATCATTTCAGCACAAGACTTACTGACACGTTGCCGACAGGTCACCGACAAGTTACTAACAGACGGCCGATAGTTTGCCGTCTGTCAGCCGCCACTTAAGTCTGCAACGTAACGAAAACTGTCAGCCGACTGTTGGCCGATAGTCGGTCATTTGTCGGTCGACTGTCGGCCGCTTGTCGGCCGACAGGTTTTCTGGGGAGCTATTATTGAATTGTATCGCTAAGGCCTGCTCCAAGGTATCTGCCCTCTTTGAAAATGGACACCTAATCTCAAGAAGATCATAGCATGGGTCAACAAGAGGATCAAAGATCTTCCCATCAGGACTTGCCCCTAGGTATGTGAGGAGTGGGTTAACACACAGGCCTGCGTCAAGAACTGTAAAGGTCTTTGTCACTTTTTGCTTGTTACGTGCAAATATTGCACGCGCTACTCTCTCATTAGCTTTTCCATGTGCAATTGCTCTGACCTTTGACAGGTCCTTGTTGGCAAACAGGCTTTTTACCATAGCTTTAGATGGCCTGTGAACACGTTGAAACACCGTGCTAAAACTGGAAGCTGTAAGGCGGAGCTTGTGTTGCTCCAACCACTCCTTGGATTCTCCTTGAAGAACAGTTCTCTTTTCAAGGGCTTGGGCTTCAGCAAGGTCAAGGCTGAGATTTGACTGAAAGAAATCTGGACAAGTGTCAAAATCCAGATTTGTTGTTGACCTAAGTTTGTTTGGCCTACCAAAGTCCTGCAGCTGATCGACCAAAGGTGAACCGAAAGGAACATTTCCAAAGACAGCATTTACTTTTATTATGGGCGCTTGGTCGCTCAACAGATAAGAAAATGGTGGGGGTTTGTCCGTGATCCACATCATTTCTACATTGGACAACACGTGCTGCATGTCTACCTGTCGCAGCTTTGGCCCTCTGGCCTCGTAAAGCTTGCATTTTACGGGGTCCAAATTCCGTGCTCCACTTCTATCTGTTGCGGCTCTGGTGTAATGTGTTCCCATAACTGGCATGGGGGATATAGATGTAGCTCAAGGAATGTGCCAAGACTGTGGCTGACTAGTACAAGTGGCCTCACTTGAAATGTCTTTCATTCCTAAACATGAGTAGTCGTTCAACTGGAACAAAAGGGCAAACATGTGGTTGCAATGTGCACCGCTTCCTCCCTTGCACGAACAGAGTGCATGGGCCACAACTGCTCGATCTCCATTTTTCATTTTCACCACTAGGTAGTGGGGCTCTTCATTCTTGCGAAGCAATTGATATGAACCAATGCACACGCAAAGGCGCAAGAACCATCAACGCAACAACATCCTTTGGTACAACCCACCTTTCAGCAAGAACACCAGCACTAACGTCAGGCATAAATTCCTTGTACTGATAGACAAACACTTCCCTAAAGACCATAAGCTTCGAAAAATCTTCAACAGAAACACAATCAAGATCAGTTACAGCTGCATGAACAATACAAAACAAATCATTGACAAAGATAACAAAAGAATCCTGACTTCCCACATAAAGACTAATGCTGCCGACACAACCGCCGACACTACCGCTAACAATAACAAGAAATGCAACTGCTGACAGAAAAACTCATGCCTGCTAGACAGAAACTGCCTCCAACAATCTGCTATCTACCAAGCTACCGTTACACGTAAAGACAACAACTCAACGGATTCATACATCGGACTCACCTCAGACGACTTCAAGACCCGCTACAGCAACCACACCTCATCGTTCCAACACGCAAAGCACCGCAACTCTATCGGACTCAGTAAACACATCTGGACACTTAAAGACAACAACATTGGCTATTCCATCACCTGGTGCATTCTATCTTGACATCTGCCCTTAAACAGCTCAAGCAAACGATGCAACCTATGCCTTAAAGAGAAACTCCAGATCATCTGCCGACCCGACCTATCTACACTCAACAAGCGTAACGAACTCGTCTCTTCCTGCCAACACAGAAACAAACTTTCCTACGCAACAGCTGACTTGACACTTTTCGCACCAAGTCAATTATGTTAATTAGCATGGTATATAAACAATGGTACTGTGTTATTCTGTCATTAAAATTCCCTGATGAGTGGACAACCCCGAAACAGGTCCGTAGGGATAAAATGTAGTTGATTTTTTCTGCCTATCGCACATTATACTCGCTCTACTATATGTATTAAGCACTGTTTTACGGATATCAAGTTTAACCCTTCTATATATCTATCTATCTATATATATTTGTTTTGTTCTTTGATTGTAATTTTTTTCTTTTTTTTTTTCAATTTATATATTTTAATTGTTGTTTGGCAAAGCTAATAAAAAAAATACAATGTTACCCTCTGACGTCATAGATTTTGCAATGTTGCCCACTCAGATACTTTCAACATGTGAAATCCAAAGTCACCAATGAGAGTGCTCTGTCAGGGTAAAAGACCTTTAGCAACACAACAATTAGTACTATGTTGATGCTAAAGTAAGGTCTGGTGCCCTTCGGCTTGAAAATGTGTTGGTAGCGTTAAGAAAAAGTCCTATTTGGTCACTCTTAAAAGTGAAAGGATTGAGGGCACTTTTTGCAAGGCTTCGTATAGGAGGGGTAAGGGATGGAGTATTAAGGTAGACTAGGTATGGGGGATTATTTACGATCATTTAAGCTGTTAACAAAGGTATACAATAAGCTGATAATTTGTTACTTAGATTAAAACTTTGAACTGAGAATTGATGATGGAGCTGTTTAGCCATTTAGAAAAAATGCCTTCAGATATTTTTCTTAGTTTTATTTAGGTTGAAATCTTGCTGTCACTGATTATCTCTTACAGATCAAGTACAAGGCATAACAAAATTGGTAGAACCAGACCTAATCATGCAATGCCCAGAAAATCCTAAGTCGGCTGGTAAGTTTTTCAAACAGCCCTATTCCTCAAAATATAGTCATCTCTCATAGGGACCCCCAGAATGTTTAACTGACATGCTAAGTATAAAGGTGTAGCTGAGACAATTATCCAGGCTTGAGGGGATAAACACAGTAACACTACTGTATCAACAAATTATTTACCTCGTCCGAAGGTTTCGGATGATATTAATTTTTTTCAAAACACTAAAAAATTCATGATACGATTAGAGAATACTTCTCAACTATTTGTAGTGATTAACACACTTTACACACTTTACACACTTTATTTTTCTTTTTCTTACAAAATAATTTAGATTATGTTGACCCGCAGATAGCAAATTTGCTATTCGAGGCGGGTCAATCATCAACAAACATTATTTACAATATATAAAGAAAATTAAAAACTAAATAATTAGATATTGTTAAATTATAAAAAGAAGCATAGCTGGCAAATACATCAATAGTTGTTCAATAAAGTATAGAAGCAAATACATTAGTACTGAAAGCAATCGGATCAATTTGTTTTAATTATGCAGTCCTTAAGTTTAGAGGAGATCTTTTCAACATCAAGATAAGAATCTTCATTATCTAGTATCTGAAATAAAGACGTTTTAATTTGTTTATTAAAGGAATGTTTTGATAACGTTTTGAATTCTTTCGGTATCTTATTCCAAATTTTGACACCAACACGCGAGAAAGCCTTTTTTCGTAGGTTAAGTCTAGAGTACTTTGTACTAAAGAGCTGCGATTTGGATGATCGAGTATTGTAGGTATGAATATGAGATGTTTTAGTAAATAGTTTCAAAATATTAATGGGAGCCCTCTGGTTGTGCACGTCAAACATAAGTTTACTTACGGCTTCATAATATAGGAACGTAACAGGCAGAATTTTTGCTTTGGCAAATAAAGGGATGGCATGCTCTCTTCGATCGGTGAAATAGATTAAGCGCAAAACTCGCTTTTGAAGAACTAAAATCTTGTTTAAATAAGCATTTGACGCATTGCCCCAGGCAAGGAGTCCATAAGTTATATAAGGTAGAATTAATGAATTGTAAATATTTACAAGGATAGTAGAGGGAACGAAGTACCTCAGCTTTGCAATCATCCCTATTGTTTTACCTATTTTTACGATAACAGAGTCAACATGGTTTTTCCATGATAAATTTTGATCAATTAAAACGCCTAGATATTTGATATAACTTTTTTGCTCTAAACTAACTCTTCGGTTTGTCTCACAATCTAAAATACCTATTTGTGGAGAAAACACTCTGATAGCCCATAGAAGCCATATGCTATTTTCAATGGACGAGAGTAGTCATAATTGCTGAAGAGCAGAGCATTATTTGTAATTCCTGAGGGGACTGATAACACAATGAAAAGAAAAAGTGAAGTGCATCAAATGATAGCGAATTACGTTCTGTTCTTAAGCAATTTTTAGTAGCCTGGAAAAGGTTACCCCTCTCCCTGTTAAAAATCTTAGCAATGCCCCTGACCAAGATCAAGGTTAGTAATACAATGCAAAAACTGTTTTGTCATGCATGGTTTGAAAGTGTTACCGTTCGATGCACTTCACTCCTTCTTTTCATTGATCTCGTGGGATCTGCAAATAATTGAATGATGGATCACGGAGGACTGTTTGTGTGTCTAGTGACTTAAAAGTCTGTTGAATTTAGGCAGCAGAGTTAATTTATCTTTTCAGACTACCCAGAGAAAATTGTAGAGCTGATCAAACGAGAGTACAAGGGCACTGTACTGTGTCCCTTCCCTTGGTGTGAGGGTGAATTACTGTTTGAATTGTCCAAGATATTTACGAGACTGAAGATTGTTGGTCGGAAGAAGGAAAGAGCAAAGTTGACAATTGTTCCCGTCGAAATGACTGATGTCTTTAGACCATACAAAGCATGTGATTGTCAATCTGACTGTGATTGTGAACGTGAAAACACAAGAGTGGTGTTGATCGAGGGACCACCTGGGATAGGAAAAACTACTTACTGTCAGAAACTTTCATATGATTGGTCTGTGGGGGACATTACAACTGGATCTTCTTTTCCTAAAGTGGACGTTTTTCTTCGGCTGATGTGTCGTGACATGAAGACTGCGAACATTGAGGATGCTATTGATGATCAGCTATTACCAATTACTGTTGACAAGGTAGACAAGGGGAAATTCTTCCATTTCATTCGCCGCAACCAAACTAGAGTCTTGCTGGTGCTTGACGGATTGGATGAATTGCCGAAAAACCTGTTCGAAGAATTTTTGCCTTTGATTAAAGGAAGAGTATTTCCTTTAACATATGTCATGTTAACAGCTCGACACGAAGCTGGGATGAAAGTTCGGCAACACTGTGACGCACTGTTTGAGATTGTAGGTTACACCAAAAGTGATGCAGATAGTTACATCAAGAAGTATTTTCGCAGTCACGACAAACCGAGTCTTGGTTTGGAACTGATCATGGAAATAGAAAAAGACACACAGCTCAGAAAATTGACTAGCAATGCACTGAACACAGCTCTTCTTTGTCTTGTTTTTGAAGATACAGGTGGAATATTGCCTTACAACAGAACCATGTTGTATAGTGAACTTGTCAACTGTGTTCTTAGAAGATATTGTTCAAAAAAAGAGATCTCTTTGGACTACCAAGATCCCATAAAGAAGTACGCAAACCAACTAAACCAGTTAGGAGAGCTGGCTCTTGAAGCTCTGCTTAAAGATGAATTAGCTTTCTCTTTAGAGGAGCTGAAAAGTCAGTCAAATGAATTCCTTGAGCTTGGATTTCTTTCTCGAGAGGCCAGTGCAAGCAAACTCAAACCGAAGCCAACTTATGCATTTATCCACAAGACTTTCCAGGAATATTTCGCCGCATTCCACGTGGCGCATGAATTGCTAACTACTGACAGGGACAAGGCTCCCCTTCTGGCACAGCTTAGTCCTGTTCATGATTATTGGCAGGTGTGGAAGTTTCTCATGACAATGGCAGCAAGTAAAAGTGATGATACAGCCGTCTTATTGGTTTCGAATATATGCACCTTCTTTCAGCATCAAAAAGTTGTCCAATTCTCCAGTGATGAGGATGATCAACTAAAAGCTAAATTAAGAGAAATTGTCTCCAGTCGTCTCTTAAAATATCACCATGTTTGTAAAGATGCTGGATATGATTGCGAGTCAGAGCAACAGAAATTGAGGCCTTTTTCAGTTGAGGAGGAGTTTTCGTTCTTAGTGAAAATAGTGGATGCCATTACTCAATGTGAAGAACCTAAAAGGAAACTTAAACCTTACCAAATTAAGATGGCTGGTATGCTTGCACGCTGTTTTCCCATGGATGAAATAACAGTGAAGAGTAGTCATGGTGGCACTACCTTTAACTCACGATTTCCATTTGTTATGTCTGAATATCTAAAAGGCAACTGCAAACTGAACAAATTAAATTGGGAACTCAATGTCTCAACTGCAGCAGCACTTGTTGATGTCCTTCAAACAAGTCGTACTCTTACGCATTTACATTTGACGAATGGCGTTTGGATCACGTCACTAACTCCAGCTCTTCAGGCAAATCACACGGTTACACATTTAGATATGCATGGAACCGGAGTCAGTGATGTGGAAGCCAAAGTACTTGGAAAAGTTCTCCAGTCAAATCATACTCTGACTCACTTGGGATTAGGTAATAATCAGATCACACCTATCGGGGTTGAAGCCTTAGCAGAAGCTTTGAAGTCCAATAAAGTAGTGGAGCACTTGAATATTGGAAATAATGGCATCGGTAATAAGGGAGCCACAGCACTTTCTCAAGCTTTGGAGTCTAACCAAACCTTGAGGTACTTAAATTTGGACGGTGAAATAAATAAATTGTTCTTCGGATCACGTGATCACCAAATTGGTAATCAGGGGTTACAGGCTTTAGCACATGCTCTCCGATATAACAGTTCGCTGACCTACCTAGATGTTCATGGACATACTTTTAGTGACTCATCATTAACAGAGCTTGGAAAGGCTCTTCAGTCAAATTGTTCTCTGACTCATTTATACTTAGGGGGTGAGAAATTTTCTTTGTTGTCCGAATGTTGCTTTGGTGATTCATCAGCAGAAGTGTTTTCAAAGGCCCTTCAATCACGTGACACTCGGCTGACCCGTTTAGATTTAAGCCGTGCCTCGATCAGCTCATCATGTGTAATACTCCTAGCAGAAGGTCTCAGGGTTAATTGCACTCTGGAACGTTTAGATTTGAGTCAAAATCACATTGACTGTCCAGGCGCAGTAGCTCTTGCACAGGCACTGAAAACAAATCAAACCCTGAAATATTTGCAGCTGCGAGAAAATAAAATTGGTGATGATGGTGCTAAAGAATTTGTGGAGGTTCTTCAGTACAATAAGACTTTGAAGTTTCTAGGCTTGATAAACAATCAAATGACTGAGTCAGGAAAAGACTTTTTCAAGGTTTTGGGTGGCCTATTGGAATCACGCCGACATCCTGTTGTTGGCGTTGGCATAATGTGGATTAGGAAGTAATGAGCATGAATTACCTGCCTGTAGAATTTGTCCCACCTTTATTTTTATTGGTCCAAACCAGGACTAAATGAAAGTATTTCAATTATAGAACAATGGAAAAAGGTGGTTTCAGGTACATAAACTGAGTACTCTGAGAAACACTCGTAGGCTACAGAAACTGTGATCATTTAAGCACCCCCAGACGGCATAGCATAGACTCTTTAGTCTTGATGTGACATAGTAATAATTATATTAGTTTTTTTTACGCTTTCAAATTGTAGGCCCATCCATGTGCAAACAGTGAAATAATCATGTTTTATATCTCTGATTCATGAAGTATTTTCAAAACATAGGGAAAGTAGAGACTAATAGTGTAATAGCTGGTATGTCAAGAATTGTATTTTTCACTTTGTAGTGATGGAATCTGAACATTTCTGTAGTAGTAGTTATCACATTAAATCTTTGTGTAAAATATCTGTGATTGACTTACCAGCTTCAGGAAAACCATGAAAATTGTCATTTGCACAGTGTAGTCATCATCAACTCATTTCTATTTTTTTTCTTTCTTGTGATTCCTCAGACCCCTTTGCTCGCTGTCCTCATATTTTCAGAATGATAGCTCAAGAAGTCTGTGTTTTTTTTTTCAGTTAAGAGCAAAAGCATTTAAAAAATGATTGTCTGTATTTGAAAATATTTTGCTTTTTCATTGGCTATTTGAGAATTTTTCCTTTTGTTACAGGGCGGGAAACTTGGCCCGTCCGAACGTCCGAGACGGGTAACTTTTCCATTCGGACAAGGTAAATGGATGATCGAAGTTGTCCGATTGGACAAGTAAGTGGTAGTGCTCTAACGTTGCCTGACTTTGGATAAATAATAAATCATTTTTTCCCGTAGTTTATAACTAAATGCCTTGAAAATAAACTTTGTTTTCTTTTTGTGCAAGTTGTGTATTTGATTTCTTCGCTAAGCGTCGCCACTGATTTCCACACGATCCCCGCTGTACAGCACAATTGCATGTACATCGATCACACGTGCATTTCAGTAACGGTCAGCGAGGTCAGCGACCTGAATCGCTCGTTTGCTTGACTATCGGCAATGTCTCAATCAAAATTGTTCAAAATTTTTGAAAAGGTCACCGGAAGCACATAAGAATGTCAATACAGACTAGGATGTTCCTTCCAAAAGGATAGAGATTGAAGATAACAAAAAGAAATATGAAACCAAGCGCGTAAGAAAATTTCAGTTGGCTTGGATGACAAAATTCGACTGGGTTTGTTATGAGCTAAAAACAAACAAAATGCACTGCTCCATGCCACTTGTCGGAAGTTTCCAGAAATAGCAGATAAGAGCAGCCCGATGTATATTGGATGTGGGGATGGAGTTCAAGGATTTAGACGAGAAACTTTACTGCCCATTAAAAAAGTCGTCACCATGTTGTTTGCCATACGAGACTGCTGAATGACCAGAAACGGGAAGACAGCCCATTGCAGAAGATGTTTTCGCGAATAAGCCAGGAATCACAAGCAAGGCTAGAGAAACTGTTCAATACTGCCCACTATGTCGCTAAGGAAAATCTTGCCTTTCAAAAATATGCCAGTATTTGTGACCTTCAGGAGAAAAATCAGGTTGACCTGGGACCTAATTACAGAAATCCTAAAGTCTGTAAAACAGTCGTTTCTGCAATGGCAGATACTGAGCAAAACATAATTAGAAAAAAGCTGCAAGAAGCAAGGTTCTTTTCAGTCTTGGCAGATGGGAGCACAGATTCAGGGATCATCGAGCAAGAATCTGTTTTTGCGAGATACATCGGACCAGACGGAGTACCTAAGACTCAGTTTGCCGACTTGGTTGATGCTTCACTCTTCAGGATCTCATGACTGTTAGTTCATCAACTAAAGGTATAAATGCTTTTGACCCAAAGCCAGCGATCAGCAACTGGTTTCTTGGTAGCAAAAGGAAAAGGCACTTTGTCTTGGTATCCTCTGGACAGCTCTCAGTCACTGCAAAGGGAACAAATCGTACTGCTAGTGGCACAAGACTAGAACCTGAAGAAGACGAAATTCTACCGCCACTTCCCCAAATTTCTGAAGATGAGTCAGACGTAGAATGAACATATTGACATACACCGACAGATGTATCAAAAGAATATACCTTTATTCAATTTGTTGCGTTGAATGTTTTTATTGACTATTTAGCTTTTCACTTAACTTGGGCATGGTTGAATTAAAAAAAGGATTTTTGAAACCCTAAACTGCTGTTGCCGACTTTTTTGGGACAAATTGTTTCGTCGTCCGGACAAGTAAAATACACACTGCACTTGTCCGAAGGGACAAGTGAATTGAAAAGAAAGTTTCCTGCCCTGTGTTGGTCCGGTTATTCTGTTCACTTTGGTCTTTGGGTTTACGATTTCAATCGGAAAGCACTTTATGGCCCATGCGCATCATTAGGACTTTTCTAGTTGTTCTAGAACTACCTTAGTAGGTCATTAGCGTGAAGAAGGTTTGACTATTTATTAGGATTTACAAATTTTTTTAAAAATATTTAAGACATTAACGTTGATTTGATTCATCAATTTAAAGCTGATACATGAGGTTTATTTAACTGTATACGCAGGTGAATGAATCGTCCTTAAAACTTTTGGACTGATTTGCAGCGGTCCCTCTTGTTCCTGCAAATCTGCGCTTGAAAAAGTGATGGTAGGTGACAAGTTTCACTGGAATCTGACATAGACAGGCATGTGCAGTAGTTTTGACCTCAAATCCGCAAAAAATTTACTATCAACGAGCTATCCACCTTGCCACAAGTTCAGCCTAGTCATGTAGTCTGTGGTTTGCGTCTGGGTAGCAGGTCATGGACATGTGGAAAGTAAGCGGTAATGATCCATGTGACGAGGTCCCAGAACAGGCCCCCTCCAAGGCTTTGTTCTGTATTATATCATTATGAGATAAGTGAGTCGGCTGTAGCAGAATAAGAGGGGTGTTTCCTTTCGTGCCACTTTTCAGATTCTATGCACACTTGCCTCGTTCTAGCAGTGCACTTTGATAAAGTTTGAGGAGAATTGGAGATTCAACAAATCCCAACCATGTTTTGAGTGGAAGTTTGGTAAAATCTCAGAGCAGGATAGATTGCGAGATGCCGCTGAAAGGAACTTATGATAACTTGTAGAGTTGAGTGGACCTGGATACCTTGATTGTACCCTAAATCGGTTGGTAATATTCCAAAACTGGGCATGCTTCTTGCTTCGTTGCACTTTTGGGGAAAAAAATAAGAGGAAAGGCACAGGAAATAGAAGTGAAAACAAGAGAGTGAAAAAAAAAATGAAAAAGGAACGGTTATTGCAAGAGAAAAAAAAGAAAAAAGAGGCAATCAAAATTGAGACTTAAGCTATATGCATTGTCAAAAATATCGTTACATGTAGGGGAGAACATAGACATTTAATGTCACTGCTTTACTAACCACTTAATTTTGTACTGTTGAACATGATATGTTTGGATGAAATGGCAATTAATATAAGGCTTTTAAATATAATTGTTCTGAGGTCCTTTTTCACACATTTGATGTGGTGCCATAACCTTGATTGTGACAAAAATAATCCAATGATATCCGGCGCATCAGTAACAAATTTCCAGTTAACACGAGCTTGAGCTGAAGAGAATTTTCCCGTTTTAAGGGACTGGGACTTGTTAGGCCCAGGAGAACCGGAGATATTGATTTTTATGTGAGAAATCAACAAATCAACATGGCGCTGAACGATCGCTCGCACAAAATGTGGCCACGAATTCGCATTCTGTCAAGTATGAAACGTTGTGAATTCTAGAGCCTTTTTGTACAAATTTCCTCTGCTTTTAAGGTGCGTTTATCCACCAGTGCGGGCAATCTGTTGCCTTTTTTTTTCGCTGCATGCAATAATCGGCCGGTGCGGGTAATCGGCCGTGCGGGTAAACGGCCGGAAATTACGGTAAATGTCGATTTTAGCAATTTATTTTTTCATCGCGTGAAATGTAAGCAATGAAAAAAAAAAGCTAATTTGTAATGGCCATACCCCCAAGTCATCAGTGTTGTTTTGAAGCAGGTTGGCAAACAAAAAATTGCTTTTTTGACTCAGGGAACCCTTACACAAAAGTTTGGTGGGGAGAACAAACTTTGAAGATGTAAAAGCCATAGCACAAGTTTGGGTTTGTATAAACACTTTTGTGTTGTCCTGGTAAGGTCACTCTGACATTCATGCATTTTGTTTGCTTCAAATGAGGCATAAAGCAGCAAGGAAATTTGATTTTCCAGTAAATTCTGGTCGGTCTTAATTTTTTCAAGCTGATGTTTACAATAACCACATTTTTTGTCCTTACATACTAGACAAGTTGGGAGAAATGAAATCAACCAAGGGGATGTCACATCTTCACTCTATTGTAAAGGAATGGAAATTGTCTCAGTCACATCAGACAGAACAATGAGGATGGGCATGCATTGTCCTCAATATACACACATCTTCTTATCAAGATAAAATGACACTTCATGTGCATTTGGTGTCGCCAATATTGCTTGACCTTAAATGCATGGCTGCAAAGAGATAAGATAAGGATGGTATAGTAAAACTTGAAGGCTTCTCCAGATTGGCAAAGGAAGGACCTAAGTATATGAAAAAATTACACCAGCCATAAATATGGAACCTGCTAATTTTTTTTTGTTGAAAGATTTAAACATTTAGACAAGCCCTGTTGGAAATGAAATACCATGAATTAACAACTATTGGACGAGGTTGAGCAAAATATCGTGATTTGTCCGTGGCGAGCTGATCAATTATTTTTTATCAATTATTCAAATAATTGATTTGCGAGACACTGACAAATCACGATATTTTGCGATAACCCAGTTCAATAATTGTTTTATCGTTCGATCACCGCGTTTGTTTTCAATTTGTTTTGGGGAAGCGACAAGTGAATTTGTCTCCAAATTTTTTGGGGAAGCGGCAAGCGCGCACTGCTGCCAAAAATAAAATGGTTTCCTTCTCAGTTAAATAATTTATTCTGTCGACTTTAACTGCTAATTAACAAAATGTATGCCTTCGAATGGCTGAAACTTCCAGGAACAAGTTCACAGTCTTCAAGGATTTGAAATCCGAAAAAAAATGGAAAATGTATTCATTGATGAATTAGCTTTAACACCGTTGAAAGTGCAGTTATAAAAATTATTAACTGTCTGCTGCGTGTTAGATTGCTCAATACTTAGCTAATTTAGAATATGCTCTTCCTGAACCTGAGAGGCTGTGAGAATTGGTTGCGGTGCACTCTCAGCTACCAGGGGCGTAGCCAGAATTTTTCAAAAGGGGGGGGGGGTGACAGAGGCTACTCACCACTTACACCGCTCCTCTCCCACGTGTATCGGCGGGCTTAGTCGTATTCTCGCGGCATGAAGGCCAACATTAACTAAATACAAGAGCCGTTGACGAAAATACTTTACAAAAAATGAAATTTGAAAAAAGTGGGCTTTTGAACAATGGCTTTTACGGCCAAGATATTGTCATGGCATTTTCGCCACCTGAATATTGTAGGTTGTTTTCTCTAAAGAAGGCCTACCAAGGGGGGATCACAGGCACCCCAGGACCCCCCTGGCTACGCCCTTGGCTACAGGAGTCGAAGAGGTTGCTGTAATGGTTGTTACGGTCTTCTTGTTGTTGAACGATTCTGATAGTACACGCAAGAGCGACCACAAGAGCGTGGTTACTACTGCGCATGAGCAGAATATTATTTACAACAAAAACAGAGCTGGACGGTAGTACGCATGAGCAGACCATTATTTGTGGGCAGTTATTTGCAGGTCACGTGGTAGGCTCCCAGCCAATGAAAATGGGGAAAAAAATCCATTGAATGATAATGGTAATTATTGACACCATTAAGCACTGCATTATTTTTACTCACTAATTAAACCCTTCAAAATGTATCAGTTGGCTAAAATGTCAAGCTTCAACAACATGGGAGAAATTGCTCAAAAAATGCAAACTGATGTGAGATTTAACTTAATTTTCACAGGCAGCATCCTCATGCCTTCTAAGTTGGCAGGTGCACTTCTTTTCACCTCTTTGACATACTGGGTGATTCCTGTTTAGGTGCTCCTGATTTTCAGTTTAACAATAGCAAAATATTGTAGATATTCAACCTTTCATTGACAAGCATCCTATTCAGGGATGTAATGAAACTCCTTACAAGAAAACAGTTTAAATTTACAGGGATAGGAATCACTGAAAGCCACTTGGCTAAAGTAAAAACAGTCATTCTCTACCTCCTAATGATACAAACTTGTGCACGGTTATAAAAACCCATATCAAATATAAATTATACATATAAGAAAAGGTTTCCAAATACAGTCATAGTCAGGAAACAAAGTACAGAAACTGACTAGATTCTTTGGTATCATCATGAAAAGCTGAAATTCGACTACAACTCAAACTACCAGCTCATACTCAAGGATGAGTCCTAAAGTTATTGATAATTTGGACTCCAGTATAACTTAAAGTAGAGGTTTAAACTGGGTAATGGTGAAAAGATACAAACTAGGAAAAAAAATCTCAATGTTTGTAGTAAGTTGTTGAAAAATCTACAGTATTATCAGGGTTTTGATAAAATTCATAGTTACTTTAATTTCTTCTTATTTCACCCTTCCAACCAAGCATCAGAATGCATATTCTCCATACTGTGCTCTATACAAGCAGAATTTTTCTAACATTCGAGACTTTCTTTTATCAGTTGTTGATCATTTTGTTTATTCTGACTCACAATCATGAAGTTTTTTTCAGGGGTGATACTGTAAAGCAGATGCTAGTCACTCTTGAGAATTTAATGGTCAAGGAGGCTCTGAATCTTACAGAATGGAGTTTCTTTCATGAAATTTCTTATGTAATCATGGGGAATTGATTTTCTAATTATTATCTTGCCATGAACTGATATATCAAAGAGAGTTCAAAGTTCTCTGAAAAAGCTCTAAGGCCCGGTTCAGATGCCAATATTTTCATGAGCTGAACCCAATTCCTTGAATTTAGTACATGAAAAGATTGGCATCTGAATCAATTTGGAATGGCTATTTCAGTTTGGAACAGTTCACCCATTCTTTCTGCCTGGCTTGACCAAGAATTCTGCCTTCGTAACACCTTTGGAACAGCTCTGATTCAGATGCCATACTTTTCATGTGCCAATCTTAATGTGTAAATTATTAAAATGTATTTTGCAAGCAGTTTGACTGGCTTTAATGGAGATGTATTTGGAATGGCCAAAAAGAACAGCATCTGAATTAACAGGCGTGCTTTTGTTAATTTGAGTCAGTCCAAATTTGAATTGAGTTTGGCTCATGAAAAGTTTGGCATCTGAACTGGGCCTAAGCTACCTTAACCTAACCATAGTTTTCTGAAATGTGACAATATCATCACTTATATAATTGCTACAACGTGGACATTAATTTGATGACACTTGTGTCTGTTCAAACCACGGTCAGTGGTAAAACCTTTCCCACATTCTCTGCATTTGTATGGCATATTACCATGAAATGATCTGTTGTGATGCAACAGGCTGTCTCGGTGAGTAAAACATACATCACACTGGACACATTTGTAAGGTTTTACACCACTATGTTTCCTGAAGTGGGTATTCAAATTAGATGAAGAGTTAAAACATTTGTTGCACTGAGTACATTTGAAAGGCTTTTCACCAGTGTGAAGTCTGAGATGTGCTGTTAAGCTTGAGCAGTCATTAAATGACTTAGTGCAATGAGTACACTTGAAAGGTTTCAGGTCAGTGTGGATATTAGCATGGTGTCGCTGTAATTGAAACAAGGTACCAAAGGATTTGCTGCATTGAGTACAGTTGTGCCATTCCTTGAATTCTGAGTGTTCTAGTTTTAAGTGTTTTCTTAAGTTTCCATTCTGTGAGTAGCCTCTCTCACACAATGAACACTTGTATAGCTTTTGTTCACTATGAATACCCAAATGTAAGGTCAAATTGCGATGCTGTTTGAAACCTCTACTGCACAAATTACACTTGAATGGTTTCTCATCACCATGACTTGGCAGATGCCTTTCTAACTGTGACAGAGTTGGAAACTTTTTCTCGCACAGAGGACACTGCCTGGGTCTCCTTCGCCGGGAAGTATTAAAATGTTTATCACACTTCTTGCAATAGTTAGAGCCAGCATTACTTTTCACAAACTCACTGTTACAGTATGGACATTTTCCATTGTTGTTACATGTAACCTCGGCATGTACATTTAGGTGTTTCTGTAATTCAGATTTCAGCCTGAAAGAATTGTCACATTGAGTACATTTGTAAAGGTTTTTGCCAGTGTGTGTTCTCATATGTATTCTCAAATGTGATTTTGTTAGAAAACCTTTGTCACATTTACTACACTTGAAGGGCTTTTCACCAGTGTGTATTCTCATATGTATCCTTAAGTATGATTTTGTAAGAAAACCTTTGTCACATTGAGTACATTTGTGCGGTTTTTCACCAGTGTGTGTTTTCGCGTGTCGAGCCAACTTTGACTTGCACTTGAATGACTTATCACATTGTACACATTTGAAAGGTTTGTCCACCTCTGTCCTTGTCACTTCATTTTGATCATCCATGCTCTCCACTCTACCTTTGTTGATACCCTTTTAAAGAAAAATGTAATTGCTCATTAAAAAAATTCTTCCATGCTATTTTTATAAGTAATCACATACTTTTGAGTGCAATTTGAGATAAACCAGCTCTAGTAACTTTTTCAAAGGCTAACCAAATATTGCACAAGCCTATAGGGCAAGTTTAATTTGTTGTCTTTGAAAAATTTACACAAAATAAATTTGTATGATTACTTGTTAATAATAAACATGCAAAAATTTGACTCTGTTTTTCCTCTTAGCCATGTTTATGGTTCGCTGGTGCAGCTGCTTGCCTTTACATCGTTGTCAGAGTTGTCTGGGTTTTCCCAATCTGCTTCTAATTTTTAAACTTTATGTCAGAAATAATTGAGTGTTTGCCCTCTTTCTCTGATAAAATTGTTTAATGGCAATTAACCAGTCCACGAGGGCTTCATATCATGCTCGTGAGTTAATTCCTGTCTTAAGAAAATATTGTTACGGCGTAATCCAGGCGGCACGCGCCAAGATTGCGATTTTAGAATCACGCTTGAGGTCCACGAGGATATCAAGATGAACAAGCATGTGGTGGTGAAAAATTCGAATCATATACAGTAAGCAACATTTCAGCAGATCAACGAGAGAGAGATCCGAAATATAAGAGTAAATTTACAGTTAATTGATCCATTAACATCGTACCAGGGATGAGAGATTTTTCAACTTTGGTTACATCCGTTCCTGGCCGAGATACTCGCAGTCCTCGCTGAACACTCGTTAGACACGCATTTAGTTAGTATGTCATGTAAGATAACGTTTATGTCTATAGTTACACGAAAGGCCTCTCTTCCAAAGGCTTCATTCAAACCACGTGACCATATTAAGCTGTAGATGTTTAGGTAATTTGACTAAGAACCTCTTCAGCCTCTACATTCCTCTTCTTTACAGAAATCACTTTTGCATGCAGTGCGGTAGCTGATTATTTTTCCTGACAACTGATTTACTCAGAATGAACTTCAGTTGGTTTATTTCACCCTAACCATCAAGGCTGGTGTAATTGGGGTTTGTTCAAAGGTGGGTTTAGATAACCCAGGGTTAGTGTGAAATCTGATTTCAGATCTGAAAGCTTGAAAAGAAAATTCAGTATAATTCTTTGTGCTTAGAATTTGATTGATGGATGCCTTAAAAATAGTAGAGAAAGTTATCCCAAAAAGGCTTTTGAACAAATTATGGAATAATGGTAAAGAAACCCAGATTAAAATTTAACCTTTGGTTTAAGCACTAATTGGCTTTTGAAAAACTGGGCCCATAGCAATTGATCAAACAAACCTTTGGCTCAATCTCCTTATTTCTTAGTTCATGTTTTTTTGGGGGGAGGGGGGGAGGGGTGGAGGAGCACAACCCTTCTTTCTAAACAGCCATTGATCATGGAGCCTAGAAAAAAAAAATTCCATATAAAAAAATCTTTCAAAAAAGGAGATATTTTCCTTTTTTAAGATGGATGTCGGTCCCAGTCTCACCCAGATACCAGGGTTTTAATAACTTTTGCAGGGCTCGACACTAACAGTGGCCCACTAGCCACAGACTAGTAGAAATTTGGTTTAGGCTAGTGGTTTTCGATTTCCACTAGCCAGTTTGGCTAGTAAACAAACTGAAATTGTCTTCGTCTTACCATCTAAGATTTCACTAGCCACTTCGCTAGTAGTTGAATAGTTAGTGTTGAGCCCTGCTTTCGGTATTAGAGGCTGCTAAAGGTGTAAGAGCTTGTGGTGCCTTAAGATAGGATCCAAATATGAGAGGGTTCTCACAGGCTAAACAAACAGAAGTAAGAGGTCTTACAGGCTGTGGTAGACCAATGCTAACTGGCTTGTATAGAAAGCCTGCAGAAATCAACTGGTTCAAACCAAAAATCTTAAGTTGCAAACTAAATAAGCTAAGCTCAGGCTGTGAAATTCAAAATCTACCAATGTCCTCCCATTTAGCAACTCAACTGGAACACACTCTGATAATAGCAGACAGTTTATGTGAGGAGTTGATACCAACAAAATAGCATAATTTCTTTTTGACTGAGGAAAAACTATAACCACACATTTTCATCTTAGGAGGCATTTCACCTCTCCTCTTAAAAAAAAAGACCCTCTTCCTTTCCCCGAAAAAGAAGAAAACTTCAATTGGATATTCCTCCAAGTTATGTCTAGTTATACAGTATGAGTTAGGAATACACTGACCCCTGAGAGTGACTAATTTTCTCCTTACAAGAGTGACTAACATCTAATTTCTACTTACAATATCACCCCTGAATCAAGCATAAAGGTCACAAGAATAAAGGAAATGATCACCAACTAAAGAAGCTCTTGATTGTTAAACAAGGTCTCCTTGTTAGCACCTTACAAAACTTATAGGTAACAGTATGGAGAATATGCACACTGATGTTGGGTATAAAAAGTTAAATTTCACTGACAAGAAGGAAATATTTTGTGAGCCACAGCATTCATATCTAGTCTCTATTCTAGGATTGCTTGGAGCTTCAGGGTATAGAATTGTATAGAATAACACAGTTGAGACTTCCTTGCGAAATTTAAGATTATAATACTTTGTAAACAACAAAAATTGTTTAATACCATTAACCTATTATTACAACTGCAACAAAACACATTATGTTCCATTCAAGTTCTCTCTCTAGATTAAGTATGGTAAACTACGGATAAAGATATCAGTAACACACAACAAAAACTGATCAATACCATTAAGCCAACGACTGTTGTTACAACTGCAACAAAACACTTACATCATGTTCCATTCAAGTTCTCTCTTTAAATTAAGTATGGTAAACTACGAATAAAGCTAATATACAACAAAAACTGACCAATACTATTAACCCAAAGACTATTTTTACAACTGCAACAAAACACTATAATTAAGTTCCATTCTAGTTTTCTCTATGAATTAAGTATGGTAAACTATGGATAAAGCTAATATGCCAATTAAAAGCTTCAACATTACCCCTGGGCAACTCATGAGCATTCAAAAGAAAATATCAAATCCAGTGTTTAGGTGGGGGGCATTTGAACAATATTTTGGTGGGGGGGGGGGGGGGATTTGAAGAAACCAATCTTCAAAAGTTCAAATGCTTAGTGGGGGTTGCCAGGGGAGGGGGGTTGAAACTTTAAATTGATTAACAATGCATAAACAACACAAAAATATGATAACAATGGCACATGAAATAGAAGATATCATTCAGTTATCCCCTCAAAGTCTGAAATGTGTGATTTGAATTTTACTCTTATTGATTAACATAATTATCAGCTACTAGCAAATATTGAAAAGATAATTACCCAGTTAGGTTATAACTAAAAAAAAGTGTTAACCCTCTAACTCCCAAGACCTGATTATCAATTCCCTTCTCTGGCAGCTTCACATTTCTTTGTAAATAATTTATTAGTTACAAGAATTCAAGATAACAACTTCTACCTGATAAGTTTGAGTATTCTCATTACCTGTTTACGGGAAAATGTATCGATGATGTAAAGACAAGTTACATTTTAATCACTTCTGCTTGCTAAAGGGTTAAATGGCCAGTCATTGATACAACACAACCACTCCCATAGACATACACGTGCAAGAAAAGTTAGTAACAGGCCAGAATATTCAAGACATCATCGAAACAAATACAAAGCACAGCTCATGTGTGCTTAGACTACCATCAATAGGTAAGCCTTTGTTTAATCAAATATTCAATAGATAATTACCCAATTACTATCATTGAATCAAACACTACAGAATAATAAAAAACATCTGCAAACAACTTGAAAAGAACTCTTAACTTACAGCTGCACTTGACACTAATGAAAAAAACTGACTGTTGTTAAATTCTCAGATGTGCTACAGTATGTGAGAAAATTGGTAGACACCCATATTCATGTTGACAACTTTCTTGAAAGAAGCATCAAGAAATGAAATTTAAAATCAACTGCATCTCCCTAACAGAGTCTGTCATAAGTTATAGCAACAAAACTATAAATTTAACCAAATGATGGTGATCGAGTTCTCATGACTCATAGTATTTTCACTGAATGAACATAATGTTACCATTTTTGCAGGGTGGTTGGCAGTTAAAACATCAGGGTGACCTTAGGGAAGTCCCCACATGTCCAAACATTACAAAAAGCCAATATTGTATGATCACAGAGAACAAACCGCAACATCATCTAGGGGGAGGAAGGAGTAAAAGTATAAAGGGCATTACTGAAAAAATGTTGGTACACTATTCCAGAATACTGCGCTCTTGGTATTAATTTTCTGGGCCCCAAGCTCAATTTTTTTTCAAATTTGTCATTTTGAGGATTTAAGTCTTAAAACTTGTTACCAGGATTAAAAGTTTGGCTGTCAAATAACAATACTGCTTTGTGCAATATCATATGAAATGCTGAGCCACTGACCTGTTTAGCACACTGCTTCTCTTTGGAGTAAGCAGTACAGCTGGCAGTTGTCTTTGGAGATTCAAGTGACGCCTGATGGCGGCAAATTTGAAAGTGAATAATCAAAGAAAAAAAAAGGGGTATGAGCAATATTTTGAGAAAATTCTTGTCCTACTTGACTTCAGACCTTAACCCTTTAACTTACTCATGTGATCATGTAACTTCACCCTACAGTTTTAGTTTAGTTTTAGTTTAATTCATTCACCACAGGAATGGCAGGAGAAAGGAACAGAACTTTCGTTCCAATTGACACCTAACCCCTTTATTACCCACCCATCCCACCCCGGGGAGGACATCCATCACACAGTAATCTCGTGTGTGGGAAATTCACGTCTCCTACCCCAGCCCTGCAAGAGACGGGTCCTCCATTTATCATCCCTATCTGAGAAGACTAGAAAGTCTAACCATTTGCAGATATTATTACAAAAGGCAGCACTTTCTTCTCAGTTAATTAAAGACTCTGAGTGTTGGTCCGGCCGGATTTGAACTCATGACCTCCTGCACAACAGTCCAGCACTCTACCAATTGAGCTAACCAGGAGGCGGTTAGGAGGCTATAAATCCAATAATTTATGTCAATTTGAAAATAGGTTATGAGAAGAGACATACTCATCAGCTAGAGGATGTCATTGATAATGATATAACACTAAATTCTCCCTGCTTATTTACAAGGAAATGTATAGTGGTCAGAGAGAGAATTGCATATTGGATCTTAGGGGTTGAAGAGTTCATCAATTGTGTTATGAAAGTGCATCATTTTGCTACCCCGCTACCAAAAAAGGCTGCACACCCTAAAGACCTGGTTGTTAAAATTTGTCTTGCCATCATGGCAAGGGGTTATTAGGCACGGTAATACTTAGAAACTACGCTTTTTGCATTCCATGTTTGTACATGTGGTAAAGAATTCCACACACATCATTAAAAAATTCCCCGCACATCCAACAGGTAAACTTCTCTCTGTCTTCTTTAGAGAGTTCTTTACACTTGTGTCGTTTAAATCCCCTCTCAGTTTGAAAACCTTGCTTGCACTGGCTGCACTGAAAGGTCTTGCGTCCACAGCATGACCTTCTATGACGTGATACGTAATTACTTGTAGCAAAACACTTGTCACATTTATGGCATTTATAACGTTTCTCCCCAGTGTGTGTCCTTAGATGTATTCTCAACTCAGTAGACTGATTAAAACCCTTATCACAGTATGTACAGTTGTGTGGCTTCAAGCCAGCATGATTCCACAGGTGTGCTTCGACATGTGATGACCGGCTTAAGTATGTGTCACACTGAGGGCATTTAAAAGGTTTCTCACCAGTGTGGCACCTGAAATGCTCTTTTAAGTTTGATGACCTTCTAAAGCATTTATCACAATGGGTGCATTTGTGTGGTCTCTCACCGCTGTGAATGATGTGATGCCTTTTTAAATCACTTGAGTAAACAAAGCTCTTATCACACTGTGTACATTTGTATGGCCTCTCACTGCTATGAATCCTTAATTGATGCATTTTCAGATACCTTGAGTGAACAAAGCTCTTATTACACTGTGTACATTTGTATGGCCTCTCACCACTATGAATCCTTAAGTGACTTCTTAAACTTGAAGCCCCGCTCAACTTTTTACCACAGTTAGGACATTTGATGAGTTTTCTTGCAGGTTTGTGTGAAGTGCCCATAACCTGTTTAGCCAAACTGTTAAAAACAAGAGAAAATAGTCAGTGACAATATAGCAGACAAAAAAAAAAAAAAAAAAATAGCCTTTAACTCCACATCAAAAATTCTGGATTCAAATGATAGTGGGAGTAACTGAGAACCCTAGTTGTAGAGGGTTGCTCCTCCTATGCCAGGGAGAGTAGCAATAAATTAATATATCTTATTAGATGTTTTGTTGTGTAGTATCACTGAGTAATTTTATAGGTTGTGCTATATTTTTGATGAGCCTGTAGGGCGAGTCAAAATACAAATAACGAGTAAAAATACTCAGCGATACTACACAACAAAATGACAAATAAGTCATTTATTACCCAACGTACATGCCAAATCATTAGTTCAGTGTGGGTGAATTTTGTGGTTATTTATTTATGGGGACTATATGACAGAGGTATGCCAAGCAGGATGAAATTGGCTCTGTCTTTTCTTCAATAAATGATAAAATTCCATTGTCATCCAGCTGTTTTTCTTTGTTCAATTTATCTAATAAATTTGTATTAATATTTTAGTTGTCTGCCATTTTTTTTCATAACTTCAATCCAATTTGTCACTTGCACGATGCAAGAAAACCTGTCTAACTGGTTCTCTGGAGTACAAATACCATGTGATACTTATACTTGTTTTGGGCATTATTTGTACACTACTGAGTATAGTTGGATAATGTGCATCATTCATCAAGCTTGAGGTCCAGATGGATGGAGATTGCCCAAGTTCTTTTTTGGCATTTTTATGGACCTTGACTTTGTCTGAGTCCTAAGAGAGACTGATGCCAATATCCAGCTTTTTGACCAACCAAGCTTGGTTGATGGAGGATTTTAATCCTGTAGCAAAAAGACTTGGTTTTAATATTGGTCGGTGTAAAACTCAGACTGCGGACTGCAGACCGGGGGTAAAATGCAGACTGCAGACTGCAAACCAGGGGTAAAATGCAGACTGAGGGTAAAATATTAATAATAAAAAAAACGAGTCTTAAGGATGAAATACGGAGTGTTCGTACCCGTAAAATAATGTCATGTCAGGACTCACGAGACACACAAAGGCTGCTTCATGCAGTACAAAAGTCACGTTGTCCCCAAGTCACATGGCACTATAAAATGTTGGAAAACGATGACGATGATCTCATGGTAATTTTCAATAATTTGCGTTAATGTCTTTCACAAACTATGCTTGATACCTACAAGTATACCTTGCCTTGTTGTTGTGCTGTCGTGTTTTGCTTGCCTTGTCTTCCAAACAATTCCAACCGAAGGCCATATGAAGAATTTGAACGCTGGAAGAGTTACTCGGTCCCAGACCTATTTGCGAAAGTACAATTCAAAATGGCCGATATGTAAACAAAGGTAAGATGCATTGCATTACGATCAGTTTGGGTGCTTTTGGGAAACTTGGTTCAACAAAATGTGGAGTTCAAGAACTCGAGGTTGATAATATGTTTGACTAAGGTGAATAAACACCTTTTGGTTTGAGTTTTTGGGATTTTGAAAAAAAACAATTACGCGTGTGGGTAGGAACACTCCCAAGTCTTGTTTTTTATTATTGATATAATTTTATTTTACCCTCAGTCTGCATTTTAACCCTGGTCTGCAGTCTGCAGTCTTCATTTTACCCTCAGTCTGCATTTTACCCCCAGTCTGCAGTCCGAAGTCTGCAGTCCGCAGTCTGCAGTCGGCAGTCCGCAGTCTACGTTTTACACTGACCGATTCACGAAAGCACAATTCAAAATACCCGACATGTAAACAAAGGTAAGATGCATAGTATTACAATCAGTTTGGGCACTTTTGGGAAACTTGGTTCAACAAAAATGGGGAGTTCAAGAACTCGAGGTTCATAATATGTTTGACTAAGGCGAATAAATGCCATTTGGTTTGAGTTTCTGGGATTTTGAAAAAAAAAATTGCGGGTACGAGTAGGAACACTCCCAAGTCTTGTTTTTTATTATTAATATTTTGTTTTACCCTCAGTCTGCATTTTACCCCTGGTCTGCAGTCTGCATTTTACCCTCAGTCTACATTTTACCCTCAGTCTGCATTTTACCCTCAGTCTGCATTTTACCTCCAGTCTGCAGTCCGCAGTCTGTGTTTTACACTGACCGTTTTTAATATTAATAAAAATTGACTTGTTTATTTGGAGAGCCAACTGTGTTTGTAGCACAATAAACCCATCATCATCATCATCATCAATCCTTTTCATGCCCCGTAGCACATAGGGCCTTCACAGAGCTTTTCCACTCCTCTCGATTGGTTGCTGCTGTCTACACCTCCTCCCTTGACCTCCAACCTGCCTCTTGCCTTTCTTTCTCAACTGTACGTCTCCAAGTGGTTTTTGGTCTTCCCCTTCTCCTTTTACCTTCTGGCGCCCAGCTCATAGCAACATTGCAATCATTATTACGATCTTTCCTAAGAATATGACCAATCATTTTCCATCTACGAGACATCACTTCCGCACTCAGTGGCTTCATGCCTGCCCTTTCCAGTAGCTCTTTGGTGCTGACATCGTCTTGCCATCGGATTCGGAGGATCTTTCGTAGGCACCTATTATGGAATACATTCACTGCTTTATCATCTCCTTTGTTCATCTTTCATGTCTCAGATCCATAGAGTAACACTGGCACTACTAGAGTTTTATACAGCCTCAGTTTTGTTTTCTTCAAGATGTTATTAGAGATCCAGATCTTCCTTAGTTTGTTAAAGGCACCTCTGGCTTTTGATAACCTGTTTTTCAAGTCCTTCATACCACCACCCTCTCTACAAACTTTGGCCCCCAAGTATACGAACTCATCGACATCTTCAATATCCTGTCCATTGATTATGATCTTTTCTTGGTTCTTTGCATTGATCCTCATCGCTTTTGTCTATTCTTTGTTGATTTTGAGTCCCACCTGTCTGGCCTCTTCATCCAGCCTTGTTGTTTTATCCTGAATCTGCTGCTTGGTAGATGAGAGCAGGACTATATCATACGCAAAGTCCAGGTCATCCAGTTTTGATGTAAACTTCCACCTAATACCATTTTCACCACTGCCAACTGCTCTTTGCATTACCCAATCCATAACAATCAAGAACAAAAATCCTGACATATTACATCCTTGTTTTACACTAGTTTTAATGTCAAACCACTCACATGTTTCCCCCTGGTCTTCTACAGCACAGTTGAAGTCGTCATAAAATACTCTTACCATTTTCACGATCTTCTCCGGGATTCCATACTTGGCCATTATCACCCACAGACTTTCTCGGTGGATAGAGTCAAAAGCTTTTTCAAAGTCTATAAACCAAATAATAAACCCAAATGACTCCTAAATGTTTCCTTTGTTTTGACTTCATCTGTTGCTTTTTGCAACATCGCTGACATTGCCGAAAAATTACATACTTTGTTATTCCCACAATTTTTTTCTTATTGCATAGGATCAAACTGGGCAATCCTGTGTGGGAAAGAAAAGCCCATCTTGCCTGCTTACTAAGACAATCACAACACAGGATTGGCTCAATATTGCCCAAGGGCTCTGCCAGCTATAAAATAATCCCATGACTGCCCTCACCTCTTAATTTCACTGCCGCAGGCTGAATTATTCTGGAGAAATATGGGCTTTTTCTTAGAATTTTTTTTTTTAGAATTGTCTCTATATCAATGCGTGACTCGACGATGTTTCCTTACGGCTCAAAGAAAAGGGATGTTATTCACGCGGTTTATGGGATATTTATTGTATAATTACGTCTTCGATCTCTGGCCATGTAACGAGCTTTAGGTCAGATCAGAAGCTTATGACCTGTAAGGTTAACAGCCGTCTGGTTAGATATAAGGTTTGATCAGTGTAAAAAGGTCAGAAAGCGGCCGCAGATTCGAAGTTTGTGTCCAAGGAATGGAGACAAAACCTTTACTATGTGAGAATAGCCAGTAATTTATCGGGACAAAAGTAATCTAAGACTGAGCTGGGAGTAAATAATTAAAGCGACTAGAAACCCACTAAGGGTCAGGCAAAAAGCTCGCTCTTTTAAACGGCAAAAGTATTGATTTTAGCACAGATTGAAGTATTATAGAGCGCCTTCACCGAATCCTTTCCATTAGAACATTAATAATACTTCAAGATATAGATCTTTCTACTTACCTTACGAGAAGAACTTTGGTGGGAACAAAAGTGCTGAGGGCTCCGTAGCGCAAACAAATCCGAAGATATACTGGACTGCGAATGAAAACCGCGCCAAATGGCAAACGGGACACCATATATTATCTTACATCAAAGGCCAACTTGATAAGTCAAGCAAACTAGAAATGGGGTTGACAGTTAGAATCTTTGCACGACATATATAACCGGAGCATAGATCACAGCAAGTAACCTGTATCGTCATCCATATGGAGAATAGAGAAACGAAGGAGAAGTAATGAGGAAGATAGCACTCGAACAGTATTTTTAATCCCAGATCCGATCCCTCGAACAAACCCAACACTATTTTTACATACACACGAATATGCCAAACAAATCATCTACATACACACGAATATCTTTACAAAACCAATGGTATTATTTAAAATTGGCAAAGATGATTGCTCTGCTGTGAATGAGACGCCTATTCCATTTCGTGCACTTAATCTTGTTCCATCAGATTCAGAAATGATCTCCTTGTGAACGTTCTGAACATCAATCATCTACATATATTTCTCGAGCATCATCAGCTGCGGTCAGGAGACGAACAAGGTAAATGATCACTAGCTTACAGTGCAGGCGTATCATTAGGGCGAGCTGATGACACAAGCTCGCGATCGTTCATTTGACCGGCTATGTTTGTTAAGGGTAGATTGCATTTGGGGGATAGGGTGGGGAAGGCAAGAATAACTCACCCCCTCCCTCTCCTTTCTTTCGACCGTCGCTTATACCCCCTGGTACAAATTTCTTTTTCTCCTTAGCCTTCCGCAGCTGTAAAAATATCTGAGAAAGTAGGTAGTAGATATCTGCACTTCAGACAGGACATTCTCTTTGACACTGGCAATAGGGGGAAGGCGTTACCTTCTTAATCTTGGCCACCTTCCCCCCCCCCCCCCACTAGACTCCTGCAACATTGTGATGTCTGAATTTTGGAATTTAAAAAAAAGATGTTTTTCGTAAGAAAATGTTTCAGTAAAAGAGAAGATAATGAGTATAAAACAACAAATTAAAATTTCTTTAATTGCATCTTTTTCCATTTACAATAAGCAATAAGTATAGATCTTATAAGTATCTAAGAACAATTATTGTGCACATACAAAAATTTCATTGAAAATGCTTGATTTAGATTGAACTCTAACACCTAAAGTCAGAAGCAATAAAATTTATGCATGGATCACATTAAAGAGGAAAGAAAGCTCATTAAGACTTATGATTGCTAAATTACCTTATTCAAACTTGTTTGGTTGTTTTTCATAAGACTGATTCAATAAATCAATATTTTTCCTGTATCTAAGTTTCCTTTTTGCATTCAAATGATTAGGCACAATTTGACATTACACACAAAATTTAGAGCCCACCACTTTGTAGCAATATAAATAAAATATGTACATATTTACATATTGAATATAAAATATTCCTGTAAATTTTAAATGTACAAATATGAAATGGCGATTTTTCTTTCTCTAAGTGAATTAAAAAAGCTATTTGCCTTAAGACAGATAGAAATTTAAAGAGATCTAACGTGTGACAAACAAGATTTGTCAGTACTTGTTCATTTTTTTTAACTTCTTGGTGTAGAAAACAAATTTTCCTGGCATTTAGACTATTGAAAGAACATTTTTGCAAACTGAGATAATTTAATATTGGTTCTGGTAATATGATGTTTATGGAGATGCAACAAATGCTACTCTAACTCTTTAAGAGTTAACCAAAGACACATGTCTATAATTTAGTAATTAAATAGTCTCTTGAAACAAGAGGTAAGTAGGAACAGAAAGTAAACTATGCTTGATACAAGACATACTTATAATGCTTCATAGAAGCTACTTGTGTCATTGGATTCAACAAGAACACTTAAATCGAATGACTTTATCTCCCCCAGTCCCCCTTTAATGATCCCGCACCCCTCAGAGATGCCTTCAAGTCCCACTGGTACAATTCCAAAATCTCTCTCTGTGATATCACATCCCATCCCGGTATTCTCATGGCCCCAAAATTTTCTCAACTTCCCTTTCCCTGTGTCCTCAAAAGCTTCCCCTAAGTTCCTATCTACCTCCTTTGTGCCTAGAGCACCCTCCCTTTCTCCCCCAGTGTCCCATGATATCCCCATAGGGAGCCTAAAATCTTCCCTTGTACAATCAAATGTTTCTCCTGCATTCTGCACAATTCCCTCAATGTTAACAATTCCCTGTTCAGCACCCCCTGTGTCCCTCGATGCCTCTACAGGGCATCCTAGGTCCTCCCATACACCCCCATATCTACCCACCCCTGTGTCAGTGACTTGTGTCTCTGTTTCGCCACACCCCTTCCCTTGCTTGAAAGTTCTCGGTGCTTCACAGTAAACATCGGGCGTGCCCCTGCCTCCACCTTCAGAAGCTTCGCCATCAGAATCGTTCGCGAGAATGGCGTCAATGTCCATAACAAACTGATACGTAAACTGTTGGCCACGAACCTTCTCCAAAATGGACTTTCCGTAGTAATACCTCAAACCTCGCGCAAGCTTTGCAAAATTCATATTAGTCTTTTTCTTCTGCTCTCCCCACAGGGCCGCCAGTTTATCAGGCTGCAAAATGCGAAATTCGTACTTCTCTTTCTTAGTCCATTCCACAAGGGGCTCTGATGATGACGAAATGAGCTCCGACAAAATAAGTTGCCACAGCTGAATTGGACCGTTGCCTGAAGAAAGAATTGAGAATTCTTAGTAGGGCCCAAACTTGGGAATATACAGAATCTTCTATCGCTGACCATAACATTTGACCCCTATGGACGGATGTTAATGACTACTCCCCCCAAGGGTATCAAAACGAGTTATCCCACCCCTTTACCAGAATATTGTTTACTTGACGGGTTATTGATATCAACACATACCCGTACTCCTGAGTATTAACATTCAGTCACTAACCCAAGGGAATCTCATCATATTTTTCATACGTGTGTTCCTCTTAATCCTTGCAACATTTTCAACATGGTTGTATTTTGTAGTTTTATTTCTTCAAGGGAAGGAAGAAAAACATCTCAACCTGTAAGGCCTTAGCTAAAGCAAACTCGCGAATGTCAACTTACCGTCATACATTTTCTTTGGTTTTGGGCCTCGATTTCTTTTTCTTGCACTATGCTTGTTGCTTGCTGCCCTATTTTCTGTACTTTCTGAAATGAAGAACAATGTAATCGAAAATTCAGTTCACAGGTACATACATATGGGGTATAGGCTATTCAGAAATCTCACAGATGTTTTATTATTATTATTATTATTATTATTATTATTATCGAAGGAGCAGATCTCCCGAATAGAGAATTTTTACCCAAATAAATATAGCATAAAAATAAACTGGAAGACTACACAAGTTACCTGGTAAATGTTTCAAAATTTGGGATATTGTTACATTTTTTATTGTCTAAATTTCAACTCCTGTCTTAACCTAATCGTAGGACCTGTTACTCTTTCTGGGAATTTTACAAGCTTTGGCTAATTTTAAATCAGACATTTTACATATCAATCAATCGGCAGGATGCTTATTCTTGTCCAAACATTTGTTTCGCAATATTTGGGAGATGAATGAAGACAATCAAAGCACGACCCGATAAGGCAAGTGATGCGCGTAAATATTGCGAAACATAATATACACAGAACTTAAATTTCACACCCGGTTAGCTGTAACAAAAATTTATGTAAAAGGAGGCTCGATATCCTTAAAGTCATCGTGCGTTAAACACATAACCGTGTAGTTTTGGAATTTTTCTATCTGGGTAAATGATTACCAGTGCCATAAAACCGGCCTTTACTGTATAACGCTGTAACTACGTATTTCAGCGTTCGACCACACTTTCCGCCACTTCATTTATTTACATCATTATGATGTCATTACTTTCACAATCGACTAATTTTACTTTGCGCTAGGCCCATACAGAGCTGTGGAAAATGATATTTTGGCCTTGGATCTTCAAGCCCTCATAAGATATTTGACAAGCATTCTATCTGAAAATTTTTAATCCAAACTAGACAATTTCTTGAAAACGTCGCGTGACTTTAGTTCGAAGACCGAATCTATCTAATGACGGTCACGCGAAGATACCACGAATCAGGAATTTGTTTAAAAGAATTGAATAGGAACAGTTACGCCAACAGCGGCAAACAAATTTTAAAATAAACTTTAATATCTCACCTTCTTGAAGATAGTTTGGTAGTCTTTGCAGGGCAGCCATTTGTGAAGAGCCCTCCGCTGGAGAATCGATGCCAGAAGGCTGCACTGGATTTACAACCGTTGAACATTGCGATAGAAATTCTTGATATCCTACGTTGTCCAGTAGAAAATTCTTTATCTAAGGATAGACAAAAGAGTAAATTTTAAACTGAAATACACTATCGAGTTCACGCTGTTTAGTTCAGTTGTGTAGCTAATTTTACGAAAAAAAAAAAACCCATAACAATTATATACAGCGAAGCCTTCAATCTTGGCTGAATTGATCGAAAATTTAGGTTTGCATTCGTTAATATTATTTAAAGATATGTAAAAGAAATTAAGGTAGGCAAAATTATCCGGAAAACAAGGTAATTCTTTCCTGATACTTGTCTAAAATTTGTTAATTGGTCTCTGTTCTGTTCCGACACTGTCATCGACCTTGACAAAAGACTTACCCTGGTTAACTGGATGTTTCGATTTAGGTTGAAGACATCCATTTTCCTCTCAGTAAGGGATTCGAACACTGGTGGAATTTACCAGCAAGAATACCGGCGAATGTCACCGTTACACTCAGACAAAATAATCGTACTAAACTCCACATCGTGTGAATGATTGTTTTTATAAATGTGGTAGTCGAGGATCACGTGACAAATCCTGGCTGACGTCACTTGTAACCTTGGGCGTGACTATATTGCGGCAATAAAATAATTGTTGGATTATGTGAAAATCGCACGTCAACGGCCATTGAAATTCCAAGAATGGCATGTTTTATTTGATAGATCGCTATGGAAGATAACTGTATGCCAATATTACAACATATCTAGACCATTTCCTGGTTTACGCACCTTGAAGTCGAACTGGAACGAAGAAAAAAAAAAAATAGAAGTCTAATTTGCCTGAGGGGATATTCAATTACATTTCACGTCTCCATTCAGTTTTAATTTAATTTTTTTGCACTTCATTTCCCTCCATATTCATGGATTTTTAATGGCACATTGCAGTTTATCTCTAAAAGGGGACGCTAGAGCTGAATTTGCTCAAGAAATTTGCTTTGCGATGACTAGATATTTGCTGATTGCGCGATCTTATCTCCTCATGTAAACTGACAGCTAACTGACCCTATATCCAAGTCATTTTACTGTCTCAGTCATGATCAACACTGCATATTCTAAATTTGCCAGGAAAACGTTGATTCTTTCAAATCTCAGATGATACAGTAAAAAGTTGCACAACCTAAACGAAATGCATACGGAATCCACACTCTTTGAGACCAAATCGGAATGACAACTATTTAAATTTAGTATCACGCAGCTATGGCATGGCGTGAAATTATGCAAAGTAGCCATTTGGTGTCCATTGCATACAGGCACGTACACTGAGTCTAATTTCAGCTAATGATGAAGGCAAAAGCTTCGCATGACAAGTGGTTCATTCTGTTTCTCTAACATGCCATTGTTTTTTTTTTCTTTTTTCTTTTTTGGGGGGAAGCTGAGCATAACGGTGGCGTGATCTCCCAAACCAAAAAGTGTATGGGAAAAATAGGAAAGAAATTCTTGGAGGGGCTGTGAAGAAGAACCACGAGACTGATGCCTTTTTATTAAAGTAATCTTTCTTGCTAATAAAGACAATTCTTGCACCCGCTCACAGACAAAAAAACAAATAAAGAACAATCAACACCTGCATCTTATATGACCGAAAGCGAACGATAAAAAGACAAAAGGAAACAGGTCTCTTGCTGATGAAAATAGATGGGAAGACAAAACCTAGTTGCCTCGTGTGCTCTTTTAATAAGCGGGAATTACTTTTGTCCTACCTTCCACTCATTCATTTATTCATCCATCCATACATTCATTCATTCATTCATTCACTCACCCATTCTTTCATTCGTTTACTCATGCACTTATTACAGATCCGTTTATTCGCTCATTCATCGATTCGCCCATTCATTCATTCTTTCATTCATTCATTCATTCATTCATTCATCCATTCGTCCATTTGTTGGTTCTTTCATTCAATCAATTAGTTCCCTCTACTACTAGAACTTAGTTCTCTACTGTGTCCGGCCTTCTGATACCAGTTTATGTGCAAGTCCTCCCCCAACCATATCAATACTGTATTGGTTAAAGGAGGCAGAGTCTTTTTAAACCAGTTTTTGAGAATCTTTCGGATGATGGTCATGTCCCACCAATCTCTTGTAAGTGCGAATCTATCTTTAATTCACACCCCCTAATTCCCATTGTGAAGCGACTTCAACTATAACTAAAAAATGAATGAAAAAAAAAAAAAAAAACAAGAACAAATCAAAACAAAAAAAAATAGCAACAAATAACAAGATATAAGTGCTGATCCCGTTTGACGCACTAAATTTAGAAAAATTCACGCGTCACGTTTACTACAAACAGCATATAATTCACGCGTCACGAATTAAAAAAGAAAACATCAAATTTTACCTATCCTTGCCTTTCTGTAGAATTCTCGCGTTATGTATGTTTTAATTTTGGGCTCACGGGTCGCATATATGCGCCTTGCCACCCTCTTAGAGGGATTCTGTCAGAAACCTAATCTCGCGATATCGATTTTTGTGAACATCTCCTGAAATATTGATCCGCGCGTTTCACCTTTTCGTGACATTGGGATAAGTCTGGCTCAACAGTTGTTGAAAAATTGTGCCAACTTGGCGAAAATACCTTTTGTGATAGAACTGATCCCGAGATGAACTGGTATTGAATAGAGGTATGATTTTTTTTCTTTTTTTTTTTTTTTATTGGTCTTACTTTAAAAATCCTTACTCCGCTTTTATAGCCGTGTAATAACCTCTTCTAGGCTATCAGTTAGGGGAGACAAGCCCAAAAGCGAGCACGGGAAATACGAGAAGTGTGTTGACGCGATGCATGCTCGCGGCATGCTCGCGACTTGCTACTAGGCATTTATAGATTATGCTAGTAAAAGTGGCATATTATGCTGGTAGCATTGCTCTTTTTTTGGCCAAATTATGCTAACATTATGCTCTTTTTTCCAAATTATGCCACCGTTTTTTTAAATTATGCTCTTTGAAAAAATGCAAATAAGTCCAAAATATATATTTTTTAACTAGAAGCCGTTCGTCTACAGGAAAGAAACGCAACAAATCCACAATGAATTTCAAATAAACATGTGGTTCAGGTTAGACCCGGGCTCAGTGCTTCACAGTGAACTACAAAGGCTACTAGTTTAACTAAAACTTTAAATATAGATTAAGGTCACCAAGTGCTTGGGACTAGAGACAAAAAATTATCAAATAATGGCATCCAAAATGATCTGATAATGATCAAAATGTGCAAATTATGCTAACATTGCTACTTGGCAGAAATTATGCCAGTTAGCTCGAATTATGCCAAAAATTATGCTAGCATAATCTATAAATGCCTACTTGCTACAACGTTTGAAACGTTTCGACTTTATTCCGCTAAGGCTCAAAAAGAGAGAAGTGCAATTTGCGTTAAGTACAAAAACAGAAAAAGAAAAAAAAAACTGATTTTTTCACTGGACCGTACTCGTTCTGTTTCGCTGAAAAAGGATCCAGTATTTAAGGAAATGGTCACTCGTCATCCAAATAATCTTGGATAAGATTTGATGAAAGGAACCTGGGGAGAGGGCGAAACTACTCTCGGTAAACGAACGGGGGTAGGGAGAGGGGTTTTGATTATGCGCACGCAGAGAACTTGATAATTGAAAATGATGATTCTTCTTTGTTTGGACAGTAAAAAGTGAGGCTATCCCCTGTAAATTTAATCCACAACCTCGAACACCTCCGAAAACCCCCTTTATTCTTTCTCCAAGTCCCCTGTTCACCCAGCCCTGGGATATCAGAACACACTCTGAATGTCCATAATGAAGTAAACATTTGAATATGAAAGCATCTTTCAGTCTACAACAACCAAAATATGAAAAAGCTTTTTAGAAGATATCAATAACGCTTTTTGTAACGATACCTCTCGATTATTACCTCTGAGCCTTTTGAATCATGACCATTCTTACATTTGTCCGGATTTCGCTTGTGTCGAGATGTCTTCATTTCATGAACTTTCTTCATCCAAATTTTTAATCATTTACCCCTCTTCTATCGCTTGTGATATATTTAGAGTATTACGTACTTTATTTTTAGCTTGCGCATCAAAATTGACTTTTTCGGTTTGATGAAGTAACAAATCATATCGGTTTCATTTTCGATGAAAAAAACATATTGATAGAGGTTAGAGAATTGGACGCACTGCGCCATATTAAAAGAGATATATCGAGTATTTTATCACAACTGGGGAAAGGGGGCTGTCTTGTGGAATTTTATTTTTCAATCTTGTTCCCAGGGTGCTTTTCAAACCCCATGAACAGGTTCAAGAATAATGAATATATTTCTGTTTCTCATATTTTTGCAATGAATGAAAAGCTTGGAAATCGGATTCGAGGTATCAGGTTCAATGTTTCTATATGAAAGGATTCAGGTTTTTTTGTTTCCTTTGTCCTGCACTCTAGCCCTTGACAAAACGATTGACAGTTTTCTTTGCCATGACCGTATTTAAAATCTATCATTCGTATTCTATCTACCCATACGACGCCTCAATTCGACAACGGTGATCATAACACTATACAGAACGCTTGTTTTGCAAAAACCTACTAACAAGGGTCTAGCTTACTCCAGAGTTTTGTAACTCAGTCTTTGAGCATTGAGCCGAGGAATCTACCGAAGGTCCATGAGAGGCAACATTTATAATACGCTGGAAGCCGCCAAAAAGGTATAATGCCGAAAAGATGGAACGAGTCGGCTTCGTTTCGGTAGGGCAGCCTTGTGGCGGGGGAGGGGGGGGGGGCGGGGGACGTGTTATGATTAAGATTCAGAAACCCTTGTGTCATAGCCTAAACACCACATGGCAAGGGGGGAGGGTAAGTTTACGCTATCCTTCGTCGTTTTCGAAATTAAAACTGTTAAGTCTAAGACCTTGTGTAGATCTCGACTTCGCTTGTTTAGTAAGCGAGATATGCCATAGAACTATCAGACCTACATCTCTTTATCTTCAAAGGAAAAGATCATTTAGAGTACAGTTCAATATGATGTTTTATTGCATGAGTTCATAAGAGCAGCTTGAGGCATTACCTGAAATCATGCTCAGCTTTTTTAAAGCCATGTACATCAATTAGGGAGCCAGGAGAACGGGTGAATCAATGGACTTATTTCTTCCCAATAGACCGAGGATTCACAGAAGCGGGCGAAATATACACGCCAAAACAACAAATTCTGAGAAATATCCCTCCTTCCATCCCCCTTCGCCTCCCCCCACACTACGACCCTGAGTCTGAACTACATATGTATCTCATTATCTTTTGTTATTTCTCTCCAAAAACGATCAATGTATAGTTCTGAGCTATAAGATGAACTTATTCTGATTAATTGTAGGCTATTTCTCCAATTTTTAGCCATAATTGTCTTTTAAAAGGTCAACTACGCGTGGATACAAAAAGCCCCCACCCTCCCAGGGGATGGGTTGATTCCAGATGGTCGAATAGCCAAAGGGTCAACAGATGTTTTGACAGTGTTTATTTTCTCTTTCAGAGTAAAGCTGTTTGTAATTCACATCACGTACACGATGTTCTAGGAAAGGAAGTTGTTTCACCTTTATGAATATTTCAAGAAGTGATTTTCGGTTTCGAGTTTCCATGAAGTTAATACTATATTTGGTCGTTTGGCTTGAACAACACGTCTCGTAGATGAAAATTGTGCGCATAAAAATTAAAAAATTCTGGAAATCCTTTCGAGGGTAAAGCTTCTGTTTTATTATATTTTCGAGACCTGCGATTTCAAACTGTGTTCCGAAGCCAAATATTACAATTTGCAAAATAGATGAAAATGAGATGTATCTCCCACGTGTTAAGCGTGTGGTTTGCCTTAAATTTGTGTTTCATTTGCTGTGAGTCTCGTGAGTATAAATATCAAACGCAGGATCCTCGTCGTGTATTTTTTAAAATAAAAATTGAAAAGACAAAAATCTTGCTGAAATGCGGGTCTTGGCTTTTTTCCGAGAAATTGATCTCAAAGGGCATCATACCTCATGCACTGTCAATAAGGATCGAAAGCGAAAATATGGTTGGCTAGTCAAATTGCCAAAAATAAAGTGCTTGTACGTGCTCTCAGCCTAAGTAGCCGAAGTAAATACTATCTCTGATTGGTCAGTCTGACAGAGGTATTTCCTCCGCGCCCACTGGCACGTCAATAATATTGACCGATGAATTATCTGTATTACGTATTGCTTCAACCGACCAATCACAATTCGGTATTTTTGCTATTTTTGGCTGAGGGAAATTCCCTCGATGTAAGTGTCTCACGAAGCTGCATAAACACCCTCGCATTAGCATCAAACTCTCCAGTTTACCTTGTCACTTCGACGTGCGAAGAGAGTACCTGCTTTTGTGAGCTAGAGACGTATAAAAAAAACGTTTACAAGAAACGCTTTCTAACCCGATTTTTCACAGCCTAAACGTGCAAGGTATGTTAGCTTACTGATTAAGAAATCTTTTTTGAACATTGCAGCGATTTTTCGTTGTTTAGCGGCGCTTGCTCGGATTCAACCCTACGACTTCCTCTTTTGAAAGCGTGTCATCTCGGATACCACGCACCTTGCAGCTGAGTTGAGTTTTGATGTGTTTTGAATCTTATAAGATGTTTGATATTCTTTCTTTCCTTTCTAGAAGGATCGATCAAAAAAGATGGCAAACATTCTCACAAGTACGCCACTACTCGACCAGATCAAGGTAGGTTAGAATCAACGGTACAGATCTTCGATCGACACCAAATTAATTAGATTCACTTTTATTCATCGCCGATAAAATTGTCGATGAAGTTGTCTCCAAATTATCGTTTTCACACCTCGGAATATTTCCAAAAGTCGCCGTGCAGTTAAGTTTCTTTGTTAAAACCTGATGAAAGAGGCACTGACTAGGTTTGTCAATTTCAACTGTCAATGGGCATCTGCCCAAACAAACACCCACGTTCAGAGCAGAATATTCAGGTTTTGTTTGTTTCCTTTGTCCTTCTAGATGTTCGAATATCTGGGAACATTACAGATGAACCAGTTAAATCCAGAGATAAATCAGTGGAATCACCAGTACAGCTTGCTTCTCGCCAATCAGCCAGGCGTGCCTCAAGCGACTCCCGCTCCTGGCTTCGAACACCGTCTCCTAATGGCTGCGGCTCAGGGCCAATTGCTCGAACAGCAAATTTCCGCTTCGACCATGTCAGGTACTATAGAACGATTTGATAATGTTGGAAACGAATTTTTTTACTCCCGACACACCCGAAACATAACTCTGACGTCGAAGCAAAACTGAAAGTTATCATTTCATGCCCTTTCGTTAGCTTCCACTGCATGTTGTTTTTAAAAAGTGTCCTCCTTGCTTATTTCAGGAAATGGATACGAAGAAGACGAACTTGATATTTTCAATGGCGAACCAAATGAAGCCTCGTTCAATCTCGAATTGGCTAAAGCCGCCCTGAGAGGTATGTGAAGAACAAACGTAATTTCTTTCGGTATTTTCCTGTTGGATGAAAGCATTGTTTAGGAGTTTTGCATATTTTGGTTGCGAAACTGATCTCGTGACACAAGCTGATTGGGTCTATAGTTCGGCGTGGGTCCAATGCCCTCGAGGCTTATGAAACTATTACACAATAAGGAAGTTTTGCATATCAATTACACGGACTGGCGATGATGATAATTCATGACTGACACTTGTCAATCAATTTATAAGCAACACTCACCAAGTGTCATCTCAAAGGCTTTTGTTAGTTTCCCTTTAAGATTTTGAATAATCTGCGAACCCTCCAAGCTTGCCAGGAGTTTCATTCTTTCTCAATCTCTTTGTAAGGTGGTAGGCCCATCAAAGCTGATTATTTGTTTCTTTTATTCAGATATTGATCCCAACCAAATGCCAGACCTGTCAGTCTTTGAAGAAGATTTTCAAGACGAAGGATATAACCCCTCCCTTGAAGAAACATACCAGCCACCTTCACCTCCAGTGCTCTTTAAGATGGAGGCAAAATCTCCTAGTCCCTGTGGATCAGAGAGCAGTTACCCATCAGCCAGTCCACCCCACAGCCCTAGCATCAGTGAAGCTAGTTATAACACTTACAGCACGGATGAGGGATTTGGGTCTGACGACCTGAGCGACCTTGATGGTGAGTAACAGTACGTGCAGCTGTGTTTTATAATAAATGTTGAATCAAAAATAACACTTTGGATATTGGTTGGAAATTTAGTTCAAGCACTGACAGTTTACTCAAGCTCATTACTTGTGTTTTGTTTATTTTTCTTCAAGAGAAAACCAACTTTTAGAGAAGTACTTTCTTCATGAAATTTTTTAAAGCATGCTCAGTCTATTTTATTTTTCCCATAGAAATTCTGGATAGAATGAGCTCTTCAGGTTCCCCTGCATCAACACACAGTGAACCGGAGAAACTTCCACCCGTTGGAATCAAAGAAGGTAAATATTTCCTGCTTTAGTGCATCGTTTTCATTCCTTTGTTAAATGTTTGATGATAGACTTCCATATCATTGTGTTTTATACACAAAAATGCTAATTCATATATCATTCTTATAGAAGTACCTGAGAAGAAAAAGAGAAGTAAGCGGGGACCCAAGCCACCAGTCAAATATCGAGGTGGGTGTGAACAAAGTGTTTCTTGTTATATATTTTTTTCTAGATATGCTATTCATCAGGCAAATAAATGACTTATGTTACTTTGGTAGTGCTCTGTGATAAGTACATATCAAATTAAAGAGTTTGTTCTCCTATGTTGTATCAGGTGATGGCCCAATTCAGCTGTGGCAGTTTCTTCTGGAGCTTATCATTGCAACAGAAACCTCACACCTGGTGAAGTGGACCCAAGAAGAGGACTACGAATTTAAGATCCTACAGCCTGCCATTGTGGCTAAGATGTGGGGGAAGAAAAAGAACAAGCCAACCATGAACTATGAGAAGCTGAGCCGTGGTCTCCGCTACTACTATGGCAAGAACATTATCGAGAAGGTCCATGGCAAGCGATATGTCTACCAGTTCATGTGTGACATCCCCAAGATCCTTGGCTATGACCCAATGGTGAACAAATGTGAGGACTTTCCAGAAGATTCTGTCTGTGGAGAACCTGTGATGTCTCCTGAAGTTGAAGATCTGCTTCTGACCACCTCAGTCGAGGAAGGAAAGATTGCTGGATCTCTCGACTTCAGCCTGCTCATCCAATAGTTTTCCCTTTGTTTTTGTTGATAACCCCAACGTGTATTACTCCGGTAATGTTTTTAGTAGCTTGTATCAAGCGCACAAAGTGGTAGTATAAGCCTCTTTTTTATGAATCGTATCGATTCACCCCCCCAACTACAATTTTAGTGGCAAGTTATACAATTTTCTATGAAGGTTTTCCTAAGTGAGGTTGTCTTTGTAGAGTTGTTTAATGAACTAATTAAGATTTCAACACTTATGCATACTGTGTATGTGGAGAAGAATCCCAGTAAATACGACAAGCAAGTTAATAGAGGTTTTTTCAAGTTTTTCCGTACTTTGTTGTTAGAAACAGTCAAAGACAAAAATAGTAGGATATCAAAAATTAAAAAGAGTTAAAAAGCAGATTGCCAAGTAAGAATGAAGCCATATGTGTGGCTTCTGTTTATAGCAAACTTTGGTAATTAATTGAATGTACAGAAAAAGTAATATGACGTTTCATTTTATCAAAAATTACTTAAGTTTTACCTGGTGCAAATGAGCCAATATGGCATAAGACTTTACCACAATAAGAAGTAGTTAATTTGTAGGAGTTAAAAAGTGACGTTCAGCTTTTCTCGGATAGAATATAAGTGTGCGTATAGTTGCATTTTGGTTTCAGGTTAATCATATTGATTAACTCCCCAATTGTATAATCAGTATCCCCTCAGCTACTGAGTAGCTTTCATTTGTCTGTAAACCAAATACAGTTGTAAGCATTAAAGCTAATACAAGGCCCAAATAAAGTAATAAGTTAATGCAAAAGTCAATGTCATTTTGATTTGTGATGAACTTGTTCAGCAAACTGGGTTGGATAGATTTTGGGGTATTATTTTGTAGGGAACTGAATTCGAACTGCCTTAGCATCTAGATATATTTAGGGACCTAGCTTTGTGGTCTGTTGCCCCCATGATTGTAGAAGCGAAAAATGAATAGGAAACAAAAGCAAGCCATAAGAGACAGGTGAAAACCTCCTATTTAATGATTAGAACAGAACTGGACAGGAACGAGCACTCGCTGAAAATTTGCACGAAGCGGAGAGAGAAATAAGATGGCAAGATGGTGCTTTTGAAGTGAGTTATCTGTAATTGACATGCGGCTAAGGAATTTTTGAAATGAGCTAGCTCGACACCGCGGAAAAACGTCTTTTAGGGCAGGATACAGTATTTTACTGGTCAGCGGACACCTCAGCGAAACCATGAAATGCCGATAACTTTTACAATGTTTTTCGCCGTGAGTCAATTCGACAGCGTAAAAAGTCAAAACTGAGAAAGAATACGGTAAACTTAGCTCTGAAACTCGGCTCACCTTTTGGATAGTTCTTAAGCTCAATTATATAATTTGCCAAAGCCGAACTGAAGTTGCACACGATATGAAATTGTTGTTTTTCGCTGGCGGCTCCGTGGTAACTAAGTTTTGTTTATAAAAGAGCTTATGCACCAAGGCTAAAAATGAGACGATTTTTGAATGGTTGAAGCGGTGATCCGAGGATGCTGCACTATCAGGTTTGTAAAGCAGTGGCTTGAACCGTATAAATCGGCATGTCAACGGCATTTCGGTCAGATTCGCCGAAAAGAACACAAAACATGCCCGTGTAGCACGGCCACCCTATCGCCACTAGTTACTGTATGTATCATAGTTGGCCAACAAAAGTACAAAGACTGGGTCAACTAGACGAAGAATAAACCGAGGTATGCTTTAAGTACAAAATGTCCATTATAATGATAATAAAGAAGTTTTCACTTTCACTTTTGATTCACAAAGCAACTTTACCATCTTGGTACTACTAGAAAACAAATTTTTAAGAAACAAAACTACTGTAAGGTAAAATAATTATTATAATATAATTTAATCGATGTGAATAAAGCACTGCATTGTCTTTTCTCATATTGCAACAGCCGTGAATGAATCAACTATCTTCTAAACTTTATTTCTTATATTCAGAAGCTGCATGCCTGAGTTATAAACAAAGAATTCTTGTTGGGTGTTTATGGAGGTGTAAAGAACATAATGATTAATCTTCCAAATTAGAAATGTAAGAGGGAAATTATCAGAAGTATTTTCTGAAGTCGAACAAATGAAGTTAAAAAATGTTCAGGAGAAAATTGATTAGATTAAGTCAGCTGTCAATTCCCAATTAACAGTAAGTCATGAGGAGTAACCAAAAGCTTGTAATTAGCCTGTGTACTGCTGTGCCCATCTAGTCAAATAAAAATCAGGGATGGGATATTCCCAAACATGAACAATGATAGCACCATGCAGATGTCCTTTTCCCAACTTATTACAGGGAAGGGGAGCACTGGTATGGCCATGCTAGTTGTAGTCAATAAGAAATTCTCAACGAGTTTCAGCAATATACATATATTTTGCCACCTTGAAAAAAAATGGTTACAAGTCAAATAGGAATGTTTCATAATGATGTTCTCAGTGTGGGGATATGATGTAATATTATTGATGGGGATCATAATTATCCTTACAGTGCTTCAGAGCATGTGATGTACATGATTCCTTAAGCACATGGAAACTATGTAAAGCTATGCAAAGCTAATCTCAAAAAAATGAATTGAAGAAGAAGAGTAGTTGATTATTTGCATAAATTAATGCAATGCACATGCAAGAAAGTGGAATATACTACAGATAAACATACATGTGCCTGTAAAAGTTTCAAATGACTGAGTTATAAAAATATAATAATAATAATAATAATAATAATAACAATAATAATGGTAATAATAATCATAATAATAAAAAAGTGGGTTTCATTGAAAATGCTTTCGTGTAAAACAAATAGAGCTGTTTGGGAAATTAAAGTAGCAGTTGTAGTAACAGGTACAAGCAAACGCACCAAAGACAAGTAATGGAGATCTACAATCGATTAATATCAATAAAGACTTTATTCAAGATAAATTGTAAATGAACCAATCATGTTTGGCGGTCTCAAATACAAACAAATCACAATTTCTTCGATTTCCACTCCCCTTGTAAACATCACCATTATATGAGCTTAAGTCAGGCGTTATTTTGTTCATGAGAGACAACTTGTTGATAAACTGCAAGTATATGAAATGAACAAATGTTTTCATATTTTAATTTGGATATATCAACAAAGTTGAAATGGTAAATTGGCAACCGTAACGATTACAAAAGCTGACGTTTCGAGCGTTACGGACACCTGTTCTTCAAGGCACAGAAAATCAGAAAGGTGGAATGGGGAAAAATCAGTCTAGAAAAGTAAAATTCTCAACCAAGCGAATTATTTCCAAAATGAAAAGGCACCGCAGGTCGGCGCAAAGTGAGTGTGAATATTCTCACAACTCATTAATTACGTGTATCGCTTCATGCTAATAACACTTAAAAATCCAACAGTCTTTAGACTCGCTGGAAAATTATCTTACAGAACTAATCTCTTGCTTTGTCTGGATAACTATCGCTGTTTTTGAAAATTCTGAAGGTGAGGGCGACTAACGAACCACGATCGCACTTCGTAACGACGGCCAGCTAAAGTCAGCAAACAGCACAAAACTCCAAACAAAATGACTCCCCTGTACCGCTATTTGTTAAGACGTGGTTTTAGTATAAAAAACCCATTCAAAGGATCAACCATAATAAACAAGGAGAAGTATCATGGATATTTTCCGACTTATAACCATGCAAAAGGCCGATGTTTTCATCGAACTCAGTCTACAAACACGTGAAGGCACTTGGCAGCCCAATGTTGATGACCACTGACCACTGTGACGTCACAGAAACGTATTTCCGCGGTGTCAGTTAGCTCATACTTGCAGCGCCTGCGTTATGGAATACCGCTGACTGGTGCGACGACTAAGAAAAGAGGTGTGACCACTCATGAAAGATCTACCCCTCCTTGTATCCGCTCAGATGAGTTCTTTATCCGTAAAGGGTTAATTTTTTTTGTAAACGAACGGGTTGTGTAAGAGGGTTTAATTCGCTTGCGGTGTAAAACTGAGATCAAACTCCTATAGTGTTACATGCCTGATACAATAAAAATTTAAATTTTTGACTTTTAGTTTTTTCTTCTTGGGTTAAAAAAGAAGGTCAAATAAGGCTGTGATAACCAAAAAAACAGTTTGTATCAATAACACTAAAAGAACAAAACACCAAATAAACAAACAATCATACAAAGTCAACCAAATTTAAAATGTAATTAGTATATTAAATATTTAAAAGTGATATGAATTAAGTAACCGTTAGTTTTTTTGTTTGTTAAGCTTAAGTAACCGTTAGTTTTTTGTTTGTTAAGCTTACATGTTCCCCCGGATTCTAAGGTAAGAGTTCTCAACCAAGATTTTTTCAAAAGATGGGTCGGGGGGAATGCAGTTCTGCGTATAGTGATGTTGTCATTTGACCCCTCTCTTACCCTGTCGTAGAAGTTAACTCGCAAAGAGCAATGGCTGTGAAATGCTCATTTTCCATGTTCTAGGTAAAAAGCGTTCACTGAATAAAATATTTTGAAATTTATTTTCTCAGAGCTGAACCACAGTCGCCAGGAGAAAAACAATTTATCTAAATGGTGTGTTCTCTTACTACATGGCCGTGGAGTACTGGGCTCCAGTATTGCAAAGGGGAAGTTCATGTGACGTCACATCCAGTTTACCGCCAGGTGTCGCACGTTGCTCGTGAAACTTTTTTTACGTGGGAAGGAAATCGGAAAAGAAAGGGAACGATTACTTTGATCTTGTGTATAAACTAACGCAATATTCATATGAGGAGATCGGTTTTTGGCCTCTTGCTCGAATAGAAGGAACGATTTAGCGGAGAATTCGAGGCAGGAAAAGTGTTTCCGGCGGAAGGTTGCATTCAAGTAAGTTCTCGCATGCAACGCGTTGCATTTCGTCGAGCGGAAATGGGATTCTGTTGTGTTCCTCTCCCTTCTTTTGTAAACAAACTGCGAAGCCGACCATACGATTAAAGATTTTCGATAATTTACTTCGTTTCTAATGATAACCTGTACATTTGCTGTGTTTTTGTCGCGATTCATAGCAACAAAGGAAATATTTGACAGCGAGTTACTGTCCGATCCGTGAAGTAAACAGCAAAAGCTCAAGGCGTCTTTGCTGCCTGGGGACGACAAAGTTGCAGGTATTATTTAAATGTTACTGATCTGTACCTCAAGTCGAACTTTATGTGTTCAGCTTGAGGTGATTTCGTTTTCGTTTAATTCGATGTAATCGTTTCAACAACATTCATTCTTGTTTACTTTTGCAATTAAAGGAAGTCAAAAGACGGTTCAGGTCGGAAAAAAAGTCCGAACCTGATCTCATGGCGGGAAATTTACGCTTAAATTGTCCCTTTTTTTGAGCACTAGTTAATATAACTTTTTAGTTCTGTAAAAAGAGTTCTATATGCGAAAAAAATTGTAGAGAACCATGTGTGATGATCGCGGTCGCTTTCAAGACCGTCGTTTCGTGCCCTGACGCACGACTTTGAGATCGGAAATTACTTTCCATTGATATGTTCATTCATTCTTGTCAGGATTTCCTCGTTAAGAATTTATTCGTTCTTATATATTCGTCTTTAAATTTCAGGTAACTTTACTTACTACTCGATTAATAAAGAAATCTAGTCCTTTGACTCGAGGAAAAGTCTCTAGTCAAAACAAGGTGTTGAGCATTTCATGTTGTTCTCAGCTTAACCCTTACACTACTTTGTTGAAATTATTGCATTCATGTCAGAGAAAAAAAAAAATTAAAAAAATACTGCAATGTACAAAATCTCCTGGCCTGTGACAGGAATGTGCTGAGGTTTGGCATCTGTATCCTAAAGTGGTGAATTCTAAATTGCCTAAACATTTTTTCGGAATTAAAGATAAGAAAACTTACAGCAAAAATATTGGTTAGATTCTAAAAGTCTTCAAGTCTAAGTTTTGCAGTCACATGGGTTTGTTGGTTTGGCTTGTCAGGTCTCATCCTTTCTTAAATAACTGTGGCATTACAAGGGCCCTGATTGGTCCAAAACCATTCATTTATTGCACCTGTAAACCTGAAGAAAATTGAAACAGTTTTAGTTTATTTCACAAAAGCAACAGACTGCTCTTTCTATATTACTCGGTGCTAAATCAAGAGACAGCATATACCTATACTTATGAAACTTCATTGGCTCCCGGTCACAAAACGAATTCAATTCAAGATACTGTTGATAACGTACAAAGCACTAAATGACATGGCTCCAACCTATCTTGTTCAACTTCTTAGTCGATATATTCCAGCACAAAACCTCCGTTCATCAAACATGAATCTACTTGAGGTCCCAACAATTCGAACAAAAACGTATGGGCAAAGAGCATTCTCCTACGCTGCACCGTATTTGTGGAATCAACTACCTGAATGCATAAAAAACGCCGAATCTGTTGACTCCTTTAAAAGCTTATTGAAAACTTATCTTTTCAAAAATTAATTAAGCCACCAGATTTTTTGATATCGTACGTTGTCAAATATATGTATAACACGTAATAATTCATTAGTTTAGATAGAGTAGCGAAAATTACATGTCTAGGATTTTTATTGAAATTTTGTTAATTGTAATTGTAAAGCCCATAGAGTTCAATTTTAATGTGCTATATAAGAACTTATTAAATTAAAATTAAATTAGTTAACCAGTGTAATAACCAACTTGGGATGTTCAGAGAACTCTCAAAAAGTTTGTGTACAATGTTCGTATTAGGGACGTTAAGCAAACCATAACGCAACAGCAATGAGGGTGTGGCAAAACAAAAGATCTAATTGGCAGAGTAATAGCTCACATTTCTTCGCCATTTTCTGCCAAACAACAACATGAAATCACCAAAATTTGTGTTGTCCAAGAACGAAAACCCTGATGGCCAATTATTAAACTTTAAATTAATTTTTTGGATCTCAATGCTGTTCACATATGTGTGGCTGAGGTTGTATTGTGGCACAGTAAGAGACAGTAAACACATCCAGCGATTTGCAAAATTATTGCCATCAAATTAAATTCATTTTTTAATTGACATTTTCCTTGCTGTTGTTGTCCTGACTGTTCAAGGTCTAACCAATAAGAATGAATTCATAGTCCACTAATAATTAATAACTAATAATTGTAGCTTTCCTGTCATTTCTTACACTACATATTTGTGTTATTTTTTATTTGAGTTTTTTGTGTATTTTTTTTGTGACATTTTCCTTTCAATGTTCTGACTAGTTAAATTTGTCTTAACTTTGTTGTTGGTTTGCCTGATAAAGATGCTCTCTAAACATGTTCAGCCATCACGACACTGTCCAGTAATATCAAAATAATTTTGCATATTATCATTGCTTTCTTTGCTGTGATAGTGACATCTTACAATGGCAGCTCCTAGTGATACTACCTTGGATACTGAGGATGGAACCCCAGGTAGCCCCACTCTGCAATTGCAATGTAATGCAACAAGTTCTGCTGAAGATATTAAAAAGTTATTAGCAGAGAAACTGCAGAGGCAACTTACTGATTTTCCAGTCAGCTTCAATGGTACAGAGGTACAGTGAATGGCAAGACAAGTTTTCAGTATTTGTTAGACAAGTGAAGTCTCCTCACTTAGATGAGTGTAGTCCTCAGAAGGACTGTTGTCAGTAATGGGGACTGACATTTTTCAGAGACCTGAACGGAAGTTATTGTCAGAGTCAGATAATTAAACATTGAGGTAATACTAGGGGTTGATTATTTCAACAAAGTTTAGCCGCTGTTTAACAAAACTGCGGCGTTCTTAGTCATCGAATTAGCCCAACATTTTATCTGAAAATTTGTTTTTGTGAATAATGCCTAGAGGATGTCAATGTTATAGTGGAAAGACATTTATTAACCCTAAATCAACCCTCTTATGGAGAATCCGTGAGGCCCACTTGCTTAAAACCTTAGTTTAAGTTTATGATAATTTATGACATAAAATTACAGTGCTGACATCTCAAAAGTATCGTTTTATACAAATTTGGCATTTAACCAGTACAGAAATAGAGCTTAATAGTCCTTTTAGTGAATTTTATTTCTTAGAGCTTTATGTCCAAACTACTGTGGAATTACCCTTATATAGACCTTGTGTAAATAACCGGCCCTAAATGTCTAAAATATGAAACTAATTCTTATTGTAAGATTGTGGTGAAAATTTCACTTTGATGTTTGGGTCAATGTGCTCCAAAGTTACTGAATTTCTGCAAATTGTTGATATATAAGTTGGAATTTTTTTTTCATTCAGTTTATACTTTTTGGAGAAAATTATCAATATTAAGTAAATGGTGTGGTACTTCTAGAGCATTTACTTATCCATTGAATACATATACATGTATTCAATGTCACAGCTGTACAGGTGTGGCTGTAGCTCTATAGTTAACCCTTGAATTGCCAATATCTGATTGTGTATTCTTCCATTCTAACTGCTTCACATTTCCTTGTAAATTATAAGTTGTGAAAATTGAATGTTAGATGAAGATAGCAACTTCTAGCAGACAAGTTTGAGTATTCTCATTACCTGTTTGCTGGATCATGTAGAGATGTTATAGGGAGAAGTTACATGTTCATCACTTTTGGGAGTTCAAGGTGTTAAGATTAAAGTTGAATAGAATCATAAAGAAAATGGAAAGGTGAGAGTAGTAATTTTTTCACTAGAAGTGGAAAAATGAAACTTCCAGAATCAATCATGGTCTTCATGTATAATTATGTTTTAGTTCAATTTTATCCTCTAGTTTAATTTTTTTTAACCAGTTTAATTTTACTGATTAGGGTTAAAGCATTCATTTTACTGATTAGGGTTAGGGTTAGGGAGGGGTGACTCAGGCATGTCTTGGCAAATGCACATTTTTTATGTTATCATTAATATTACAAATTTTGGAGCTCCACTTTTAGGCTTGGCTAAATCTATACATTATAATTATTTACAAATATATGATACATTGTATTTTCTTCTTTTGTTGTGAACTAGCTGACAACTGTCCAGAGTATTCTGAAGGATACAGGTTTGGAAAATGGAACTCTGGACCAAACTTTAACTTTACTTGTTGTTTTGAATGGTAAGTTTTTGAAAAATACCAATTTGAATTAATGCTTTGTTTTTTCTCTATGTATATTTTTTACTGTAGTTGTAATTATGACGTTATCAGTAATAGTCATTAAATCCCATTCACCTCGGTTTAACTTTTTTGCTAGCAGTTCTCTTGCAGATATTGAGAATTCTTTTTTTCCTTCACAGAGGAGAATCGAAGGATAGAAATTACCAGTGTTCACACTGCCTCACCAGGTATTATTATCACTGATGATAATTACATGTATTTTGTACACAATCAATTTTCTGCAAGAAAAAGCCACTTATTACCACTATTAATTGATGTACAACAGTAAGTACTGTATCCTCTTTACACAAAATTTTACATGACTTGTAGAGTTTCATGTAAAAGAGGGAAATGAATTCTTGAAGAAAGAAAGAAAGTCTTAAGCACTCTAAACAACAAACCTGTCTAGTTACAATGATAAGGTTGAGATTGGACATCAGCATTATCAGGCGCCTCTGGCAGCCGCTTCAGTCCATGTAACAATCTCACCTTCCCAAACTTGAACTTGGCATTATACATACTCAGTGTTTGTGTCACAGTGAAAAACTGTCAGTGAAGATACTAGAAGAGAGAGTCACTAGTCTAATCTAGGGAGTCCGTAGTTGCAGAAACCTTTTTTTATTTTTCCTGGAAGAGGTTAATTCTTATTGTCTCCCTTCAAAATTTTCTTTTTTTTTTTGGTTGGGGATGATCTTTAGTTGGTTTGCCACCTCTTCCAGTTGTGGAACCTGAGGTCAAGATGAACAGTGTTGAAATTCAAGCTGTCTTTCCGTCAGTACCTACTGCTGAAGAACCTCCTAAGAAACGAAGAAGGTCATCAGGATCTACCACAGGGAAAGGTAGACTATATTAATGGAAAACAAGTACTAAGCTTATAATTTTTTGTCCTTCTAATGTAAGTGGTCTTTTGTCAATTTTAATTTTAGAATTTATGCTTTCGCTCCCAGTTCTTATCATTGTCTTTCATATAAGTCCAATGTGTACAGTGTATGATTCTAGTTTGGATAATTTGGTATTGGATCAACTAATAATCCTCTGTTTCACATTTTCTTTATTCTCATCACTTGCCTTCTTGATATTGTCTTGATACTGTAAGGAAAAATTCTGTATTGGTCACTTATGGGTTGATATAAATTTAAAATAAATTGTCAGCTTAAAGGTACTGTCACTTAAAAGAAATTTTGAATTCAAGAATAATTGTTCAGTAGGAGAATGTGATTGTCTCTTGCGTAGTTTCTTCCTTGTTTTCTTGTACAGAAATCATGTAGTTTCAAGCTGTGTGTAAATCCAGTTTTTCCTGAAAGAACAGTCCCCCCCACATTTTTTCTCTATAAGCGAATCTATAATTTGAATGTATTGGCTGTAGTTCCTCACGCATTACACACACTTTTTTTTTTCAAATAAATTTTCAGGCAACACTAAACCTGGTCAACACCCTGCCTCAGTTTCTCAACAAGTTCCGGTCATCAGTTGCACCAACTCTGATAGTGAGTAGCCAAATATTTTTTCCATTTCTCCAGCTCTATGACCGCCCGGCCAGCTCAATTAGTTAGAGCACCGGATTGTGTTGTGGGGGAGGTCGAGGGTTCGAGCCCTGGCCGGACCAATACTCCTGGTCTTATAAAATAACTGAGGAGAATTTGCTGCCTTTCTATAATATCAAGAAATGGATAGATATTCTAGTATTCCCGGATAAGGATGAATAAACCGTAGGCCCCGTCTCCTGCAGGGTTAGGGGCAGGAGATGTTAAATGTTAATTTCCCACGCATGAGATTACTGTGTGGTGGATGTCCTCCCCTGGGGTGGGATGGGTGGGTGTTATGTAATTGTTTCACAGGGCCCCATTTTAACCAGCTATTTGCTGAACTGGGCTACCCTGTCTAAATATTCGTAATAAATAAATAAATCCAGGAATTTGTGATTTGGGGGAGGGGGGGGGGGTCCAAACTTTGATTCATTAAATACAGAATTTTTTGTTAAAAACTGCAGAGACTGCTCCAAGGGAGTGCTATATAATACGTTATTAAAGATACTTGCATAACTAGCCAGGGGAGTAGTGCTATAGAAATCTGTCCCTGCAAGAAAGTTTGGTGTCAGACCAGTAGTAAAAAAAAAGTGGGGTCCAGACCCCCTGAAACCCTCCATCTGGATCTGCCACTGAATTTTTATTCAGGGTTCTCATAAGAAGGAGGAGCCTGGGAACTAGTACCAGGTTAAAAAGTTTTCAGCACTGGCCTACCTTTACATTGGACATTCAGTATAGTAGGGTTCACTTTTGATGTGAATTTTTGTCCGGCCATTCACATTAAAATGATCAGGTACTTGAAAATGTAATGAAACCTCCATACATCATGTTTCCTTTCTTTTTTTATCATCCAGTCAAGATTGAGTTTTTACGTGTAAGAATTTGGTATCATATTTCATTTCTTAATAAATCACAAATTAAGGTTTGGTTATAAATTATACCGGTAATTCTTCTTATAGTTAAAAAGTTAAATTGGGTCATAACAAATTATACATTTCTTCCTATAGGGAAAGTGCTGAGGGTATCAAATAATTCAGTTCTTGATTGTTATTCAATATGTAATCAAAATAAATCTCAAACTGAATGTTGTAAACATGCCTGGTTGCAGATAGTGTCCATGGGCAGCAAATTTCAGTCATAAAGAATGGTAAGAACTTAAAAGTTGTGTAAATGTGTTGAGTGCTGAAGAAAGAAATGCAATAGTCCTGACATTCAGGAGTCTTTTGGGCCAAAAAAGAGAACTGTATTGTTCTTTAAAATGCTTTGGTTGTCACAACCACATAATCATGTACATACATATGGTGTGCACCATTGGAATCAAATCAGCCGGAGGTCTGAGACTACTGCAACTACAGTATGTGTATACTATAATTTCAAATAACTATTTCATGCAAGGCTTTTTGGCAAGTACAGCTGTAAGGAAATATTTTATTGTAATGCCATTGCACTAGCTAGTGAATGTCACTTTGACATTAGAATTCTCCCTGTGCCAACATGTTCACTCATAGGAAATTGGAAACAAGATTTTAGAATGTGCAATATATGTTATATCTTTTAGGTAGGAATGGACCTGGCTTGCTCCTGCTTGAATGAATTTGTTACTGTTTATTTGTGTCATGTAAATCTAATTTTTTTTTGTGTTGTTTTGTTGTTTTTTTTTTACTTATTGTAACATGCTTTTGAATCTTAAGGTTTGGAAAATTCTTCTGGTAAAGATGAAGCATCTTTAATTGGGATCACCCAAGCACAAGGGTCGTTCTCTCTAAAAGGTAGCCTTTTTTATTAAGGTGGCTGAACACAGTTTTTGATACCTTAAATTTGTTTCTTTCACCATTTTCTCTAAAACCCTTGATCTCTCAGTCGCCAAAATTGGCAGCAAGCGAGTTGACAACACAAACTTTGCTTTTTTCGATAGTTAAGCTGACGTATATGTCATTGCCATGGCGACATGAATAGATATAAATAGGCAATTAAAATCAGTTTTGTTTCTTTGTAGAAAATCTAGTCATTAGATTTTCTTTATAATTTGCATGCAGCGAGCATGTAACGATACTCACAAGTTAACACCATTTTGCTGACAATTTAACAGAGACATCTTTGATTATCCTTTGTTGAAGGTTCACTCTATTTTCTAGAATTTCCTTTGTTTAAAATCAATTTGTTTCAATTACTCCAGTTACTTATTTCCTGAAGTATTTTTGAGAAAAATTTCGGCTGTTCTGAAAATGCGGAGTGCAGAGTCTAAAAAAAAATTAAAATAAAAAAATTAAAAGAATAATTAAATACATAGATAAACTAGAAATAGAAATTTAAGAAATAAAAATAATAGTTATTAAAAAATTCACGCCGCCTGAAGTGGACTGTTCATATGGTATATTAAACTCAAGATTTTCACAGTTAGCAGTTCACTTTTACGGAAAAAAAAAAAGAGTAAAGAACAGTCCAGTGTTGACCATGTCTAGAAAATGCAAGAAATTACACCTTTGGTTTTAGTGAAAAGCTGTACTGCCTTGAAATAATCTCAAGCTTTGCTTTCCAAAAATAAACTGCCCGTGTGAATTAACCCTTGAACCATTCTCACAACTTGTCAACTGCGTGTCCTAAAGTTCTCGCAAAGCTCAAACTAAAACCTTGAAAGATATTCAGCGCTGAAAAATAGTAAGATGATAAATGTAGATTGACAAATAGAGAAACAAGTCAATGCACAGGTAAAGTTGCACTTTGAGAAATCAAATTATAAAAATAAGAATTTTCCCAAAAAAGCCATTTAATGGCACAGGGTTGCTTGTCTTGTCAATTTCACGTGCAACTACCGTGACTGCGGCCATGTATTTTTTTTTTTCTGCTAGAATCTAATATCTTCTCCGGAAGAAAATTACTGATTTCAAGGTGGAAATAAAGTTAAATTCATGATACACAGTACTTGAAGGCTTTTAACGCAAAACAGAGTAAAAATAGCGCTTTTTCCCAATTTTTTCGCTCACCATTTTCCCAGCTATGACTCAACTTACCTGGAAAAGGCTGAGGGATAAGTTGTCTCCTCTACCCAGGCATTCAATCAATTGACGTGGAAAGGCATGTGACGGGGATAAACGTACTTAATATATTCATTTAAAGCTGGTAATAAGTGGTAAAAGTGAACTGCTAACTAGTATGAAAATCTTGAGTTTAATATACCATATGAGCAGTCCACTTCAGGCAGCGTGAATTTTTTAATAACTATTATTTTTATTTCTTAAATTTCTATTTCTAGTGTATTTATGTTTTTAATTATTCTTTTAATTGTTTCATTTCATTTTTCATTTTTTTAAATTTTTTTTAGACTCCGCACTCTGCACTCCGCATTTTTGGAACAGCCTGTATTTATGTTTTTAATTATTCTTTTAATTATTTCATTTAATTTTTTATTTTTTTATTTTTTCTTAGACTCAGCACTCCGCACTCCGCACTCTGCACTCCGCGTTTTCGGAACAGCCAAAAATTTTATGAAATTCTAATGAGTGGTTCTCAAGAAATAAGCACATTTCCGAGAAAGCAATTTTTCATTCAATTGCAGTTTTGAGACTTACTACGCATGCGCTGCATTTAACTGGTTTCTTTCTGTAACGACGAAAAAGCTGAGAATTGCTGGGTTCTTTGCACCGTTAACTTTTCTAACATATCTTTGTAATAAAAGATTAAATCCCTCTATAAACTGGGCCAACTATAGAGAAAAAAATAGCACAGATAGTGTGGGACAAGTTGAGTAAATGAAATGACCGCTCTGTTGATGGCATGTTTGTTTTTTGCAATCCTAGTGCGTGTGCTGAATTGCATCAGCAAAAGCGCACGCGAAAATTGTGTTCAGCCACCTTAACTATAATTATATCACTGACAAATATGTTACACCACTTTTGAGAAAGTTACATATGTAAGTTGTACACAGCTTAGTTGTTTAAGAACGCTCTCTCTAAAGACACCTTAGCTATACTCTCTCATTGTTGGTTTGATGACCAAATGAATATGCTTGACTTAGTGAAATTTTGGGTTGAGATGAGGAACCTCAGATGAGGCTTCCACTAGTTGATGCCCTTCCAACTGGAATACTCCTTTGCTAGTTTACTTGCACAAGTACATTTAAGCCTCTGGTCATTTTTTGAATTTGCAGCTATCTGGTGTGAACTTCAGATGAAGTGGGAGAGTCTGTTTTCAAAAGTTTTTTTAACTTAAAATCTTGCATCCATTTTCCCAATAGGCCAAACACCAACTTGCACTAAAGGGATTTTGTGAGTGCTCCTTTGGTTTAACTTGCTCCCTCTTATGCTCAACACTGCACGACTTTGGCATTCATATGGTTTTTTGCTCAATACAGGTTTGGCAGGAATTGGGTCAGATCCCCCCACATTAATTCTGCAAACATCATCTCAGAATAGCCCAGGAGAAGACAAATCTCCATCTGCAGGTACAAAAGTTAGAGTGATTGAAGTTAAAAAAAGAGGAAGTGAATCATCATCGAGGTACATCAATATGGGTGTGCAAATGGAACTGACTTTGCAGGGTGCTCCATTAGAAAATTCTAGAAAAGAATGATCTAACCATCAAATTGGAAATAGGTGTTCCCCCTTTCCCAATATCCCTGTAGAATACAATGCCTTGTATGTACATTACATAATTATTGAATTACATATTCACGCAGTTATTTAGTAGAATCTTGTGGAACATATAACACCATGTTAAGATGTCCACCTGCTGGTTATGAAAATTTTTTGTACTCAGCAACAAGGTTGACAAAAGTGCTGAATGCCAGCAAAATCTGGTGGGTGAGGAAGTGGAAATCTTAATCTACTGGATTTTTAGCCAGTAATTAATTGGTATATCACAATGGTGCACTTCTGAGGTTAGACACTTACAATTGTTCAATTTCAAACTCTATCCCATGAGCTGCCCTGCTTGAAATCTCAGCCATAAGCCCAAATTCTTAGCTTCAACCCATCAGCAAAGCCTGGTATATTTACAATTATTAAAAACTAGATCATTGGATAATGCAATTCAAGACTTTTTATTGGCTTAGCCATTATGGTATATCAGCCAATATACCATAATCCACAAATATGGTAAGCGTACATGTCAGCTTAAAATTAAAAGAGAGCTAAAAATTTAATAAAATTTTAATTAATAATTTAATTTAATGTTTCTAATAACACAATTATTCCACTCGCACTTGTTGGATATGAGATGATTATAGCCAACTCGGTGCTACGCGCCTTGTTGGCTATCTATCATCTCATATCCAACGCATGCTCATGGAATAATTGTTAAATCTGGTCATAGCAGTTAATGATGCTTGAATTGTTCATTTTTTGTTAACAATCATCACTTGACAATGACAATTTTGCCAGTGGCCTTTTATTTTATGGAAAGTTTTTATTAAGTTGTTGTCCCCTGGTATTCTCTGTGCACATGAAACAGATGCTGTGAGTGGTGAAGAGGAAGAAAAAGCAAAGAGTATTGATGGAAAGACATGTCCAGGCAACAGATCAGGTAACTGTACCCAGGTCTACCATTTGAAACCATTTTGTTGTTGTTGTTTTTTTTTTACCTGAAAAATTTGTAGGGGCCACCAATGCTTGGCAAAATAAACACAACAACTCATAGGTGTCCAGATTCTTTGTAATGTAATAACAACTTCAACAATTTATATACATCTATCCAATAATGAATCAAAGTTGTTGATTCTTCAAAACTGACAAAAAACTACGAAGAAGGCACATGTCATGGGAAACTGTGCTGTCAGTACATGTAAGCAGCACTTTTGATTATATACATAGACACACTGAATCATACAGAGTTTTTCAAATAATTGCTCAACTCAGTGGGATGTTGGTCTTGCTGGTTCTGCAGATAGCAGACAATTGAATGGAGTGCTAACCCTTAATGCCCTAAGATTAGTATGCATATTCTCCATACTGTTTTCTATGCAATTCCTTTGGTGCTGACAAGGAGAATTTGTTGAACAATCAAGAGCTTCTTTAGATGTTGATCATTTCTTTTATTCTCATGACCATAATGTATGATTTAGGGGTGATATTGGTAGGAGAAATTAGATACTAGTTATTCTTAGAGTTCAGAGGGTTAAGTTCTATTTTTTATGGTGTTCTATTTTTGTTTTGTTGGTGGTGTTTTTTCCTTCAAAAGCTTTCATTTCCCCTCTGTCCTTTTGGCTCTTTCTTTAAACCTCAGTTTGTGGCAAAAGGCTTGGAAAGTGTAATCAATGACCTATTAACTAGATTCAACTCTTCCTCCACTCACAGGGGTATCATTAATGTTTTCAGCAGGAGGGCAACTGGTTTTCACAGGCACGCAAAACTTTTTGAATTAAGCTTCTTTATAAGATAAACTTTCCTCTAGATGGTCAAACCAGGTGGGCAAAACTGTCCTCACAACCAGTCAATTTGCCTGGTGCACAGGCCCTTAATGAAACCCCTGTGCTCAAATACAACAATCTTAGGATAGGCTTCAAGCACCTCTTTTTGCAATCCTGTGGGGTAGGGAGGGGTTTTAGGGGAGGGGGTAGGGGGGCTTTTAAATTGAGTCATGACTTTTGAAGAACAAAAGAGTCCAGAAGGAAGAGTGTTTTATTTGGCATTTCAGGTACTTTTGCTTGATCCAATTGCTATAATTTTGGTTCAAATGGAGAATATCTCTTTCACTCTTGTGTGGGATAGAAATGAATTGTCGCCTGCCAGGAATTCACATCTCCAGCTTCCACATTTGTTGTTACAACTTGGTAATCTTTTTTTCTCTACTAGGTAACAATGGTCAGATTCAGCTGTGGCAGTTCTTGTTGGAGCTGTTGACAGACAGAGGCAGTCGGCATCTGATCATGTGGGTTGGAGAGAATGGAGAGTTTAAACTGAATGATCCTGAACAGGTGGCACAACAATGGGGCAAACGCAAAAACAAACCAGCCATGAATTATGAAAAACTGAGCCGTGCCTTACGGTATTACTACGATGGAGACATGATTCATAAGGTTCATGGGAAGAGGTCTGTAAAGAAGACATTTTGTGGATAATTTTAATTTTTGTTTCAAAAACCTTAAGTGAGGGTATATTTTCCACTCCATGTATACATTTTAATGAATAAAGACTGATAGTTTCTAAAGAAACTGTTAGAGGCTGTGTTGGTGGGGGTAACGAAATAATTTGGATATATCAACAAAGTTGAAATGGAAAATTGGCCACTGTAATGATTACAAAAGAGGACGTTTCGAGCGTTAGCCCTTCGTTGGAGCAAATATAAGGTTTTGTGTCATTCAATCCATGCATTGCTTTGATATAGACTGATGTTTTTTATTGACCTCTCAGCAATAGAAATGATTCCATGAGCCTGGCATTGTACAGTGGTTACATGTATTACCATGTGCTGTTATCAATATTACATGCATTGTTGGAACCACCTTCTTGTGTTTGTGTGACTGTTCTGTCTTTGAAGTCTTCTAGCCTGAAAACATAACACTTACAATCTGATTCAACATGATGAATAAATTGTTTTTTTTACATGTCCTTCTGTCAGTCTCTGTCCTCAGAGATTATGGGTAAATTGTGTTTTCTATTTCAGAATGATTATGTATCTACATGAGATGAACTTGTGTTAAATGATTGAATATGAAAGCAAGTCAATGTGGAGAGAGAGCAACCTTGAATTAGAGGCTCAAGAAGGATCAAAAAGGAATTTCTCTAAGTAATATTAGTTCATTTGAAAGCTAAAAGGAGAAAAAAAAGAATTAAAAATATCAACTATGGGATAATGTGTGATTATAACACCAATTCTCAGATCTAAAATTGCTAGAAATGTAGGACCAGCGTTAGGGGTGAAACTGTTCATTCATTTTGGATATATCAACAAAGGTGAAATGGTAAATTGGCCAACCTAACGATTACAAAAGCTGACGTTTCGAGCGTTAGCCCTTCGTCGGAGCGAATGGCCAATTTACCATTTTAACTTTGTTGATATATCCAAATTATTTCGTTACTCCCACCGATGCAGCCCCAAACAGATTCTTTCAAAACTATCAGCCTTTGTTCATTCATTTGATTGTATGGACAGAATGATACAGACGTAAATAACTGGCTTACTGATATTGGATTCTCTTCTCACAGGTTTGTATACAAGTTTGTGTGTGACCTGAAAAACCTGTTGGGCTATAGTGCAGGAGAGCTGAGTAGACTTGTACTGGAAGCTGAAGATGCAGCCAGTGACATGGAGCCTGGGACAAATGGGGGACATTAGATTGGTTTATAATCTAGAACATTGTAGTGTATTTGTATACATTATGTCTGTAAATAAGGAGTGAAGATGGTTTCCATAGATTGTAAACAATTATGCTGAAACCTTTTTTAAGAAAACAATGTCCAATTGGTGGTAATTTTGGCATTGCATTTACTCAGCTCTTCAAAGAAGGATTTTAGAAGCATTGTATTGTTTTTTTGTTTTTTTTTAATTTCCCCTTCTTGGGGCTTCTATAGTCAGGGCTGTATGTACTTGCCATAGGTGGATAGATCCACAAACTGCGTTTCAAACGTTCTTTAAAAGGAAAGATTGTTTTTTTTTTTTTAATTCGATTTTCACCAGTAGTCGCCAGAATCAATTGTTAATAGATGGTGACTACATTGTATATTTATTTCATGCAAGACAAAAATAGATAACTTTAAAAAGACTCTCATGTAAACAAACTTAAGTATTTACTTATGTTAATGTTTGGTAAATATGATGAATGACACAATCGTATGAGCCTTGTTGACAACTCATTTTAAGAGCTCAAGTTTGGGTTTGTTAACTTTGCAGCTACAGCTGCTTACCTTGAACCAAGGGCGTAGCCAGGGGGGTCCTGGGGTGCCCGTGACCCCCCCTTGGTAGGTCTTCTTTAGAGCAAACAACGTACAATATTCAGGTGGCGAAAACGCCATGACAATATCTTGGCCGTAAAAGCCATTGATATGGGCCTCCATGCCGCGATGATACGACTGAGCCCGCTGATACACGCGGGAGAGCAGCGGTGTAAATGGTGAGTAGCCTCTGACCCCCCCCCCCCTTTGTAAAATCCTGGCTACGCCCCTGTGAACGGATGAGAAGTATTAGACATACAAGTGAAGATTACAGGGAATAATCCCTGACAAGTTATTCTCTCCATAATTTCTGAAGATCTGATATTTTCAGTAATTCTCCTTTGTGGCTTCTTCCCATTTCCTTTTAAATTGAAGATGAGAACGTAGTAGTCAATCAGTCAACTTTAATTTTTTAATCATTTTATACTTAACACCTGTTATCCGAATAAATTATTTAGAGTGGAAGGTGGAGTTACTGGTCAAACATTCAACATTTGAATAGCACAAGGCTCTTGGATGTTCGTGAAGGGGGCATAGCGACCGCATAAGCAACTGAGCATGCGCCTTCTTACGGAAATCAAGGGCATACACATTGGTAATCGGTGAGGAGTGCCATTAGTTATCAGAATGACTGGTTTTAAGGAGAAATAAAAGACTAAATAAAAATCTGTGGACAATGATTTTGAGTTGTCAAAATTTTTCTGGTTTAAAAGGAGCCGTCGTCCCTTTCTTAGTATTGACCCTCTGTATGTCAATCACGGATGTGGGGGAGGAAAAGGTAAGGACAGGTGAAGCTGGGTGTAACAAAAGGATGTTCAATTCAAAGGCTGTAACATTTCCTAAAGTGAAGGCATAAATGCTATAGAAACAAAACAAATCCTTGCGTATTTATCCAAACTGTATCATCTTTTAAGCACTACCGTCATTTTAAGTCTAGAGAATCTACTCCTCTCTCCCTCTCCTCCCAGGAGTTTTAAACGCGTTATCCGCTCATAATTTAATTATAGAGGCAAGACCAATACAACGTAGATAAGTTTTAAGACGGAGCACTATATTTCGGCTGGCCTAGCCAGCCTTCTGGCCAGCCTTTTGGCCAGCCTTTTGGCCAGCCTTTTGGCCAGCCTTTTGGCCAGCCTTTTGGCCAGCCTTTTGGCCAGCCTTTTGGCCAGCCGAAATATAGTGCTCCGTCTTAAAACTTATCTACGTTGTATTGGTCTTGCGTCTATATTTATATTCGTTATTTTGGGCCGATTAGATCACTGCTGATCCAACGTACAAGAGTAGGATTATCGTCCACGGTTGCTTGCTGAACATTTCACATAATTTAATACCCAGCCTGGTTCCCAGGGTCTCTCGTCTTTCCGCTCCTTGGAGCGATAGAGGTGACAAAGGAAATGAGGGAAAAATCGAGCGAACAAACGACTCGTCCATAAAGGAAACTTTTTGGTTGATGAACACGTGACCAGCCTAAACTGGATGTGCTAATTGTAATTGAGTGAAGCTGAGGCTAACACAGGTCTGAGGGCTTCATCTAACTCCGATTATCTGGTGAAGATACCAGTGAAATTTTTATGTGTAGGTGACTGATCTTCCAATGCTATTCATTAAAAAAAAAAAAATTTTAAAAAATTAGGTCTCGAATATCTGATGCAAGATACCAAACAAAATTAAAGCTATGAGGTAGTGTATTATGTTGATGGCATTTTGTTTAGTTTAGCTTATCTTAGTCCTCAATATCGGGTATAAGGTTTGGCGTATTGAAAATTGTTCTGTTATTGTTTGCGTATTTTTTTTCCGTAAGATAATTTTTTTGCGTACAGCCCTCTATCATTCTAACTACAGATGGTTGCTTTGGTTAGACCATTTAATCGTTGTGAGAGGGGAGGGTGGGGGAAGGAGCGATAAGCATCCCAAACACACTTCTTCGAAAAATTGTGCCGCGAGTAAAGATATAGCGAGTCTTTCTCATAGCTGAGTGCTGTCTGAGGGTAAAATAAAGAATTGGTCCATGTCTTTATATCAAGTGATGGATACACACGGGAAGTTTGGAGAGCACGTCACGTTTGGAGAGCGAGAATTGCTCTGTGCGCAGCCGATAGCAACTCTAGATTCTTGAGTTGAAGAGTTGATGTTGTAAACGGGCCACTGTAGAAAGTTTCTAGAGCTGGCGTTTCGAGTGTTAACCCTACACTGTGCAACTTAAAGGAAGTTTCTGTCCGCGCAGCTTGCATATCCGTTATGTACTTTGTATCTCAAATAGTTTCTGTTCCTCCTTCAACTATGAAGTGTTCAAGATTCCTTTGTCATATTCAGCGTTCATACACTGTCCCTTCGTCGCCTTGTGTGCAAGTTCCAAAATGAGTTCGATGGGCAAAGCCACATCTACATAATTTGCCATCACGGTGATTCATGTAATGGCAACCAAAATGATTTTTTCCAGGGGAGGTTAGAAGCTGCATATATGAAAAGGAAATTTGAAAAATAGTGGAAGGTACAAATTATCTACAGTTAGGGGATCAAACTCTTCTTTTCATGTATGGGAATGGGATGGGATTGCCTTATCTTACAATATACCTTTGAAATTTCTAAGTCGACGTCCTGCCGGTTCCACTTTCCCATAGCGGAGTTTGCGTTTAAAGATGGGGGTTCTCGATGGGGTGATGGCTTTTAAGGGTAACGGTTAAATGTTTGGCCATTTTATGGCAAACGGTTAATTTTTTTGTTATTTTTAAAAGTAAAAAAAAAAACTGCGAATAACATTTTTCCCGATTAATTGTTATACTTTGTCAATTTTTCTGCCTAATCACTATTTTTTCCGTTTTACGGCCAACGGTTCATTCCATTTTAATCCCTCTTTTAACAGGTCGGATGTCTGAACAGGCTACCATCCTTACCACATTCAAAATTACCAGCCAAAATGACCGACCCTCAAGAGAGTTACGATTTTTAAGTTAGCCTTCCATTTAAACTTTCCGAAATGAAAATATCCTTCTAGCCTTCTAGCCTCTGAATTGCGATGGGATCGATCAGGTTACCATTATTTTTTGTCACAGTGATTTTTCAGCGCATTGATTATAGTTCCAACCTGTTGCAAAGACTATTTTGGCGTGTTGTTCAAACACTTGAGTTAGCGCAGTAAGTTTCCTCTGAGTGGCCTTCCTTAAGGCTTACAAGAGGCCGAAGAGTGACAACTCTAACTTGCTATTTAAATCAGTAAAATCTCACTCACAAATGTTGTTGTAATTAAAAATTATACGCTGTTTTTCAAGAGAAAAGAGAGTACATTCTTTTATTGACGTCAGCAGCGCGTCGGTACGCTGTATCGAGTATCAACCAATCACGGGGGCGCGTATTATTCCGTTCATTGTAAAGTCTGAAATATTATTCTGGTCCCATTTCTTTTCATTTAGCCCTGTGTATATACATACATAAAAAGGCTTACAAAAAATATCTATCACAGCTCACTCCTGAGTCAATAACAACCAACATTCCTGCGTTTCCAAAGAAATTTTTAGTGATCTTATTGTCAAATAAGTGTAGGACCCTCACTCCATCAGAGACAGTGAAGTATCAGTGACCACTGGGGATTTTTTCCTCTCAGTACTTCAAAACACTTAAGGTAGGATCGATTGTCGATTAAAAGCTATTCCTCAAATGTGATTCCCAGTTTTGTCCTCGAATTTAGCGCATTTGCGCGAAGTATTGCACGAAGATACGAAATAGTCGAAAATCTTTATTGACGTGGGTTTACTCACAATTAGTAATCGTCGTTTTCTTCGTGACCTCTTTTCAGATTTATGCAAAAATGAAGTTCTACACAGCACGGATGGTTTTTACTTTGCTTTTGATTTACCTCTGTTCTTTAACCCAAGGAGAGGAGGAAGGTATCAGCATTCTTTAAGTTTGCTCATAGGTGTATTATTACAGTGTTTAATGATTGGAGATAAAGTGAAGAGTAATTTGAGCTTGCAACAGACGCGGCGGCCAGCGCTCTCGACTCCGAATGAAAGTTTCTGGTTTGAACCGTTCGTCGATGTCAATGTGTCGCAAAGTGCTTTTCTTTTCTTTTCCTTTTTTTGTTTAAAAAGCTTTTATTCGCATAGTGCCTCTCTCTCTCCGCCGAGGCCCTGGTTTTTTCGAAGTGTAGGTAACGCTATCCATTACTGAGTTAAATCTGCATCGTTTGGATTGTGTCATAACTTATGCGTTGGAGAGCAGCTTATTTACGGCTTATAAAGATGAACACCTCTCCAGTCTGCTTCGGCGCAAAGAATAACCAGTTTGGTAAGTTCTCTGCTCCATATTGTGGAAAACTGGCAGCTGTAAAACTGGTTTATCTGCATGGCTACGTCACCTGCGCCGTCAATGCCTCTACCCCACAGTGGTCCTTTTGGGGCTGTGGCAACAGGCCTTCTGTCATAAACCACATCAATGGTGTCATCTCAACGTCATCTAATAGAGTCATTTTACCACCGGAACAATTCTTTTACTCTTGGAATGGGGATGTGGTCAGAGATTCCCGGATACAACTCGTTTTCCCCCGAAATCATTTTGTCTTTTATCTCCGGTAGTCACCCAGTCCATGCTGGTAAACATCTGCGCTTGTGGTACGGGGAAGATTACTTGAATTGGACTGAAGAAGACAACGATGGACGAGTCTGTTGTGATGTTTATGCCCACTATGTTGAGTAGGACTATTCACATTGACCAAATGCTTTGGAAAGTCTCCAAAAGCATAAAAAACAAGCCTTAGTGTCTTTCGCTTTTAAGCCTTTCAAACGTAGTGAATCCGCTTTCGTTGTTTAAGACAGTTCTGTTCATTTTTCGTTAGCTATTTAAAGTCAAAATCATAACATTTTCGTCAAAGCGCAAACGGTGAGAGTTGTAGTTTTTGCTGTCTGCTTTTAGCTTTTTTTTTTTTAACAGAAATGTGTGCATTACAGTGAGCAGGAGTGTGTTTTTTTTCTATTGCTGATAAAAGTAAAACGAAAAGTGTGAAAAATATGATTTGTTTGTTACTGTTTGCCATTCTCGCAAACCTCCGGGTTTAACTGACCATGAACTTTAAAATTTCAACCACATAATCAGACTGTTCCTTATCTTGAATAAAGGGGTTATTGGGGTTATAGCCCTTATTCAGAGCGAAGGGCCAACGCTCGAAAGGTCAGCTTTGAAACTCTTTACGGAAGCCAATTTATTTTATCAACTCACTGAGACTTGAAACGCATCCTCTTTCCAATCCCAGGGCCCTGCATCGAGGCTTCTTGTTACCAAGACTGATAGAGTTTGTAAATAGAATAAGAAAGATGGTGAATTTTAAGCTCGGTAAAGAAATAGAGAAAGATGCTGTCAGAGCGTGGAACAAAGAAAGGGGAAATTTCTTTTTTTTATTTTTTATTTCTTCCATCTCTTTACCGAGCTCAAAATTTACCACTTTTCTTATTCTATTTACAAACATGACGCTATCGACATAGCCGATCCTAGCAGTATGCAGGATGGGTGACAAATATTATCTTCGTAACGGGCCTTGCTCACCATAGAGTCTTTGTGGCTCCGCAGTAGATGATCGGAGTGCGGAATTTGAAGGACTGAGGTTCGCTTCCCTATGGGGACTCAGAATATTTTTTTGTCTCACGCTCATGACAAGACGAACAACATCTCTCGAAGATAGAATTTATCGATGACCCTTTTTACCTCATGGTATGACGTAAGTTATGCTATTGGGTTTGGGGTTTGGGGGCGAAATTCAATTAAAAATCGCTCACTCACTTTGTTAGACATTAATTTATGCACTAAAACTGAGTAAAACACTTTTTCTCCCCCTCTCCGACAAGTTTACCGGTTCAAAGTCACGGTGTACGTATATTCGGGCCGTTGGTACAAAGGCGAGACTATGCCGAACTACTTGGACAGATTCAAAATGGCGTCCTGTCCCTTAAAGCGTGATGGTTTTTTGATCAAAACATATCTTTGTGGAGCCGAAAATGGAAAGAAAATATGCTACAGAATACTTGACTGCAGAGAAATGGGCGCCTGAGTCCTAAAAGTGACGATAACATGAACGATTCGTGCGTAAAGACCCAAACACAGCGAATATGAAGGAATGGCTCTAGCGGGTAATGTGACGTGAAATCAAGAACACGAAAGTCTGCATTTCACACATTTTCACTTGTTTGGGAAGGTTGTCGTCGATATTGTCCGAAATATGCCGACTAGGTGTGTTGTATGAGGAATGTATGAAGCGCGATACCCTCTTGCAAATTTCGCACGTTGCTACATCCTTCTACAACACACTTAGTCGGCATATTTTCGGACAATATTGACTACAACCTTCCCAAACAAGTAAAAATGTGTGAAATGCAGACTTTCGTGTTCTTGATTTGACGTCACATTACCCGCTAGAACCATTCCTCTTTAAACACGGTCGTGGGGCAAGATGGCGGCCGATTTTCCGTATTTTGACTGGGTACAGAAAATTGAAGATTTAAGCATATAAAAAATTTTTTGCACGGAAATGCTCCAAAAAATACGCTTATTTCATTAAGCGAAAACAATTTTTTGGGTTTAGGAGCACTTTAAGCTTACTGCAAATTGGTTAGCGTGAAACTTCGTTGATTTTATCTTCCACCACATTCGCAATTTAAGACAATTTTTGGTAAAACTACAGAACACAGAATAACGCTTACAAACACAATAATTGTACTAGCACGTGTTGCCCACGATCAAAAAAACTTTCCGGCAAAGAAAGCCAGATCGCAGCTTACGTCAAGGGTGCCAAAAATTCATACCATGAGGTTGCTCTAAGGAGCCCTTGATCTTAGTATCTTTCTCTGATGTCCGATATTTCATTTAATTTTTAGATGTGTTGGTCATTTCTGAAATTCCCAAAGTTACATGATGTCGCTGACCTTCTTTTTTAAAGCTGAACTGAGTTTTAGCAAATCTTAGGCTTTTCAAAAGTTTACTGGCCACAAAAACCGAATAAAGTGGAATAAGAATAGTTTTGTTTCAAATTTCCATCTGTCTTTACTGAAAATTAGTAGTTTAAATAAGTTTAACTCCTGTAGTCAAGACGAGTAATTCTTAGATAGGATGATGCGGCGGATGCATGGTATCTTAATGCTATTGAAGGTGCACCAAAGCGGCCATCAGTGGTGAAGCAAGGCCAAGGAGGGAAGGGGGAAGGGGTTGGATGATTTTGGTTATGTCACAATGTAATTTTCCTGATCCCTTCTGCAGTGTACTAATGATACCCCTCAGTGGCAGTGATAATTTTCATGATCTCCTCCAATAATAAGCATTTATCGGATGAGGTTGAGCGTGATATTAAGGATTATTAAAACCGATGCCCATAGACACAAGATAATTCATTATATCTTGGAAACGCAGCAAATGTTTCAGAACACTACGCGGACATGAGGCAGACTTTGAATTCGAGATGATAAATGCAATATCCGCTACGGATATTGCATATATCAAGTCAGTCATTTTTACACGCTGTTGAATACCGATTGAATACTCACCTATATTTAGTTATAGATATACAACCAAAAATATTAAAAATCTATGCAAAGAATTGCCGTTAAAATATATAATAGAATTTGAAGTATCAAATTTTGGCATTAAGCAGAATATCAATGTCCTGTACGACTTCCGACCTTTTTCAAATTAAGTTTTAATTTCTGCATATTACCAAGTCCACCAATGCAATATGAATAATTGACCTCATAAGGAAACCGTGGCCGGTGTAGCCAAGCTCCTAAATAAGGGGAGAATGGAGGGGAAGGGAAGATGAATGGAACAAGAGAAACGCTAAATTTGCTTTAGTCCCCTCTTTTTTTTAATCTTCTAGCAACAACTGACCCCTCTCCGTTCCCCCTGAAAACCATGTGATCGCAACCCCTTACCAAAAAATACCTTCAGCCTCCTCCTTCAGGTGATAAATATTTAGTGGCCCTTCAGGCCTTATCAGCACGGAACAGCTACATGTGACTTGCAACCTCGTTCCCAGGGCTTTTCCCTTTTTGAATTTTGGCGGGCGGGAAAAGGCCCGCCCGCCAAAATTCAAAAAGGGAAAAGCCCTGGGAACGAGGTTGATGACTTGGTAACTTTGGCTGGCCACAAAGAAAGGTTTATCGATATAAAAATTTGCATAGTCAGTCAAAAAAATAATTTAAATAAATAAATTAATACATAAATAAACAAACACAGCGACAAGCATAGAAAAAGGAAGAGGACATAAAGGCTAAACTCAGACGCTTACCGCTGAAACCGAGTAAAATGGCGTAGATGGCCTCGTAGTAGCAGCCTTGTGAAACATGTAGTCGAACTATCCACTCTGGAAGTCTTGATATCGGGTAAATTTTAAGAGAGCGGCTGAGAGTTAATTTTTCTGATACTACCAACACGTATCTTTCCAATCACTGCGATAGGATACAGACACAGTTAAGGATTTTTTCATGTCCAAAGTGCTATTTGAGGTACAAGAGTGGAAGAAAAAGCAACGAAAAGCACCTCTAGCTTCTCAACATAACGGCCAGGACAAAAACAGGTTTCAATCGTGATTGAATTCAAAGTTCTCAAAACGGATGTCTTTGCTACTCTATCTCTTGGTTGCCGAGACGTACAGGCTTTAAGTTACTTCCGTTGATGTGCAGGTTAATATGCAACTCCCCATTTCAGGTAAACATTCCCTCTTTTCTAGAGATAAAGACCATGATAAGCAAACTGAAATTAGATAGGAACAACGTCTGTGCTATCTCGTTCTTAGATCCAGCTCACGCTGCTGGTCATTATTTGAAACGCATGCAATACAGCTCTCACAAATGGTTTCAGGCGGTGAAAATACCTCGATGACAGTTGCCTTGCACGAGGCCTTGATACAAAATGTTATGGCTCGTCCACACCTTTTGGTCATAGTGTCAAAGTCACTACGAATTTTAATGGGAAATAATCGTCTTAGCCAACTAATTTCTGACTTAAGGATAGAAAAAATGGGAAATACTAGAAAACGTGCGCGCCAGGGTGTTTCAGTTATCCTCTAATAGCCCCCTGTTTCTCCCACTTTCCATGCAACCCCTTTATTGGGCATTTCAGTCTGTTATCCTTGCTAGTGAGCCGCACGCATGACGGTCAGCGGACTTTGTTTGTACCCAGGCCTGGTCCTTATCCATTCGGTCGTGTCCGCCATTTGTCCCCAGGGTTTGTGTTTTCTTCGAAATCCGCCTTTGTACACAAATTAAACTGTGTGAGTTGCCCTGTATTCATCGTTGACAGGAAAAAGTTTTGCAGATGAAAGCGCAGAACTATTATAGCCTTAAACATATGTTCGTAGTTAATTTTAATCTCTGATTTTAGATTTAAGAATCATCAAATAAATGTTCAATATTCTTGTCAGATATACTTTTTAACTGTAAATTTGGAAAAGACAGATTTCACTGTGAATACAAAGCAGAATGTTTTTGTCAACAACGCAATGATCACCAGAGGCGAAGACGCTTGAATGACTTTTTGTGGATGCGTCTCACAGGGGCCCAATTGTTCCGAAAATACTTTCAAAGAGCAATTAGTCAGCACTTGAAAAAAATTCCGGTTATGACATGTTTTAAACCACATTACAAGGAAAGTCAAGGTTTTGAAAAGTTGTACAATTTGAAAAGCGTTTTCACCGGGCTTCTCTATAAGTGGGCAAATTACTGCGGACAGTGTGCCTAAACTTAGAGACAAAGCTAAATTTCTAAATTTATGCGATGTTGTGTCGACAACGTCTAAGAGAGGCTGAGAACAGTAGACTGAGAGAATGCATGCTGTGTTATCTTTCTTGATAGACTTTAAAATATATGCATTCTTTAATTCTCTCTTTAGGAAATAATATTCTGTGAACACCAAGGATAGCAAAACCACTTAAACCAATGTATGTCATACTTGGCGGGGGTGAGCAAAGCAATTAATGCTTAATACAGCCTGAGTTGATTAACTACTTTTGGAAATAATTTTGGTCACATTTTCAGATCCATGGGGCTTTATCTTAACATATTGTAGTCCAGGTTCTAATTGATTTGCGGTTAAATGTACGTAGGGAAGTATCAAGGGTGCTAGGTAAGGACTGAAGCAATTCCGAACTTTGAAGCAAAACATGTTTGCGTGTCCAAACCCTATGAAAACAGGTGATATTTTAGGATTCTATTGTGTAGCGGCCGTGGTGGGTCAGCGACTTTTTCGGATGATCGCTTTTCAAATGGCCTTTTAAGCACTTGCACGTGGTAGGCATTTCTTAGGCAGATGATGCGGTTAAAAAAAAGCTTGAGAGCAAATAATAATAATGGGAAAACATACAGACAAAGAATCATGCAAGGACAGGTGTAGACATATGCTAGTAGAATACTTGAAACTAAGCTGTTATCGTTTTAAACTGAGATATATCGAGGAAAATGAGCTTCACGATGTAAGATTAACCCAATGGACTGCAAAAAAGAAACCGTTTCACTTGCGTAAGGGAAAAACCCCGGCCTTCTTTTGTCCCAAATGCAAACATCAATCATTCGAGAACAGTTTCCAGACGGAAGATGATTAATTTCAATAGATATTAAGATATATATAGTATTTAATAAGAATAGGTTTAATCTAGAATACGCTGCTTTGACAATGAAAGGGATGAGAAGGAATGGGTAGGAGAGATACTTTTTCGTCTCCCTTTTATTCTGGTGACGTTGTTTATTCGCATTGATCCGTGAATATAAACCAAATACCTCTAGGTTATTTCCTGTAGGTTACTCGTTCCTTCCATTCAATTAGTAGACAAGGCAAAGAAGATAACAATTGACAAGTAACAATTGACAAGTAACATTTGACAAGTAAGTATGAAGCAAACTGACGTGTTGCTCTCGAACAAAAATTCGAAAATAAAACGCTTAAACTGTTGTTTGTTGCAAAAATCATTGAAAGAAACCAACTGTTATACTCATCTAATGACGAAGTGCCATGCACGATTAGAGTAAGAAGCGTAGACATTTAAATTGAGGAGTATAATGGTCAGTATGACGGATACTAACAATTTTTGTCCACGTCTAACAATATCGAGTACTAAAACTGAAAACTATTGGGGGTATTTTTTCCGTCTTCAATACTTAAAGAAAGAGGAAGACCAATCCACCTGAAAATAATGAAACATCAAGGTTTTACCTTCCTCAGTTTTTAGAAACTGAGAAAAGGTGAATACTTAGCCGGTTTACGTTGTAAAGAAAGAAACGCCTAACGTTTTAATGAAATAACGTACAGTTGAAGTAAGACCCCTCTGTATCCCTATTAGAATTCGACCTTAAAAACAAAGATGTTGAGTAAACCTTTGTTACATAGATACATATTATAACAAATATAAATTCCTTTATGGTACCAAAGCGTAACCGTCTTAAAACTTTAAGCAGATCTCATAGTCATGACTTAATATTATTAATATTAATTATTATTAATATTAATATTAATATATGTGCTAAATATTAGCAACAAGGTTGCATTTGCCTTTGTTAAAATCACCTTCGTCATGATTTATGCTTCTCTTAAACTTAACTAACTCCCTTTTTTCGGTTTCGTCGGCTGTAATAATTTTTAATTTATTCATAGCCTTGTTATTTTGGTTCATCTTCGAATTTAAGAGTTCTAAAGTTTTGTATTTTTAACCCGTTAACGTTACTTATGAAGATGAAAAAAATTAGTCAGTATTTTTTGAATACCTTACTTGCTGCAGGAGCCCATCATTACAAGTGATGGACTTCTACCTGTAGAGAGATAAGTTAGTCGTATCTTATTAATATTTGTAGACGTCAGTTTCTAAGATTCTAAAGATTCTATGAATTGCTTTGAATTGCACAAATGTATTAAGTACATAAATTATGGCAAAATATGATCTTTTTTTTATCATAGGGTAGCTAATGATAACTTAGGGTACAAAAGGTCTTGATTTGGTTCCTAGACTGTTGATTTCGAGAAAAATTTATAAGCTTGAACTTAGTATTTCAACAAAAATAAAGAGTGGTTTAAGACTATTTATGAGAAGTCTTATTAATCTGGTTAAATAATTTAGTGTTCTATGTGCTACAAGAAGTTGTAGAGCTATATATATATATATATATATTTTTTTTTTTATATGTTATAAAAATTTTGCAATCTCAAACTTAAACTCAGTGGGTTGCAATAATTGAAATGTAACCCACAAAGTACTTGGTCTTACTTTGCTAAGCATTTTTTTGATGCAGCTCATCATATGGGGAACGCATAAAAAATATAGATGGTAATACCTAAGGGATTAAAATTGAATTGTGTAAGCTTAAATTAACCCATATATTGATGGCTACCTTAAATGCGCGAACTTGAATTTAAAATCGAATTTAGCTGCTAAGAATCAAATGAAAGTGCTGACGAAGAAAACTACATAAAAAACTCACAGACATCTCTGAAGTGCAATATCTGTGCAATAATGTCAGCCAAAACGACCATTGCTTTCACGTTTTTTAATATATATAGAAAGTACACAAAGAATTTCTAAATTGAGACATGTTTAATTAGTCTGCGATTCATTCGTTGACTACATCGCGTATCAGCCATTAAAAGATATATACTTCCCTTTGAATGGGTATTTACAGAACGTTTCTTTGAAGTTACCATGTAATTTGATAGATAGATTGTAAAAGTTAGTGATGGTAAACCTTTCCATCATATGCACACTGTACAGCTTCTCTTCTACTCTTGAATCGCTTCCGTTTCTCGTAAGGACTTTTCCTCTGCTGAAATGAAATGACAAAAAAGTTTGGTTACAACTATTTTCTTTTATTAAAAAAAGCACCAAGAATTCTATCTGTGCGTGGAGTATCTCGATATCCTTGGATTATGAATACACAAATCCTCCTCACGTTTACCAAAACAAAAAAAGGGAAGTTTAATTCTACATCAGCAAGGAACACTGGACTGGCAGGAAACTCGTAACAGGTGACCTTTGCACACAAGGCGGCAGTGATGAAACTTTTATGATCCCACACACACAGAAAGCAACAGTTTTCCACAATGTCACAGTGACAACAGCAACGAGAGAAGAATTCACCTCAGAATTTTTTAGAGTGAAAAAGTTATGGGTAGAAAAGAAACATTCCGTGATTTTGCCCTATTACTTTGACAAAATTGACATACTATCCTTTAAAAGGAAAAAATAAAATTCTCAACGAGCGCGGTGAAGTTTTGTGACAGACGTCGATTTTCTTATCAATATACATTTGATTTCGTTTATCGATGGATTGTTGTATGTGCTTTTCTCAGTTATTCATGATCGGGTGGGGAGCGTGACCACCTGTGGTTTAGTGTTCAGTGTCTTTGTGCCAGATGGATGCAGGTGGTGTGCGGCTTACGACCACTGTGTGTTCTGGGTGAACTGTTGCTTCGAGCTCATTTTCATATGACCTCCGCGCGAGTAAGGTCGCTATGAAATCCTGGGACGATGTTTATTTTAGTATGTGCATCAATATTTTGTAAGTGTCTCTAAAAGAAGTGAAAAAAGAAACTTTCATTGGCCGCTCAGAGGAAAACGGCTGCTGTAGACGTTTCTTGCTAGCTTCACAATGCTATGACAATAAGTATCCAGCGAACTGGCCAATCCGAAAGGTACATTTTAGCCACCGAATGCAAATTAGTTGTACCGATTGAACCACTTTCAGGAGTTTCCTGAGATGGATGGTGGTAAATTGTTATATAAGCTTCATGTCTGCTCAAATGTAGAGATTGGTAAATAGTGGAACGGTGTGTATCTTTGCGACAGGTGAGAAATGAAAAGCGCATGGATATGAGAATCCCCTAATCGCTTTAACTTGCTTTTGAACGATCTATTTCGAACGTTTAAAAAGTCGAACTTCACTGAATTGTGAATTTGTAGTGGTGCCAACTTCCTTCTCACATCTCATTCTGAATATTTTGTCATAAGGAAAAATTACACTTTGACTGTGTTTTAAACTCTACGCGATTTTCTTGAAAAAAAAAAAGAAAAACGGAACTTTTTTTCACTTTAGGTTCTCTTTTAGAAGTGTAATTCATCAAAATGATCACTGATCTTCAGAGTATATCATTCTTGACACCCAATTCAATTTAATCAAACTGTGCACGCACGATTTTAGGAATACAGTCGAACCTCGATTATCTGGACTCTTTGGGACTAGACGAAGTAGTCCGGATAATCGGGGATTCGGATAATCGAGAATATGAATGTTAGTGAGGAACAAAACTGATTTTAATAAGAAAGCGACAGTTAATCGTGAAACAAAACATTAACAAATCGTTTTGAAGAAATATGCTCTACATCTTCACTTTCCGTTGTGAATACCTCTACACGCGCGTGTATCAACAATTAAAATAAATCAAAAATGTCGAACCTCGATTAATCCTGATTCATTAATCCCGATTAATCCTCGATTAATCCTGATTCTAGTCATTCTGATGATGACTTCCGCACAGGGTGTCGAAACGTCAGTCACTACCACCGAAAACAGTCCTTCTCAGGACTACACTCACCCGGACGATCAGACTACACCTTTACTAAAACAAAAATCGTTCATCCATGAACGGACGTGAAGGCGACTCATTGTACAGTTATCATCAGTAGTCCCTACGCAGACTCGTCTAGGTTTTGTAATCAGAGATGAAGAACCAGGATTGTCAAATGGATTACGCTTTTTTGTTTATGATGATGGTGATGACACATATTATTTGCTCATTTTTGTTTTATATCATGAAAGGAACAGTGGATTGGTTCACTCGTAGACGAAGGGTTGTCGCAGTAGAAAATGAGGATCATCATGATTATAACATCGAAGGTATCTTAGTCAAAACAATGTTTCAGTTTTAGCATGTGAGGTAGAAAGCTTAAATACTTTAGAGAGCTGCTAGGTTTAACTGTGAGTCTCAACCAAATAAGGAGTTCGATATGATTGAAACAAAGGTGTCTATTCATCGAATTAACCCTTTCCATAACAGTTCCAGAGGGTTACTTCAAACCGAGAAATGATTTAGTAACCCAAAGCACCATCATAATGCGCTGTATATGCTCAATAATTCCAGCAGAACTTTAAAGTGCTATCTCCCAAGTATTTTTAATGCTTGAACAGGTGAAGTAAGCGTCGGAGAATCCAATATAACAACGAGTAAAGATACTCAGAGATTCTACACAACAAAACTTTTAATAAGAGATTTATTATCCAACATGCCAAATTGTTATTTCAGTGCGGGCGGATTTCGCGAATATTTCTGGGGTACAAATATCGCGTGATATCTGTACTCGTCTCGCGCGTTATTTGTGCTCTACATAGCACATTTGGATAGTAAGAATACTGATGGAGGGGCTTGTAAACTGATATTCTGTTAGAATTGATCTCGTCTGCCTCTTACATATCAATTCAAACACATAATTTTTTAAGTGCAGATTTTCTGAAGTAAAGAAAATCTGGTAAAAACCACAATGAAAGAGATGCTTCCTTGCCATTTCAGTATATGTTGGGTAACATGTGCTCTACAATGTATCATTCTAACCAGGACACTCAACTACATTGAAGGAAAAAGAGTTTAATAGTCTATAAAAGCCACTCCACAGTTGAATTGATTACAACAACTTTTAGAACAAAGACAGAATTTCTTTTGAGAACTATTTACTGAAATTTATACATCCGTGCTTTAAATATACAAAATAAGATGTGGCGTATCTGACAGCGATTTTTCTGAGAATCTTTTTTACAAATGTATATGCAGACATTACCATAGAGATGATAATCCAAAAGGACTAAAAAAAATCATGTTACATTATACCATGTCACTTAAGCAAATCTTTGGAAATTTCCATAGACATTTCTGGATCGATTAGAACGTTAATGAACATTTACATTTTACCATGTCCATAGAAGATCTATGGAAATTTCCATATACATGTCAGGATCAATTATAACCGTACATCTTAAATTTTGCTGTGTTATGGAAGGTCTAAGGAAATTTCCATGCACATGTGTAGATCGACTAGAGCTGAACATCTAACATTATACCATGTTAATAGAAGGTCTATGGAAATTTCCACCATGTCAGGATCAATTATAACCGTACATCTTAAATTTTGCTGTGTTAATGGAAGGTCTATGGAAATTTCCATGCACATGTGTAGATTGATTAGAGCTGAACATCCTTAAATTATACCATCTTAATGGAAGGTCTATGAAAATTTCCATGCACATGTCTCGATAGATTACAGCTGAATATCTTACATTATATTATGTTAATGGCAGGTCTATGGAAATATCCATGCACATGTCTAGATCGATTAGAGCTGAACATCTTACATTATACCATGTTAATGGAAGGTCTATGGAAATTTCCATGTACATGTCAAGATCGATTAGAGCTGAACATGTTACATTTTACCATGTTAGTAGAAGGTCTATGGAAATTTCCATGCACATGTGTAGATTGATTAGAGCTGAACATCTTACATTATACCATGTTAATGGAAGGTCTATGGAAATTTCCATGTACATGTCAAGATCGATTAGAGCTGAACATCTCACATTGTACTATCTTAATGGAAGGTCTATGGAAATTTCCATGCACATGTCTAGAACGATTAGAGCTGAACATCTTACATTATACCATGTAACTGGAAGGTCTATGGAAATTTCCATGTACATGTCAAGATCGATTAGAGCTGAACATCTCACATTGTACTATCTTAATGGAAGGTCTATGGAAATTTCCATGCACATGTCTAGAACGATTAGAGCTGAACATCTTACATTATACCATGTTAATGGAAGGTCTATGGAAATTTCCACCATGTCAGGATCAATTATAACCGTACATCTTAAATTTTGCTGTGTTAATGGAAGGTCTATGGAAATTTCCATGCACATGTGTAGATTGATTAGAGCTGAACATCTTACATTATACCATGTTAATGGAAGGTCTACGGAAATTTCCACCATGTCAGGATCAATTATAACCGTACATCTTAAAATTTTGCTGTGTTAATGGAAGGTCTATGGAAATTTCCATGCACATGTGTAGATTGATTAGAGCTGAACATCTTACATTACACCATGTTAATGGAAGGTCTATGGAAATTTCCATGTACATGTCAAGATCGATTAGAGCTGAACATCTCACATTGTACTATCTTAATGGAAGGTCTATGGAAATTTCCATGCACATGTCTAGAACGATTAGAGCTGAACATATTACATTATACCATGTTAATGGAAGGTCTATGGAAATTTCCACCATGTCAGGATCAATTATAACCGTACATCTTAAATTTTGCTGTGTTAATGGAAGGTCTAATTGGAAATTTCCATGCACATGTGTAGATTGATTAGAGCTGAACATCTTACATTATACCATGTTAATGGAAGGTTTACGGAAATTTCCACCATGTCAGGATCAATTATAACCGTACATCTTAAAATTTTGCTGTGTTAATGGAAGGTCTATGGAAATTTCCATGCACATGTCTAGATTGATGAGAGCTGAACATCCTTACACTATACCATCTTAATGGAAGGTCTATTTAATTTCCATGCACATGTCTCGATCGATTACAGCTGAATATCTTTCATTATACCATGTTAATGGAAGGTCTTATGGAAATTTCCATGCACATGTCTAGATCGATTAGAGCTGAACATCTTACATTATACCATGTTAATGGAAGGTCTATGGAAATTTCCACCATGTCAGGATCAATTATCACCATACATCTTAAATTTTGCTGTGTTAATGGAGGGTCTATGGAAATTTCCATGCACATGTTTAGATTGATGAGAGCTGAACATCCTTACATTATACCATCTTAATGGAAGGTCTATGAAAATTTCCATGCACATGTCTCGATCAATTACAGCTGAATATCTTACATTATACCATGTTAATGGGAGGTCTATGGAAATTTCCATGCACCTGTCAAGATCGATTAGAGCTGAACATGTTACATTTTACCATGTCAGTGAAAGGTCTATGGAAGTTTCCATGCACACGTCTAGATCAATTACAGCTGAATATCTTACATTATACCATGTTAATGGAAGGTCTATGGAAATTTCCATGCACATGTCTGGATCGATTAGAGCTGAACATCTCACATTGTACCATGTTAATGGAAGGTCTATGTAAATTTCCATGCACATGTGTAGATCTATTTATAGCTGAATATCTTACATTATACCATGTTAATGGAAGGTCTATGGAAATTTCCATGCACATGCCTAGATCGATTAGAGCTGAACATCTTACATTTTACCATGTTAGTGGAAGGTCTATGAAAATTTTCATGCACGTGTGAGTCGATTGCAACTGAATATCTAAGATACGTCATTTTATCATACAGAAGATCTATGGAAATTTCCATGCACATTGTTTGGATCGATCATGACTGAAAAATTCCTTCATTTGAGCCATGTTGCTGGAATATCCAGGGAAATTTCCATGCACATTGTGTGAATTGATCATAGCTGAACATCTTAAATCTTGCCATGTCAATGGAAGATCTATGGAAATTTCCATGCACAAGTGTGAATTGATTATAACTGAAAATCTTATATTTTACCATTCTACTGGAAGATCTATGGAAATTTCCATTCACAAGTGTGAATCGATTATAACTGAAAATCTTATATTTTGACAATCTTCTTTCCAAATTCTGACCTGAGCCGTTGATGCCCAAGCTTCTCTGTATGTGGAATAACATAATCTGGGAGGACATCAACATTTATTTCTGCATCAGCCTGACATAAATAAAGAAAAGCAAGCTTAAAAAACTGTAGCAAAAATGCTTATTCCAGAAATTTAATATTTGAAGGACATGAACCAGACAGTAGAGAATGAAATGACCTCAACAATAAATAAGCTTCTAATTTAAGTAACTTACAGCTGTATACCATCAAGCTGTAACAGAGATCAGTTTGTGATTTTTCTAACAGTACTTGTCATTGTTACTAATATTATTGTTATTTACAATTATTATTATCATTATTGGTCTTGTATAATGCTAAGAATTAAAATGTAAGATCATCACACTCCATCTGAGCAAAACAGATATCTTCAGTGTATGAACAGAGTATAATTGTTAATGGAAAGTATTGTTGAGATTTTTTGTTTCTATTTATTCTCCATTGTACAGCAGATATTTCCACTTACTTTCACTACAGTTAACCACTGTTCTGAGTGGATGAGGGTTTACCGGTTTCCAGTTTTCCTTTTTGCCACTCCCCCAGTGAAATGGGCAACATCCCCTCCTTCACAGCAAAAACATGCTCAACCTCGGCAGCCTTTGGAGTTGGGGTGTAACAACTCTCAAAGGAGGTCACAAGCTCTATCAATTAACAAGAGAAAACATTTTAAGGTGGTCTTCCACTCAAATTTTAAAAAAATTCAGTTTATGCTTTACCTAAGTTATTTAAGTACCATTGGAGAGATCACCTCAAACTGATACTTTTAAGAATTTTGATAGACATGTCGTTGCCATGGTAACCAAGTTTTGGGCCCCCAACTGTGAAAATAATGGTGTTCTTGTAAAAAGGATATCTCAAGAACTAGCGGTCCTATTCACCTGAAATTGGTATCAAAACTAAGTACAAAGATGGCTTTATGTCATGAACCTCAGAAAACCCATATTTTTTATGCCAAGCTATTATAAAATTGCAACTGTTCCTTGATTACAACATTTTTGTTTGTATTATCACCATGGATACATCTGTCAACAACCATGTAACTAAAAATCACTAATAATTTTAGGTTCACAACACAGAACTATACTCAAGCAAACCTCCCTGAAAATTTCATCCCTTTTGGTTTAATACTTTTCAGGAAATCCTTTTTGCCGTGACGGGCACTCTCTCAAAATTGCAAAACTGAGAAAATCAAGTTTAAAGATTTAAGTTGATCAATCAAAATAATCACTAAAGCAACTGGTGCCTTTTGGAAAGTTTAAGCTAAGCTCTTTGATGTTCTCATTAAAATGCACCAGGTGCATATATGTCACCCTCCTTTTCCTGGGATTTGTCATTTTTTTTCTTTATTTTTCCCCTGAGTAGCCTCCTCCTTGTCTTGTTCTTCTCTTGGAACTTGTATTCAGCTTTCAAAACACGAATCTTGTCCAACTGCTGGCATTCATTTATACAGAATTCACCTGGGGGAATTCCAAGACTCTCAAACACTTTAATAGCTGCTCTTGAACCAATATTAAAGTGAGCGACAGCATCATAAACCCCCAGTTGCAGTACTTCAGAACCAACAAACACCCCCTTTGGCACACGCTCCCAAACCATACCATTGAGTGACTCATTCTGGTTTTGAGTCTTGCCATCAAGACATTTGCTGAGAAGGCTGTCCTCACTCAACCTTTTATAAATGGGTTTGATTTCCTCTCTGACATCTAAAGGTAGGCCAGTTCCATGTTTGAAAGTGTTTGTCCTATTGACCTTGTCCCGCTGAAAACCACACCAGCTTTCAGGACCCTCAGGGCAATGCCCATGGTAATTACTGTCTGCAGAAGAAGCACAGTGAAACAAGCTGGCATAAATTGCCTTCTTCATGGCAGCAAGATCACCTGAGTTGCTTCGAATGGCAATTCCATAGTAATTTTGCAGTCTGTCAATCATGGCATCTGTCAGCCTGCCTTTCCCACCCATCCCTTTCTTTTCCTTCTTTAACTTTCGTAAAGCTGTTCCCAGTCGTTTTTGAACATGGCCAACACATTCCTTCTTTTGAACTTCAATATCATAGACTTGGTATACATCTTTGACTAATGAGTAACTTTTGCTGTCACCATCGCCATAATATTCATCATACTGCAGCTTATGCAGATCTACTGACCTTTGAAACATTCGAAGGGCGCCTTCTGGTTCCATAGCTGGTGCTGAACCCTTAAAGTTTGCCTTGCAAGAGGCTCTGTGGTCTGCTCTCCATGCAGTAGTTTCTGGGGTGTCAGGATCATTTTCATGCTCCCTGCACTTGATACAAACTTTGCTTAGGGGCTCAACATCTACCACTTTCCCTGTATCCATGCTAATAGCACTCACACAGCCATTTAAAGAAGAAAAGCCTCTTCTCTGCCATGTTCCATCAACAGACACTCCACATCTTGCTATGCCCTCATCTGAACCTGGCTTGATATCGTGAATCTCTCTTGCAGTATCACGCATTGTCTCCAGTGAGATCTTCTTTACTGCTCGGAGTATTTCTTTATTATGGCGAGCATATGGTGTAGGTCTAGGAGGTGGCGGCATGTTCATAAGTCCACAAAACCTCTTACCTGCCGCACGTCCACAACCAACAGATCTTGAAGCATACACAAATCTTCTGTTTACTTCAAAGAAACGGCCTATTTGAGCTGAAGTAAAGAATTCCATAGACCAACCACACGAGCAGCAAAGCAAACGAAGATTCGAGGCACAACCTTTGCGTTTCATAGCTTGCTCTTGTAAAATTAAATCACAAACAAAGCATTCTTTGCATGGCATACATTCCATCACAGAAGACAAAATTCTCATATCTACAAACCGAAATCCACTTATGATTGACTCCTTACACTCCTTGATACCCTCAGAAGATGCGGTGGTCAGACCTGCTGGAATCTTGCGGGCAGAAGCTGAACATTCTTTCCCAAGACCTTTGGTGCTGACACTCGTTTTTTCCTTCTTCGAACGCTTCGATTCAGTAGAGTACTGGTTTCCACGATATTTACGCTTTTTTGTGTAACCAGAACGAGCCTTTGGTGGCATTGATAAATAAATTATCAAGCAAAATCGCAATAGGAATAGAGTGAACGAATACGACCAAAATGGTGGATGATAAGTTGGGAAATAGTGTCGCCACATATCATCCGCCATTTTGGGTGCTCGTAACTCACTGCATGTATGCCTGATTGAAATGTTAATAAACAACGGGAATAACCAGGGAGGGGTCCCAGGAGAAATTCCGTCGTTTCCTTTTGACTGCAACTGCGTTTTGTTTTCATAAACAAACCGTTGCTATGGTCGTTGCTAAGGTGAAAATTCATACTCCCTAAGGAATTTAGCAAAATTTTTGACTTTACCTCCTGAATATGGAAAAAAGGAAGCTGTAGAATGAAAGAGTAATGGTTAAAGATACCAAAAAGCACCATTTTCAAAATGAAAGTTTTTTGACAAAAAATACAAATTTTTGAGTGGAAGACCACCTTAAGATATTGTATCCATCCATATTGTCAGGAGAGGATAAACATCAATCAATTGAAGGCTTAAAGTATAACTACATGACCGTCTCAATAGTTATACAAATCTACTCTGCTCCTCTTGAATTTTATATATATATTTTTATTACAAATCCGTAATTAGTTAACTATAGATTTTCTCTTAGTTAACTAATTAACCACCACCACCGCCACCACCGCCACCGCCACCGCCACCGCCACCGCCACCGCCACCGCCACCGCCACCACTACCACTACCACTACTACTACTACTACTACTACTACTACTACTACTACTACTCATTTTCCAAGGTAGAAGTTTACTGATTGCATTCCTCCTAACAGTACCTATAGAGGTTCTTGTGTCCTTCTTTACCAAAAATTCAGAAAGCCTGTAAGACACAATTTAATATGACTAACAATTAACAACAACATTTATTATTTTGAAGCTGGCAATTAAGCATCCCAGCAGTGAAACTTCATCAATACATTAGCACAGAAGGTACAAAATTAACACTATTAATAAATGATTATTTACTTTGTGTATACTAATATCAATATTCTAATTACTTTTACACCATCGATGGTATATTTTGTATGAAAAGAATAACAGACTGCTGAACTTCACCGCACTGAACTTAAACTACCTGCACTACATTACCCTGGATACCTTGAGCATAACATCAGCTAAATAATTCGACGCAATTCATACAATAGTATCTAGAGAAATATGGCTCATCTTGGCGATAGAGGCTTCTAATTCGACTTTGTTCAGTCAAATGTAAATGTAAATTATTACTTGACGGCATCGTTCGGTCGAACACCTTTTAATAACTTATCGTTCCTTGTGCTATAAACACAATTTCAGTCTTGGAATTGACATGGTTTATAACGAAAGTGCATATTCAAAGCTTATAGCGCCGCAAGAAATTGGCATATTTCTTCTAGTGAAAGAAGCTATCGAGTATTTAGTTATTTGCTTTTTCTATTTCATTAGTGTATCGTGAACAAAATAATTGTTTAATCGCGATATGAAGATTTCTTCTACCGCCGAAACTCCGTTCATAATGCATGCGAACTATCGCCGTGTAATCGATTCCAGGGACACTCATTTGAATTGAGTTACTCATTTGTAACGCGCGAGAAATTTTTATACGCGTAAAGGAATGGGAACGACAATGTTTCTGTTTTAATACTCTTGAGGCAAATTGCGAAATTGTTAAAATTCCCTTTGTCTGTTTTCACGTTTCGGGAATAAGCTCAAGCCAACACAGTAAAGGTCGCAGTTTTCAGAAAAGTTTCTGTCGAACCTCCTGCGTGACATATTTCGCTCGACTAAAGTTGTGGTAACGTGTGAATTATGCATAGTAATTTGACCTGTGTAAGATCACAAGATTGGAGTATTAATACATACTCCATTCAAATTTATGGAGTTGATTCCTCAGAGTTTTTCAAACCTTGTTTTCTTGCATGATTTCTCGTCTCTAAAGCGACTAGTCCATGAATGTGCATGTGATTTTGCATCTTTTCAAGTAAATTCAAAATGGCCAGCGCTGCAATTAAAGCGTGAGGATCATGGCTTTCAATAAACCGTTGTCTAATAAAATGCTTTCTGTGGACTTGAGAGTTTATCATTAAGAGCCGTGAAGTTCTTTGTTATCACTACTCGTACAGCGCAAGAATTCTTCATCATTGATAAAATTAACACTTTGAAAGAGTCGAGTGGAAGTATTGTTCGGTAATCCTTAAACAATGCCATCTCACTAAGAAATTATCTTTGCTATCTTCGACCACCAGATTTTGCTCAATATTCTATTTTTCCAGTTGATTTCTCGTCGATGCTAAAGCTACCTAATGACTGAGTTAATTCAACATTGTGCCCTTCACTCTTTTCATCCTTATAACTAGTATGCAAGGAACAGAATTCGTTTATGTGAACTTATTTCTTCCGAACGAGATAGGTTTCTTCATCTTTATATATGCGCTCGAAGATTAGCATAATTGCATTTATCATATCAATCAATCAAGTAAACAAAGCAACACCAAATAATCAAAATTTATCTTCGTAAAATTTCCATCGACTGACAAACTCTATCTAAAAGTTCGCGTAAATAAACAGTGTTTTGCATAATTTTGACACAGGTTGGCGCAATAAAGATCAATTTTCAAGATTTAGAATCCTCAAAACACATCATCGTCAATCAAGTTGTCATAATTTAATGTGTTCAAGTCAGTCAGTCCGTCAGTCGCTTGGTTTTCAAATTTTTGTTGATGAAGAAGCTAAATTGTCATAGTGAATTTCGAAAATACTAACGTTACGAGCAGTAGCCCTTCGTTCAGTGAAGCCATTAACGAAAAAAAACTTTCACAGATACTCCCCAAGCTCTAAAATTGCGCACAAGTAGGCTTAGCGGGAATTACATTTTATGTTCTTTGTGGTTATCTGTTGTGCTTGCTGTAACTTTCTCAGACAGACTTCCGATACCGTGCACCGAAGATGACTAAATCAAGACTAGTGCACATGAAAATCATATCATTGATAGCAGTCAAGCCAATAGCTAGAAACTAGAAGAACTAGAAAGCAAGACACAACCCTCAAACAACAACGTAAAGGCCACGTGGAGTCTGACATCATCATGCTTCCCGTGCTACGGTGTCGTTCCATTGCGACTTCTTCGCCTTTTCGGAAAAAGACTCACTATCACTTTTATGATTCCACTCATGGCTGACATGGATGGACCGTATGAACAAACAACGTGGTTGAAATATTGCAGCGGGAGGTTTCGTGGGCTCGAGTACCAGAAATTGTTCTGCAAATTGATCCCGTGCTCTTTCGGCCAAAAAGTAAGAAAATGACAGGAAATTCTATAGTTACCTTTAATGTGGTTACCTCGTAAACTAGAAAAATTACAAAATGCTCTTCTGATGTCATCTTTCTGAAAAGAAATATCGATGATGTCGGCCCTTGTCGTTAGTCGGTCAATTTTTTTTTCTATATATCAACAAAGTTGAAATGGTAAATTGGCCACCGTAACGATTACAAAAGCTGACGTTTCGAGCATTAGCCCTTCGTCGTTAGCCCTTCGTCGAGCGTTAGCCCTTCGCTCCGACGAAGGGCTAACGCTCGAAACGTCAGCTTTTGTAATCGTTACGGTGGCCAATTTACCATTTCAACTTTGTTGATATATCCATAGTTAGTAGAGGGGACTGGTTATGAAACCCGGTAAACATCAGAGGCCGATGTCTAATGGTTTTCCCTTAGTCACGTGATCTTGACCGTGCACATGGAAAATCAACATGGAGATCGGAGTGACGTGAATGTGCAGAGACTCACACTGTATTTCGCCAGATTTTTAGCTTAGATTAATCTCGATTCGATAAGTGTTATAGCTACACTACTCATTAGTCGTCATGCCTGGAGATAACTGCGCTGTGTTTGGCTGTGGGAGTTGTAGAAGAACGAAAGGGATCGGTATTTGGAAGCTGCCTGCAGCGAAGGACGAGGCACACAAGAGGTGGCGGGACGATTGGTTGAGTGAAATCACAAAGACGCGTGAGATCGACCAGGAATTTCGTAAAAGGATCGAAAACGACAAGGTGTTTACCTGTGAAAAACACTTCGACGTAGAAGATTTCGAAATATGTAAGTACGGCTGCGATAGAAGCTTACAGTAGAAATTGAAGACGCTTTCCATAAGGTTTTGTTTATTTACGATCTCTCTGGAATTTTCTTGAAGGTTAATTTTCATCTTTCTGAGTTGTGTTTTACTTTATTTTCAAATGCAGTTCAAACGGCGAAAATGACGAAGAAGAAACCACGATTCGGCACCATCCCAACCTTAAACATGCCAAGGAAAAGTCACGAGTCTGCAAGGCCTACACAAAGACCTGCTAGATCGGTTGTCAAGGAGCACGATCAACAAGCCAAGGCATGTTACAAGTCGTTTGGTGAATTGTGCCAGCGAATCACTGGCTTGAAAACTCTGAAAGGGTGGAAATTGAAAACTATGTCAGACAGACTCATCCTGAAAAAGATTGTAGAACCTTTCCTTCTCCCAGAAGTAGAAATAATGATCGATGACAGTCTTGCATACACTGTGAAAGCTTTTGGTTGTTTTCTTCCTGAAGATCATCCCCTCTATGTTACTCACCGGCGTTCAGTCAGAAACATTTCAGTATGTGAAATTGTAAGAGAGCTAGAGTGCTATAAACTTTGCTGTGGTGTGGAAGTCAGTAAATTAACAAGCCAGCTGTTTCATCATGTATTTCCCATAGATGAAGACCCACTTCAGGCATGTGAGCAGGGTGAGCAGTTTCCCAACAATGGTTTCTGGAGGTCAAATGACTGCCAGCTCATGTGCAAAAAAGAAGTCGTGGAAGGTGCATGCCCACAATGTTTGGAGTACCTGGTTTTCTCAAGAAAGACCATAAAAGCAAAGGAAAGGCGGCTCTCCAAACCTGCAAATGTCAAGGCACCACTTTCAAAAACTGATCTGGAAAGAATTAAACTGACATTACAAGAACAAAGACTGAAATGTGCTGAACTTGAGCAAGAGCTAAATGAAATGCGAGCAGCAATTGTCAAAACAAACATTGAAGTGGACCATGAACTTAGCAACGACTTCGCTAAAATCTTTGATGAGGCTGATGACAAAATCACTCCTTTTATGAGCCTTTTCTGGCAGCAACAGAAGAAACTGTTCTCCAGCAGCCGTACTGGGGTGCGATACCATCCGATGATCATCAGGTTTTGTCTTTCACTTGCTGCTAAGTCACCTTCATGCTACGAAGAGCTTAGAAATAGTAAAGTGTTGGTACTCCCAAGTCAGCGACGCCTGAAAGATTATCCAAATGCCATTCGGCCACAACGTGGATTCCAAGAGGAAATTGTTCAGGAGTTGAACTCCTTAACTGACACGTACTTTGATGTTCAAAGATGTGTGGTTCTTTTGTTTGACGAAATGAAAGTCATGTCAAACCTTGTTTTGGACAAGGTAACAGGAGAACTGATTGGTTTTACTGATCTTGGAAACTTGGAACTGAACTATGCTGTTTTAGAAAAAGTCAATGAAATTGCAACACATGCCCTTGCCTTTCTGGTTCGTGGAGTTTGTACTGACCTCAAGTTCTACCTTGCACATTTTACCACCACTGGTGTTACTTCTGTGCAACTAATGCCCTTGTTTTGGGAAGCAGTTTGTATTTTAGAAACTAGTAGCAATCTGTGGGCTACTGCTGCCACATCTGATGGTGATTCACCAAAGAGGAGGTTTTACCACCTACACAAACCCCTTGATGGAGATGCTGGCACTGATGTGTGTTATCGTGCAGTTAACATCTTTGCACCGCACCGCTTTGTCTACTTCTTCTCTGATGCCCCGCACCTAGTCAAAACAACACGGAACTGTCTCATGCACTCTGGATCTGGAAAATGCACGCGATATATGTGGAATAATGGGCAGCATTTATTGTGGCAGCACATCACAGAGATTTTCTATCAGGATTTAGACAATGGCTTGAAGCTGTTGCCTAGGCTGTCATATGAGCATGTAAACCTGACCCCGTATTCTGCCATGCGGGTGAATCTTGCTGCTCAAGTCCTGAGTGCATCAGTTGCTACAGTTCTGATGACGTTTGGACCTCCAGGCACAGCAGCAACTGCAAAACTCTGCGAAATGATCGATGGCTTCTTTGATTGTCTCAATGTGAGAAGCATGACAGAGCATCAGAGAAAGCGCAAACCATTCTCGGCTCCTTATACCTCTGTTAATGACGAAAGGTGTGTTGTTGACTTTTTAAAATTTTTTTTTAATTTATAAAGTATTATTTAGCAAAATACAATGTTAACCCTGGGTATAAAATCATCCATTGTTAATGGTTTCTAAATATATAATACTTCATTCAGAATTTACAAATCCTGAAAAGGAGGGCCCAGAGGCTATCCCTATTAAAGGGCCTTCTACCTAACTACATTTAAATATGATAAAATACTATTTTTTAATTTTACAATGGGGGTTTTTATCAGAATATTTATTTTGCTTTAAAAAGCTTCTGTTTAATTAGCAAATCAATTAAAGCTGCTTAGGTGCATTTTGATAATGGAGTACTTATTATGTGTTAACCCCATTCACACCCTCTAAACAATATCGCCGAAACATATGATGCACGATCCTCTCAGTAGATAGCGCTATTTAAGCAATAGCGAAAATCAGACCTGAATAAAAAAAATGCCTGTACGGCCTGCACTAGAGCGCTGCACTAGTATCGCTGCACTAGAGCGCTGCGCTAGTATCGCAGAGGTGAGTGGTTCGAATCCCGTACAGGCCTGATTTTTTTCAGGTCTGATTTTCGCTATTGCTTAAATAGCGCTATCTACTGCGAGGATCGTGCATCATATGTATCTAATACCGCAGTACAAAATATATGAACTTCATATATTTCATTGTATCTCATTTATCACTTTCACGGGTTTATTACGAATCAACTTAACGGCCTGCTCCCAGTTGGCTGGTTAGCTCAATTGGTAGAGCGCTGCACTAGTATCGCAGAGGTCAGTGGTTCGAATCCCGTACAGGCCTGATTTTTTTCAGGGCTGATTTTCGCTATTGCTTAAATAGCGCTATCTACTGCGAGGATCGTGCATCATATGTATCTAATACCGCAGTACAAAATATATGAACTTCATATATTTCATTGTCTCAATATATCGCCGAAGGTAATTTCTATACTTAGACAGAAGTTGACACGCTTGAGTTAGTTTCTCCTTACTTTTTGATTTTAGGATTAGTTCACACTCATGATTCAAGTTACCAAACAATATCGTCGAAGGTAATTACGATGCAGCAGAAATAAGACACGCTCGAGTGACTTTATGATCACTCCTTTACTGTAAAAGACACTTTTACTCGTTTCGTTTCGTTGCGCAAAATACAGTAAGCCTTGCCGAGGGACAAATCGAACCAGAGGAAAAGAAAAGCAGGTTTTGGTCAGCTGATTCATCGATCTAAACAGAAAACCAGCTTTTACGGTATAACACAACGACAGCTGGCCATTTTCATAGCCTCTATTGTGAAGAACGAAGATAACGCTCTGAAGATTCAATAATATGTAAATGCAGGGCCAAATATTCAGTTTTCCTATTTTTTTTTGTGTACCTAAGGCATGCTTGATCGCTCATATCAGGATAACTAACGCTTCGAAACTTTCCTTCTTCATTAACACTGAATACTTTGTTTTTCATGAACTAATTTAAAACGCAGTTATTCGGTTTGCAAAGAGAAACTTTAAGATGCTTTTGAAACTTTACGGTTTTCAGGAAAACGATATAAAGAAACTTATACTTGAAAAATTTCCTTTTGTACGAAACATAGAAGTCAAAATGCAGGTATATTGTAAATTCTTTCCGTTGCTTAAGTCATGAGAGTGATGCATAGTTAATTGAAAAAGGAAAGCGAGTTTTGTTGATATCATGACATAGAAGACCATTTTCTGAGATGTAAACCAACAACACTTTGAGTTGTTGCGCATTCTTTCGTTCTAACGTGTTCAGTTGACGTTAACAAAGTGAAACTGTTTTCCTTGATAGAAGAGTCCTTGTTATAGATTTTCAACTTCTAAATGAGTCTCATCCACTCAAAATTTCGAGCTGAGCTCGAAACTTTGCGAAGAAAGTCTGGTAAAGAAACTTTTTGATGCTTTTAACAACAGGGCTTTAAGCGATAAACTTGCCAACACTTACAACTGTTTGATCAGAGGAGGAAGGAGGCAAAACTAAAACACCAAAATAACTTAATATTTTTGAGACTATTACATACCTGGTGGCTAGAATATCACGTTTTGCATCGTGCACGAGCGCATTTGAAAGTGCCTGGTTGCTCATTAGTCTGAAAAGACAGCTCGCCATTTTCATAGCCTCTATTGTGAAGAACGAAGATTACACAATAGAGGCTACTCTTATTCAATGACATGTAAATGTGTGACAAAATATTCAGCCGAAATGGCGCTATTTCGTTGTCCTTAAATCGTTTTCAGTCATGCTTGATAACTCATATCAGGATAACTAACGATTGTCGCGGAGGGCCGAGCGACCACTCCACGAGAATTAGCGACCGCTCCTTTCAGACCATGTGCGAAAAGAAGGAGGATTTTGTCCTCCGTGTAAATCGTTGTGTTCAGTTGAGAATAAAGAAAAATCGCGTTCGCGACGACGCTTCGAAACTTTCTTTCTTCATTAACACAGAATACTTTGTTTTTCATGAACTAATTTAAAACACAGTTATTCGGTATGCAAATAGAAACTTTAAGATGCATTTGAAACTTTATGGTTTTCAGGAAAACGATATAAAAAAACTTATACTTGAAGAATTTCCTTTTGTACGAAACATAGAAGTCAAAATGCAGGTATATTGTAAATTCTTTTCTTTGCTTAAGTCATGAGAGTGATGCATAGTTAATTGAAGAAGGAAAGCGGGTTTTGTTGATATCATGACATAGAAGACCATTTTCTGAGATGTAAACCAACAACACTTTGAGTTGTTGCGCATTCTTTCGTTCTAACTTGTTCAGTTGACGTCAACAAAGTGAAACTGTCTTCCTTGATAGAAGAGTCCTTGTTATAGATTTTCAACTTCTAAATGAGTTTCATCCACTCAAAATTTCGAGCTGAGCTCGAAACTTTGCGAAGAAAGTCTGGTGAAGAAATTTTTTGATGCTTTTAATTTAACAACAGGGCTTTAAGCGATAAACTTGCCAACACTTACAACTGTTTGATCAGAGGAGGAAGGAGGCAAAACTAAAACACCAAAATAACTTAATATTTTTGAGACTATTACATACCTGGTGGCTAGAATACCACCTACGATCACCTAGGTCACGAGGACAGCATATACAGATAAATCACTTTTTGGCTTCTTGATCTGTGTGCAAATCAGACAAGAAAAACTTATCTTCTGAGACTTTAAACACGAATTTTGTAGAATTTGAGGAGGAGACAAAGTCCATGGCTTAGAGGAATATCATCAAAACCCTCGCCGAAAGACGTTAGCAGGATACCAGAGCAGTTTAAGACCAACAGCCAACGAGTCCTCAACACCACCGAAAAAAAGACAGCAACAAAAGCTCGAGACACTTTTGCAGGAGAAACAGGCGCATGTTGACAAAACTAACTGGGTTGTTAATCTATTTTTTGGGTCCAAAGAAAAGAAAAGCCTAAACTTCGTCAGAACTCCTGACAACATACCTGCTACAGAGATCATTGCCAAGGTTAATTCAGCGATGAGACCGCTCGATCCCGAACAAGCAGACACTGGCAAAAGAGCTGCAAACGGAATCCTTTAACTGGCAAAACCACCAAAGCCTAACGTCACAAAGGAAATTCAGGACGCAGTTAAACGTCGAAAAGAAGACAAGTCCATCAAGATTTTACCATCAGACAAAGGAAGCGCCAGTGTTTTAGACGCCGACACATGCCAGACCAAGATGTCCTCCCATATCGAAAACGGATCGTATCAGCCCCTGAACAGATCCGACAGACCGCCTGACGAGGAAGTTGTCTGAGAAACTGCTAACCTTGAAACGAAGTGGATATCTACCTGAGGCCTTCTACTTCAAGATCAGACCACAACGTAAAGGGCCGCTTAGAATCTACGGTTTATCGAAGATTCATAAAGCTGATATACCTCTGAGACCAAATGTGTTTTGCGTGAACACCTTAGCATATAATTTGTCCGTTCATCTAGCTAGCATCATATTTCCATTAACAGGTAACTCAGATTTTACCGTGCCCAACTCATCCCACTTTGTATCTACCATCGGTGGCGAAAGGATTCGAGATAGCAAAAAAAATCATGGTGTCCTTCAACATAGAAGTGATGTTTACCTATGTTTCGATTGAAGTGGCTGTACGAGCAGCTCGACAGAAACTGAAAAATGATACTAGCCTACCCAACCGCACGACACTAACACCTAGTCAGATCACAGACCTCCTGAGCTTCGTTATGAGATCTACACATTTCCTGTACAATGGATTGATTTACGAAAAGACAGAAGGCTCAGCTATGGAGACTCCGGGTTCTGCTGCTATTGTTGACCTCTACATGTAAAGTTTTGGAGAACAAGCAGTGACATCATCACCCTACAAACCCGGGATCTGAAACGCTACATGGATGACATAGTCCATCATCTGAGACGAGTCTAATACTTAGCCCGGGGGAACAAACGAAGCTGATTTTATGTTATTATTTGGACATATGAAGTGGTAAATTGGCCACCGTAACGATTACAAAAGCTGACGTTTCGAGCGTTAGCCCTTCGTCTGAGCGAATAGAGGAATTGTGGGTTGTGTGTGCTTTTAAAGGCAGAGAATGGAGCTACGTTATTGGTGGGAACATGGCAACGAGAAAAACAAGAATAAATTAGTAGAGTGAAAAGCGTTCGTTGACCCCTGTGAGATTTAGACTGCCGGTTTGAAAGATGAGCTTTTGTTCAAGATTTTTACGGCTTTCCGTGCTACCTAAGTGTGAGGAAAGACCGCAGATTGCCATGAGTTGCTTAGAATGATTAGGTAAATTAAAATGTCTAGCGACTGGTTTCGATGTGTCCTTGTCATTCCTTTCCACGTCTCGAAGGTGTTCTCGGAATCGGTCACCTAGTCTTCTGCCTGTTTCGCCGATGTACATCTTTTTCCAATAAGTGCAAGTTATGCAATAGATTACATTGGCGGAGGTGCACGTGAAGTGATCGGTGATCTTAATGGATCGTTTAGGTCCCGATATTTTATCAGTGTTGTGAATGAAAGGACACGTTTTGCACCGTGCACGAGCGCATTTAAAAGTGCCTGGTTGGTCATTAGTCTGAAATGAACTTCTGACCAAAACATTGCCTATGGTTTTGTCGCGTTTGAATGAAACGAGCGGAGGCTGCGAAAAGATAGCGTTTGTCTCTGGATCGTTTTGAAGTAATTTAAAGTTTTTAAGAATGATGGATTTAACTGAGTGGGTGTGAGGGTGAAACGTACGACTGAATGGATTGCGGTCGGAATCTTCCTTATGCGACGTTTGTAGTGCTGATTTTATGTTATCTTTGAATATTCAGGATTATGAAAAGGTATAATGGCACGGAAAGGAAAGTTAGCTTTCATCCTGAAGATCGCGTTTATAATCTACTCTCTCAACTCAATCAATAACCGCCATTTTTTTTTTAATGAGATCTGCTAGTATAGTATTTGGGTTCGTAAAACTATACTCAAAGCCGGTTAAAAATTAATGAAGGATGTATTATACTTATTTCAAGTTTAAACTGACGTTTTAAATCACAATACTTACAAATTCTTTCGTTTGATTGATCACTTTGAATCGCCTTGGTTCTAGACCGTGCAAATCAGTAACCTTGTTTCAGATGGACAGGATTGGAACTGGAGAAAAGTGGGGACTAAAGTCCACCGATTATTCAGAAGAAAACACAAACAAGCAAAACATGAACGTTTCGAAACCTTTTATACTTTACCTGCCGACCTACCAGTGATAAGTGTGGTCAATCTTCAGCATCTTTGGCATCACTTTCATCTGGGTTTTCTCGCTCAAGAACGTTATCCAACACCATGTTCTTACATTGAAAAGTGCATTTGTCAGTGCATTTGTCCAGCTTTCAAACAACAGCATGTTCCCATAGACCACTTAACGTTTACATGTTTAAATTATTAATTAAAAACTTAAAAAGCGGAAGCATATTTAAAATACAGTTTCTTCGTGGACCTTTCTACCACAGCATCACTTTTAACAACTATATACCGCAAGCCAAAATCGCTGAGTTTGCAATCAATGATGCCCAATGATGTTGGTACCTGTCCGACCAAGTACCAGCAACAGTGGGTGAGGTTTGAGTTTCCTTACCTCAACCCAAACAAGATACTATATTCTCTGCTCCTTAGCTTTATCATCATACGTAGACTTAAGCCAAAATTTCGAAGAAGGCAATTCACCAGGTCCAACTCGTTTCCGCTATGATACACAGGAATCTCTCTTATCACAATTTCAGGCGATAGTGACCTCTTGGATTTTTTCTTCGATGGTGACTCACGAACCTCATTTTCTACATCTTCACTCTGCTGGTTTTGCTCCTCCTTATTTTTCAATGCAAGAATCGAGTTGACACGATTTAATGCTCCTGTTCCACTCTACGTGTATTCTAGTTTATCCATGTTGTTACTGACACTCCTTCACAGTTTGAATGCGTTCCTTTAATCTCAACGATTCACTTGTACATAACACAGAAAAATACAGAATTAACAATGCGAACTTAAACCCAAGGAAACTGAAATACAATGAAATAAATATGAAAAAACACAGGAAAATACAAACGAAAGCGTAACTACTTACAAGATCTGTACAGCACTCCGGAATAATCAACGACTAAATGAAATTTACAAACTACGACGTTATATAACGGATAAAGGCTAAAACAATAGACTAAACAAGGTTACATAATACTCAAAGGCGATAACATTAAACAACGCTGACAAACTTAATTTACATTTTGACAGCACGAAAAAAAATACAAACTAATAAATACAGAAATGAACCATCGAGGTGAGAACTATTTACACTAATTACAAATAACAAAGACGAAAGACAGAACCGATAAAAAATAACTCTCGTGGCTACACATTTTATCCGCGATCTTGAGAGCGAGAGGAAAACTTATTTAGACATTCAACAACTTTGCAAATTGAATATCATTTTCTTCTGAGTCAGCATTTGATTTCAACTCATTGTTCAAGTCAAAACTCTTCTAACAAGAAGCGCGTTATTCAACTTAAATTTATATCAAATCTTTGGCATATAATTCAATCACTCTCTCATCTATGTCACTTAGATTAGTGCAATGCTTTGTACGCAACTAAGCGAATTTTCTCACCGTTTCATCAGCCCGGAATTCTTGCACACTAAGCATCGTCTTCTTAGTTTCGATGTTTAGCTTATACTTAGTCTTGTTGCATTAAATTGTGACGGTCTGGTAGAACTGCTGACTGCTCTTGTGTAGATCTCCAGAAATTCTCCTTGCTGGAGGATCACTTTTGTTGTTTTCAGCAGACTTCTCGGCTTAAAAGTTTCTTTTAAGCTAATCTACATGAACGATGCCTTTCACGACACGGCTTTTGTAAGAGAACCCGATGGACGCTTAACCACCGGCGTATACAGGAAGCCAACACACACTGAAAAATATCTAGCGTTTGATTCATACCATCTGGAGTCAGTAAAGTGCGGTATTATGTGCCTTTTCGAGCGTGCGAAACGTCTCGTCGCAAAACCCTCCGTTATCTCCCATGAGAAGGAACATCTCTTATCTGTTCTTGTTTGTAATGGTTATCCTTCCTCTTTTGTGCAGAGTGTAACAAAAGCCGACCGCCAGCACTGTGATCAGATCCACTGCAGTCCTTCCCTCTATCAAGGGCCTCTCCGAACAACTTCGCCGCTATCTACAATAACAAGGCATACATGCTATTTCAAGTCAGATATCACACCTATTACGCCCGAAGGATGCCGTTGACCCAGCTAAACAGGATGGCGTAGTCTACAGGATCTCCTGTGAGTGTAGGAAGGTCTGCATAGGCAAAACTGGCAGACCTATTCAGGAGAGCATTAAGGAAACGACAAAGATATCCGACTCGCTGAGACGTAGACCTCTGCAGTTCCGGAGCACGCCCACAACACCGGACACCGCCCACTCTGGAACGAAATAAAGTTTATTGATCATGATCCCCGTGACATCACCCTAACTTCATCGACAGTGACAGTGGAAATTAAATCTTAGAAGCCTGGATGTCGACAATGAGTGCTGCAATAAACTTTCGGACCCATCAAAATAAAGCGGCAAAGGAAAAGTGTTTTTCTGTGATAAATTGTAATTGTCGGTAAGCGCCAACATGAGCTGAATTGTGCTTCCGTTATTTGACGCGATTTGAGGCCCAGTATGCGAATCGCATTATCGCGTAATGTGAGAAGCCTTGCATATTATAGCATTTGGTAGGAAAAGAAAAGGAAAACAAATCTTCGAAGTTAAAAAACAAATTGAAGTTTGTCTCGTAGTTATTGAACCATCAGTTTCCGAACTACCTTATTATAGGAATATAACGAAGCATGTTAATAACGCGAACAAAATTTACGCGTCATAAAATTAACGCGAATTTTCCAAAAGTTATGTTTACATAGATTTAATTAACGCGACTTTCCGTGCGGTATGTTGCATAATTAAGACGTGAATTTAATATTTTTCGCACTCATTTCGTTAGAAAACAACAACGGCTAACAACAAAATTTGCTCTTTATTTCCGGAAAAGAACATAAGATACTAAGGCATGAATGGATCCAGGGTTGGAATCCGACGTTTCCTGGCGCTTTCTACTGCCTCCGTTATTCCTGCTGCTTTCCATCCATTCAAGATGACTTTCCTCCCCTTTTCGCCTTGCAGGAATTCATATAAACTCATAAGTAGCTTGGCGTGGATTGGCTTCAGTGTTGAAAGCTTCAGGTCCACCTCGATTGTGGTGACATCTCTTTGCGGGTCTTTCTCCAATGTTTTAGTGATAGTGGATGTAAAAAAGTCACTGAAACCACGCTTCTCCATCTTCTTGACAGAGTTTGTTGTTGGATCCAAAGGCTGCAACAGATGAGTCATGTTCTTTGGTACAGCGACAACGTTTATGTTCAGCCTTTCCAGCTCGCTCCAGACTTTATCTGTACTTTGTGCCTTGAATGTATCCCATACTGGCAATGCCTTTTGAGTTTCAGGGAGGCCTAACTCTTCTTTGACTTTAGTGACATACGGGTAAATTATTTTATTTATCAGAGCCATTGTTTCGGCTTCTTTACTCCAGTGCTTTTCATTGTAACTCAAACAGAACCAGCTGGAAATTCGACATGCGGCAGTGAAGGGCTTGTCTTACCGGTGTAAATGAGTTGGAATGGTAATATTTGTCCACTTAACGTTTCCGCCAAAGTAACTGTAATTCCACGTTTGTCACTACTCCCTTTTCTGGATACATGCTTAGAACTCTTCTCTGCCATCGTGACGTTATCCGTCGGCACGAACTTAGACGGTGTTTGGACAACATTTAGAATAAGTTCATCGGGAATTTCATCTTCAACTATAGTGGACACTATATCATGTAGAAACGTTGCCTTTACTTCGAGCCAAGTTGCTTTGGTGATAGCAGGCCTTGACGTGGTTATAATCCTTCGAGTCAAGTTCATTCTCTGGTAAAGGGACTGTAACCAACCGTTGGTAATCACAAAATTTAAATACTGACCATATCTTCCGAGATCACTCTTAATGAAACCCATCAAAATGCCATAAATAACATGCTTGTTGATAGTCCCTCCTGCAGTCCTTGTGCTGACAATGAACGCTTGGAGCTTTCTGTCAAGCTCATCAGGCAGCAGTAAGGGTCTCCCTCTTCTCTCAGAGATTCGAATACAGTCACTCAAACACGTCTTTTTCGCTTCAAGTCGATACTTCGCCACCCAGGGTCGTAGAGTGCTTTCATTCAGGTTTGGGAAGTCTTGTCTAAAATGTTTTAGAGCGTTTACGGTCTAATGGCTATTGGCATATTTGGCAATTTTAATTTTCTCATCTTCGCGGTAGGTCTTTCTCTTTCTCTTGACTTGCGGGATAGACTGCATTTCTGTGACTATGCTGACATATTCTGAATGAAAAACTCCAGATTCTTCTCTGCTAGGAAGAATAATGCCTTGTGTATTTGATCCCTCTCTTGTGAAATACATTAGGATTGACATGTCTGGTGCATTTGCGCTTAGGAATTTTGCGGATTTCCCCGCTCATATAAAATTGAACACAAGGATCGAAATCCACCTATCAAATCACATCCTACACTTTAGTGGCTTTCCGTCTCGAAAACGGCATGTTTCCTCACAGGTTCGCAAATTCCAGTCTTCACGTGTTCCCCCCTCAGACCGGAAAATTATTGACCATTGAAGATAAAGGTAATCGCTGTACAAGCCTTAAGAGCTCGGTTCTTCATTTCAGTAGGCCAGTGAAATAATGAGTGGTCCAAGTACTGATGAAGTCGTTCCCACATTGAAATTCAACACTGCTTTAAGAGGTTATCACGTGTATCGCACAAGCTGGAAACCATTTTTAAAGCAACAGCTCACGTTCAAGCAAGAGAAAGACAACAAACACGACCGGTTTGCAGCTGCTGGGCAAACAATATTGCCAGGAACCATATTTCCTTCTACTGTCGGACATATTCCAATAGAATTGAGCCGATATATTTGGCACGCACTGCAGAGAGAAGCTGTCATAAAAGGAGAGGTCACAGCGATAAAATATAAGCCATCTCCACTTGTTGAAGGTGATTAGAAATACCTATTGCGGTGACTTTGAAATGGGATGACAAAAATGCGATAGACATTTTGCGCAAGAAAGTTGAAGAAGTGAGTTATCCCCTCGGAGAAGACGATCGCTACACTGATGAATCTAAGGACATTTTGAACTTAATATTAAATGATGATGCGTCAACCGACTCTGACGGTGACGTAGAGGAATTGTAGCTTTGCTTATAATAAAGGTGTCTTTAAATAACGATGCTTTCAATTAACGTAATTTTAATTAACAATGAGGTAAACTAAGATACATAAAATTAACGCGAATTTTTGAAATTCGCGTTAATTACATACATTGTTAATTTCCTATAATAAGGTAATACTCTGGCAGCGAACTCTACAATAACCGTCATGAGGTCTTACTCACGTAGTGGTACTTACATACTTACTTACACACCTGTTGACTTAGAGTTTTACCTGCTGTAAGCCAGTAAGCTCAAAAACTGCAAAAGGCAACCTGAAAATACTAATCCTACAATATTTTCAACTTACTCAAGTAATCCTTTCAATTAATATAAACTTTTACGTACCTCCAACACTTTTCCTATCTCCAGCACTCACTTTAACTTTGAAATTTCTAGGTGTGAGAACATATTGGCCTATAAAGATTTTTTCAACGGATCGCGGTTTTCGCACCCTTCCCCAAGAAAGAAATGTGTTTTAAAGCGATCATTAGAGAAACATCTTAGAAGCTTTTTTTACCGGCGGGGTCTCCTAGCGCGCCGCTGCGAACATTGCTAGCTACACGTATTAGGCTGCGAGAAAATTCACAAAAAGACAAGTAAAAAAAAATTCTTCTTTTACGAACCTCCTATTACTTCTCGTATCTCAAGATTGATTTTTTAGAGAGGGAAGCTATCATAGTTAAGAATGGAGATGGAAATGAAGAAGCAGTGGAATACCACACGAGAAGGGGTAATTTACTCGTTCATGATTCTATTTGTAAAGTTTTGATAGTATTGTTTACCAGAAGTTGTGTTGGCGGAAGTTCTCGGATATTGTAAACATGCAAAGGATCCTGGATAGTTGTGTGGGCCATGCTTTCCGGGTGTCATGGCGGCTGAATAAGGTGTAGTTTCTTTTTATAGTTAAATCTGGTTTGTTACACGGCTATCCGGGTAACATCGTTACACTATTCATAAATTCAGTATTGACTGTAAATAACATATCCACGAGATGGTAAGGTAGACACCACCGAGACAAAAACAACATCGACGGAAAGTTGGTAAACGAGTCGTGCACTAACAGTATAGCGTTGATTTCGAGTTTGTTGGTCATTCCAATAGGAGAACTTACTTTTTAATCGAAATAATTACGGTTTTTTCAACATGACTTACCTTGGGTAATATTCAATCTGCAAAGAAAAAAATCAAGCATAATCAAGACGGGGAAATTGAATTCTCTTGAGAACCATACTCAAAATGAGAGTCTTTCGATAAAAGCGCACAGTCTAAAATAACAAACTACAGAACAAAACCAGATTAAAAAACGAAAAATTCTGCTTCAGATAACAATAGATCAAATAGGACTGAAAACTCAAAAGAGGCAGAACCAGGTGAAAAAAGAAATTAAAGGTTCTACCTTCAGACAAGAAATTAAGCCCAAATGGGAATGATTGCCCAAGAGAGACAGAACCAGATGAAAAAAACCTAAACACTATTGATGTTGAAACGCTAGCTTGAGCTTCCTAGGGGATTTGTTGTGTAAACAATAGGCGATTTTACATGCGAGGTGGTAATAACTAGTGTGCGTAACTGGCAGTTTTGTAGAGGAGCGCCTAAGCAAGTTACGAAGCCGAAAGGGAAATGAAAAACAAGTCAAGTACAAGTCTGCTAGCAGCTTACACAAATGCAACACCATGTGCAGTTCATGATCAAGCCAAAATTTACGAACGCTTGTGCAATAATACAGGCTGAAGTAGTGTTCATGTCAGCCATTGCTGAGGGTATGAGGGAGGTGCAGGTTATGACTTAGTTTCTGGTGGTAGGTTTCCATCAGTAAACGAGACACATGATGCTTCGAAGGAATGGTCATGGAGAACTTAGCACCTTGCGCATAGGAAGTTTCACAAATACGACCAACGACTCTCACAACTCCATCAGTAAACACTGGTCACAATCTAAGATAAATTCACACCTGGGGGAGAGTTTGGGAGCCCTAGATTTTTTAGGTGAGGCCCTTTAGGTTCAGTCGATCAGGGCAGTATCTGGGAGACACATTTAAGCTTTCTACGGGTATAACTTGACTTGTTGGTTGCGATTACCTCCAATACTTTGGACCTCCGTCGCCAGAGTGGTGATTGGTGGGCTAGTTGCCGATTTTGATGTTAAGGGTGTTCTTTGGGTCTGATACCACTGCTCACTCTTGCTGTGGGATGCTGTGATCCTCCATAAACCGCGGGGTCGTTCTCTGTCTGTGCATCGACAGTTTTGAGTGCAGACTGCTCAACTCAATGAAGGCTCTCTTTCACCTGTCTTCGGTCGCGGTACAGTTTCGGCTGACATTCTCCATTTTGTCTGAAAGTAATCGGGTGAAAGATTGTTGATTTTTCGAAGGTTTGTAATACCATCAAGTTCATTGAGTTTAATTCGATCATTGCCCAGCAGAAGTTCCGAAGTTTGTAGGAGAGAGTTAAGAGACCTGCGCCGTTACTATTTCTAATTTTCGGACCACTGATAACCAATGACTTCAGTACCTCTATGATCATAGCACTCAGTCCAAATCTTTTTCTCAGAACCTGAAGGGCCACACGGAGCCATTCGGTGGGCCTTGATAGCTTTTAATGGCTCCTTTGGCTCCTCCATTTGTGCAAGTCATTAGATAGTTCATCCTTTCGCTGTGAGTCCGTCAATGAGACTCCACTCTTTACTTTTTCTCGAAATTTGCTCTGAATCGCAGGAACCGAATGGGATGACATTCGAGTGGAGTAGGTGCAGGTGGTGGCTGTGTAGTTCTTAGCTCCACTTTTTCCCAGAAGCCTGCCTGAGGGTCACTGATGTCCTTTACGAGAGTGTTAATTCCTCCTTTAGTAATGTCTTGGCCCGAGGTACCTCTAACGCTGTGAACAACACTTTGATGAGAGTGGATGACTGGTAGATTGAATTTCGATGCAAATAGATATAAGGTCTCCTTTACGCCAGAAGAATGCTCCAATTGCACACCTATAGCTCTGGGATTACCGGTTTTCTTTTCCCTCGGGCCCTTAGGATTCTTCACTTCACCGATATCAGGGTCGTCAGAGCCCAAATAATGTTCTTCATCTTCCTTAATTGTATCTTCGTACACCTTTCTAATAACAGCAGGAACTTCAAAGTCTTTCATAAGCCTGACCTTCTCGGTATCCTTCTCAGCTGTTTCAACCCGCTCAAAGTGTGTGATTCCTGCCTCTAACTCAGTTTGTCTTGCCTTGGCCTGAAGAACCCTTAGTTTGGATGAGGTCGTCGATGCACGTAAAGCCTTTAAACTCCTTGTTTTTATGCTGAGTTCAGAAGACCTTTCAATCCATTGTTCAACAATTCTTTCGGTGAGGCGATAGGCTTTTCACTTTTTCAGTTGGTCACGGTTGTCTCCTGTCAACATCAGTCCCTTTCGGATCCAAGATTTTAAGTCCTTTCACATTTTTATCAAAAACATGTGTATCTTCATCTGATGTCGGATTAATCGCATCTTTCGACCTCATAGGTAGCGTTGCCCGACTCAAATCTATCGGCTTTTATCTTTGTAGAAAAACCTTGAGGCTCACATAATGATGAGTCATCAAGAGGTTTCGTGTCTTCACGTTCGACGCTTCGGTCTCCCTCGCTCGTAAGATCCCACATCGACATCATAAAGCGTCAAAAATATTTCATCAATTGATTCCAGCAAACGAATCTTTCTCACCCAAGGTACTTGAGGCTGCTCTTCAACACCAGAATATTATTATAGTGAGATCGTAGTCGTCACAAAACTCCAATAACGAGGACAAGGGATCATCGAAGCGGAAACAACAGCTCGATCTTAGTCCACAACTGAATTTCAAGCAGCTTGAACACTGGGCAATTTGAAGTAACTGTAAGGACCAAAGGACCAAAATTACTCACGTAAATTTCCCCAAGTTTATTGCTGCAGGCCTCGTTACCTCGATGGAGTGTGCGGTATAATAGCAAGGGATCAATACATCACGGGCGACGAGCCGGGCAAGAAAACTGGTCCGAAATACGAGTGGTTAGTGGTGACATAGCTTTAATACCTCGAGTAGAAACAAATCATTTGTAGTTGTATTAAATAATCGTGTTATCAATCCCCAGATTTTAGCAGAAAACTTTGCTTATTGTTAGGGCTCACATTTCATCAGCTGTTAGGGCGGCTTGTTCTGAGATCAAGTGGAATTTAATGTCATGTGTTGACCTTAATCTACCAGGATAACGAATACAGTTCTTGGTAATCAATCAAAATATATATTCGGGAACGCCACTGTTCCAAAATTGTAAAGTGATGGAGGTACTTGGTGTTGTGGCCAATGCGGAGAAAACCCTACTTGCTTGACTCTAACGATAAAAGAGAGCAAGGAAATGTGTTTAGAAGAAAGAAAATTATTCATGAACTTTTCAAAATGAAATTAATTTCCTGTAGCCGTACCAGAAAGGAATGAACCATTAGTGGCTTGTCTACGAAGATTGACTTGATCTGTTGAAACATGACGCAAATGTTGAGAAATACTAGTTGATTTGTTTTGCTCTTGTGTACATAGGACAGTTTGAAGATTTATGTGTAACGAAGTGAAAAAGTTCGTAATTATAAATTGTGGTCATCGTCACTGAGAATACCGTTAGGGACTGTGACATCATTCTAATTCTCAAAAATGAGCTGGTCTTTGAGTTTGACTCTGAAATTTGATTCATTATTGAACAGCGATGCACGCTTTTCGGGCGAGATGGTTGGTGCAGATTTCTGAAGTGTGCTACTTAAGCACTTTGAAAAAATCGCTTTGGTTAGAGCTTATCTCCAATAAGGAACTGCTTGCTTCAGTTGGACATTCCATATATAATTTGCATTCAGACATGAGATGAGTATTGCTCAGGTCTATTATCAACTGACCACCTTAGATTAACCGGGTAAGGCTTGCCTTTTGAGAAATGAGTTATTAAGAGGAAATGTGGCCAAAAATCGAACATTTTCAAAGTATGGTGGCAACAGCCGAAAAATCGATTCGGCTTATATTCCTAAGTTAGGTAGGCCTTATGGCGAAACAAACCACTGCATACTTCGTTTTGCTGAATATCGATTTATTTTCGAGGAAATCGACAAAAGCTGAATTTCGCCCAAATGCCGCTTTTGAACCTCAAAATTTCAGACGAATCTCGGAGTGTCGCGCCAAAAATTGATAACACTTGGACCGTTAAAAACTACCAAATCTTGAAAAAACAACATCAATACATATCTTGACAGCAATTTGAGTAATTCTTGATCATTTATTTACACAACGTAATTGAATTTATCCGACCTTCTTCTAACAAGATTAAAAATAGGTCAAAAGTAACCTGTTATTTAACTAAGTGCTATACAAAATAATCGACTGAAAGTATGGCTTTTGGAAGGCGAAGTATGGTTCTTTTCGATCTCCAAAGGATTTTTTGGGGAAATGATTCAGTGCGATTTAATCAGATTTTAAAGTTGGATAAAAGTGATGAGCTGATTTGACGATGCAGTCAGTTCTTCGAAAATGTACACATTCACACGCAAACTCGATTGTTTCGCATTTTACATCCAATCTACAGCTTATTTAATATAATATTATCTTACCGTCCATATTGCTGTACCACAAAAGGGGATTGCAGTCCTGAAATTGTTGCAGTGCTCCCATAATAGCGATATAACTTGGCAGGATAGTCAACACCTCCTGATCATGATTGTTTACAAAGCGTATCTCAGGGTTTCTCTCTTTCCCTTTCGTTGAAAAGGAGGCCGCTGTAATTATTTCACGTAAGAGATCTTTGTTTAAATACAAGTCTTTAACTAAACCGCGAACCAAATGTTGGCGAAATGTTGCTAGTTCAGAAACATGTTTCTCGTGTGTGGAATAACGCTAATTAATTCAAAATTACGGTCCACAGAAATTGTCAACTCGGCAAAAATACAAATTTGGACTGTGAAGCACGTGGCTACAGGAACTAAGGTCGAGTGTTACATAAAGAAAAAAGGAGCAAACAATTATTTAACTCCGATCCTTATTGAGTTAATTTTTTTATTTTGTAAATTATTGTTTAAGTTGATAAAGCTCGTTTTAGGACAAAAAGAACGAAAGATAAACCTAGTTAGGTAATTAACACCTCTGCTTGCTATAATACTACTGTATTTTACTGTTGATAAGTTTCCAAGTTCCCTGCACTCTTTCTAAATTTTCTTCTGTTGATATGACGGTATGTAATATTCAAAATGAGTCACAGTCAAACCTACCAAATCGAGTAGAGGTAATGAATTTAAATAGTTTACAAGTATTTTTAAGACGCTGAAAAATTGAATCGTATTTGTTTCCTCTTCCTTATTATTTCAATCTCTATTGATTGTTTGATTAATTACAGAAATTACCTTGAAACTGGCATTTTCGTTTACTAATAAAATGAATTGCAGAGAAAAGTTGTGAATTCTGCAACAGCATTGCGTGTCGTTCTCCTCATACGGATATCTGATGCTCGTTCAAAACTATAGTCAGAGTACACTGTGACTTCGACAGACGATCCAGAAAACGGGAAAGAGTAATTATACCTTTTCTTGCCAGTTCAAGGCGGATCGAGAGCAATTCCTCTTGTCGGTTTTTCCGGGCCAGTAGACGAAGTTGACCTAGTTCTTAGCCGAACAGCCGTATTCTCTCCTCCTGCCGACATACATTCCATTACAATTTGTCCCTCGTTTAGTGCACAGCTTGGTTTGGGGTGAACGAGAGGCTCTAGTTCGAGGCGCATATTTCCTTCTGATATATCAAACCATGCTCAATAATATATCGCCGTCATATAATGCATTGATTGGCTTTGGACTTGTATAAGAAGTAGTCATTCACTTCTTAAATTTATTACCTTGGAAGGAAAGGTTTAAGGAGATAGGCACAACATAGGTTTGTTTACTTTCTTTTTTATATGTCAATCTTTTCCCGATGGGCGTGAACATTCTCGTCTGATCAGACAACAGGCTTATGTTAATTTTCCATTACGCATCAGCCACCCTCTATAATATTTCGCCATATAATGCATTGATGGCTTTGGACCCGACCATATTTGAGGGGTATAGATCACTACTTGGCTACATTCTTGGGCAAGAATACTAAATAACTAGCTAGCTGAGTTGATTTTTCAAAGCCACTGTTTCCAAAATGCAAATATTTGATGTGGGTATACCGACTCGCACTCGAGTCTGCTGTGTCAGCTGGTGCAATGATTACCCGAAGCGTTTCTTGAGTTCCGAGATACGCAGAAATGGTTTTATTTCCAGATGTGAGCTTTTTTGGGACCGCTGCCGGGAAAAGGTGGGTGTGAAAAATTGTGAAAGTTCTACCTGGGTCGTAGTCTTACTACCGGCACGAGTAACTTAACAAGGCACAGTAGTCTCTGGAGAAGAAGCAATATAATTATAAAGCTGTTGAACTTTGGCTTTTACAAACATTTCAGCGAAAGTTGTGGTTTTCCAGGTTTGACCCTTATAAAACTTCCTTTAAATAAACAAATATTCAAACACTACACTTTTCTTTGCTGCACATCTGCAGTGATGTATGATGGGCTATGCCCTTTGCAGATCTTTCGCTCTTTTTTTTCCTAAAATGAGCTTTATCTCCCGAAGTACCATGAAACATTCAATTATGATACATTAAATTATGATCGGAGTTAGATAATTGTTTGCTCCTGTTTCGTATATGTAACACACGACCTTAGTTCCTGTAGCCACGTGCTTCATAGTACAATGTTTTATTTTTGCGTTTTATTTCAGTAGACCTCATTTTGAATTAATTAGCGTTATTCTGCACGCGAGAAACATGTTTCTGAACTAGCAACATTCCGCTTACATTTGGTTCACGGTTCGGTTGTAGACTTATATTTAAACAAATATCTCTTACGCGAAGTATTTCAACGAAATGGGAATAGAGAAACCCCGAGATACGCTTTGTAAACAATCATTATCAGGATGTGTTGACTATCCTATCAAGTTCTAGTGCTATTGAGGGAGCAATGCAACAATTTTAGGACTGCAATCTCCTTTTGTGATACAGCAATATGGACGGTAAGATGATGTTATGTTAAATAAGCTGTAGATTGGATATAAAATGCGAAACAATTGAGTTTGTGTGTGAATGTGTACATTTTCGAATAACTAAGGGCATCGTCAAATCAGCTCATTTTATCCAACTTTAAAATTTGATTAAATCGCACTGAATCATTCTCCCCCAAAATCCTTTGGAGATCGAAAAGAACCACACTTCGCCTTCCAAAAGCCAGATTTTCAGTCGATTATTTAGTACAGCACATAGTTAAATAACGGGTTACTTTTGACCTATTTTTAATCTTGCTAGAAGAAGGCCGGTTAAAATCAATTAGATCGCGGAAATAAACGATCAAGAATTGCTCAAATTGCTGTTAACATATGTATTGATGTTGTTTTTCAAGATTTGGTAGTTTTTATCGGTCCAAGTGTTTTCAATTCGTGGCGGGACGCTCCGAGAATTGTCTGAAATTTTGAGCTTCAAAAGCGGCATTTGGTGGAAATTCAGTTATTATCGATTTTCTCGAAAATAAATCGATATTCAGCCAAACGAAGTATGCAGTGCTTTGTTTCACCATAAGGCCTACCTAACTTGAGAATATGAGCCAAATCGATTTTTTGGCTGTTGCCACCAAATGTTTGACCGTTGGTAACATTCGCTCTTAAGAGGGGTTCATGAAACCCACATCGGAGGGAGGCAACTGAATAATTTCGAGAGTGAAGATGAAGTCCTATAAAAAAAAGATATCAAATCTCCCTTTGCGACTCTTATTTGTTTCTTTTCTTTCGAGATATCATATTTTCACTTGTGCCACCAGTAAAAGTTACTTGTCTCTCATATGTGACAAACTGCTTTAAGAGTACCGTCACGGGTATGTCTGGCTGGTTAGTGCGACTTCCAACAAAGAGGTTTCACTCATTTTTTTGTTTAATAAAATTTCCTAGAAAAACACCTGATGGAATGATTACATTCTCTATTTCAATATTGGAATTGATATAGCTTATCTGCGAACTGGTTTTACGAGCAGACATTCTCCACTTTCTGAGTACTTACAGTGTGTTTATAAAATTGTCTTAGATCTTATGATCTAGCTCGTAGATCTTAAACAAAAGTCACTGCCTTTTTATTGACTTGAAATCGTCATGGAATAACATATAGCCAATAGAATAATCTCTTCATCCACTCCTTATTTCTCTCGCTCTCAAAGAAACTGCATCTACGATAATATGAAACTCATTTTAAGAGGGAAAGTTCATATCCATTCTTGAGTTTAGTTAATGGGACGTTCCTAAGCACACGCAGAAATGGAAATTTGTGTATTTCGCCATAAACAGCATGTATTTATTACTAAAAAATTGTATTTAGGTTATTCAGATTCTTGTAGGAAGAGTGCGCTCTTAGTTAAATCACAAAAATTGAAATATTAAATCTTTACTTCTAGGCTCATCTAAGCTAACACAGTTAGACATACTGGCGAAAATATACAAAGATTTATCTGGATTGTAATCTAATGCACCTATCACCACTTATTCAGATAGATATCCAGTGCAGTGTACGGATGACTGACTGAACCGAAGCCTTTGAAACGATAGCCCCAATTACAGTAGCAGTAGGTATTAGGAGCTAGAAGAAGCAGCAATGAATTTGCAAGCAAAGAAAGGACAATTTAGGAGAAGCCATTAGCCCCAAGCAACACAAGCGACCTGCACTAAGCACTAAGCTATCAGCATAAAGCAACAAGCAACAAGTAAGGAGCAGTAAATAACACAGCAACAAGCAACAAGGAGCATTACAACAAGCAACAAGGAAAACTGCTGGAAGCAGCAAGGACCACTGCTGGAAGCAACACTGCAACACTGCAACAGGCAACACCGCAACAAGCAACGCTGCAACAGTGCGACAACAAGTAAAACTGTAACAAGCAACACTACAACTAGTAAAAATACAACAAGCAACACTAGGTGTTTGATCTTTATAGAATACATGTCAAAGTAAACCACCGTTGAAAATAAGTCATGAAGGTGAACACAGCAAGACTCGATCATGTGTGAAACTTCAATTATGCAGTTTTCGCCGCTAGAGTATCGAGCCAAGGCTTGTTAAAATCTTTGTGTACAAGAACCCTTTTATCCTTTCTACAATAGAGTTCAAGATAAGATGTTTCCTTACTCCGTTCCATAATTTCCAACATCAAAAATAAGCAAGAAATGCATGAATGATAAACATGGAAATTCTTCATTGGTAGAAAATTTGTCTTTTTTTGTTTTTGTTTTGTTTTTGTTTTTTGTTGTTTGTTTTTGTTGTTTTTGTTGTTTGTTTGTTGTTTGTTGTTTGTTTTGTTTTTTTAGTTTATGTCGAGTTAATTTAATGTAACAAACAAATTTAACAGATTTATAGATTTATAGAACCCGCATGTAGCAACGTTAATCGCGGCGGATTGTATAACTTACAATAAAATTTAGCAAAATACAGCAATATTAAAGTCAGGTAAATAAATAGATAGAAATAGGTATACGCAGACATTCACATATAGCTAGGATTTACACTAGAAGAGCAAGAACCTATAATAAGAAATGGAACATAAGAAATTAATAGTAATAGCTATTAGAGTTTAATTAATGATAATAAGTCATTTTCAACATTAACGTAAAGACATCAACATAATCATCCTCATTACTAAGTACTGCAAGTAAAACTTGATGAATTTAATTTTTGAAAGGTTTTTTCTAAGTTTACGCAGGTCAGGCCTCAGGCAATTCCCCAGTCTACCTCAGACAATGGAAAACGAATTAAGTTGAATTCTCAGTCTTGATTTCAGTGTTAACATATAAATTACCAGCATCAGAAAATCTAGCGTTGTATGTATGAACGTCAGATGAACAAGTAAAAAGATCACAGATATTCTGAAACGCAGAATTTGTATATCGAGGGGTAAGACATTAGCAGAGACAAACAAGGGAACAGCGTGAGATCTGTTTCCAGCAAAGAATAGTGGCCAAAGAGCTCGTTTTTTGTAAGATAAAGACCTTCCTCAGATAGATCTGTGCAGCTTGGCCCCAGACAGTAATTCCGTAGTATGTGGATGTAAAAATCAGAGAATGGTGAATATGGATTAAAGTGTTCAGAGGAACAGAGTGCCTTAAACGTGATATAATTCCAACAACCCTGCTAATCTTAGACGCAATGTAGTCGATGTGATATTTCCAGTTAAGTTTTTATCGATGAGCACACCCAGGAACTTTACATAATCTTTACATTCGAGAATAGTATCACTTTCACGGGTTTATTACGAATCAACTTAACGGCCTGCTCCCAGTTGGCTTGTTAGCTCAATTGGTAGAGCGCTGCACTAGTATCGCAGAGGTCAGTGGTTCAAATCCCGTACAGGCCTGACTTTTTTCAGGTCTGATTTTCGCTATTGCATAAATAGAGCTCTTTACTGCGAGGATCATGCATCATACGTATCTATAACCGCAGTTCAAAATATATGAACTTCATATATTTCATTGTATCTCATTTATCACTTTCACGGGTTTATTACGAATCAACTTAACGACCTGCTCCCAGTTGGCTTGTTAACTCAATTGGTAGAGCGCTGCACTAGTATCGCAGAGGTCAGTGGTTCGAATCCCGTACAGGCCTGATTTTTTTCAGGTCTGATTTTCGCTTTTGCATAAATAGAGTTCTTTACTGCGAGGATCGTGCATCATACGTATCTATAACCGCAGTGCAAAGTATATGAATTTCATATTTTCGTCGTATCTGATTTATCATCACGTGTTTATTACGAATCAACTTAACGGCCTTCTCCCAGTTGGCTTGTTAGCTCAATTGGTAGAGCGCTGCACTAGTATCGCGGAGGTCGGTGGTTCGAATCCCGTACAGGCCTGATTTTTTCAGGTCTAATTTTCGCTATTCCATAAATAGCGTTCTTTACTGCGAGGATCGTGCAACATACGCATCTATAACCGCAGTTCAAAATATATGAACTTCATATATTCATCATACGAGTATGTAGAGTCGAATGAAACCTGGATGAACCCACATTTAAAGTTACTCTCTGGTGTATGAAGTCAGTGAAAGTGATTTCAACAAAGCATAAAGCAGCGTCAGGATGGTTATAGAACAGGCTTTTGGACTCTTGGAGGCAGATGGCGTTGTCTCCTTGGGAAATTTGACTCACCCAGATAATATTACTCTGACTATTTTAGCCCGTTGTTCTTTGCATACTATCAACGTTGACGCTCTAATAATATGAATTTGGACCCCATGATAATGAATGAGAAGAGCTCCCCCAAGTAAATTGCGAAGGCTCTTAGCTGAGGAACAAGATAAAAGAGGCATTTTTCGTTAACTTTCGCATATCGAACGAAACTATAATAAAAATAACACATGGAGCAGACGGTCATTTTAGTAAGTCAAACGCAAACTCGTTTCTCAGTTTACTTAGATTTGACAAGATTTAAACAGTGCTGATATATTTTTTCTGGAGTGACAGCATTTGTAATCAAATGAATGAGCGCAAGTCTTCTATTGGTGGAGAAAATTGCCGACTTGATCAAGCTACCTGGTTCAGTAACTTCAATTTACTTAAGAGTGGATGTCAGCATCCATTGAACAAATTTGAAATATAGTGGCAAGTCGCCCACAATTCGTTTTCTCTCCTAATTTGATAGTTTTTAGCCCAATATGTGCTAATAATTTTGGTGTAATTTTTTTGTGAAAATATATTTCAGTTTTCGAGAAATGACTTTTTTCGTTCGACCGCTCGAATATGCAAATTTTGACCTTGAATTTTACCCGAGTTGTGTGAGCTCGTGTGACGAATACACTCAATTTACGGTACTTCTGTCAACATAATCCTTTGTTTTATCATCTAAACTTAATCTCCTGTCATAATAGAAGCTGGCAAAGAGATATTTATTTTTTGGTGAACGTTTTTGTCCGACATACTTTTCCTATGTCGAAAAGTACTATCAAAACAAAGACAGTTTTAACAATGACCGATACGACAGAATCTACTGAGGTTCTAGTTATTAAAAGACAAAAGGATGGTTATGAAGTTACTGTAAAAATTTTCTTGTGTATTTGTGTCTTTCTATCGTGAGATGAACTTAAAATCGGGCAAAATTTACTTGCTAGCGACCATGATATATACATTGTGTGCCTACTTATCGCCACCGTCTACTGGCATAAATCACTAAAATTTGTAAAAAAATCCAACTAACATTATTACCTTGTTTAATTATGATTTTATTAGCTGTTTCGATTATTATATTACGTCTGGGTATTACTTTTTGCCAGAAGAAGCCCAGGTTTTGCGTTGTGTTCTCCCCTCCCCCATTTCTATTAAAAGCTTGTCACGCAATAATTGATATCGACACAAATGAATATTCACCTTGTATAAAGACTTTTGTTTTTGTTGAATTGAAATTATCAGAATGTGTGCTTTTTGTGGTCGCTAATCGTTGTTTCAGTGGCAGCGAAGTTATTAATAGCGGGTTGTTGTTTCAACGCTATTTAAATTTATAATGTACAGACAGGAGAGCAAAGCGTGATGCTCTGGGAATAAAATGTTACATGATAAAGGTGGTTTCCACGTTACGTCATCGCCGCCATGTTGGTGGACGTAAACATTAGATATCTCATTAGCTTCTTTTGGGCGTCCACCAGCATTTGTTCCTTTCACCATTGTTACCTGTGTCTTTAGAGATTGGTCGCAAACCCCTTATTGGAATGAGTTTTGTTCAAGAACGAGTTCATCCCGGTTGCCACATGATACCAAGGTAAAATTTATTCGAAACGGGTAATTTTTTAACAAGTTTATTGGGGATTTCATTTCAGAAACGCGGTACCTTAACTACTTTGCACTATCTGTTAATATTCTTTGCATTGTAATACCATCGCAACAATTATGTACAAATAAAACAAGACTGAGGATTTACAGAAACACTTCTCCACCAAAGATTCAATTAGCACAATATATGGTCTCTTGCGCTTTACTTTAAAGTGCACCTACACCCAAAAAATTTTTTTCGCTTAACGAAGTAAGCTTATTTTTTTGAGTATTTCTGCGCAAAAATTTTTTTATTTGCTCAAATCTTCAATTTTCTATGCCCAGTCAAAATACGGAAAATCGGCCGCCATCTTGCCCCACGACCGAGTTTAAAGAGGAATGGCTCTAGTGGGTAATGTGACGTCAAATCGAGAACACGAAAGTCTGCATTTCACACATTTTCACTTGTTTGGGAAGGTTGTAGTCGATAATTGTCCGAAAATATGCCGACTAAGTGTGTTGTACAAGGATGTAGCAACGTGCGAAATTTGCAAGAGGGTATCGGGCTTCATACATTCTTCATACAACACACCTAGTCGGCATATTTCGGACAATATCGACGACAATCTTCCCAAACAAGTGAAAATGTGTGAGATGCAGACTTTCGTGTTCTCGATTTGACGTCACATTACCCGCTAGAGCCATTCTTCTTTAAACTCGGTCGTGGGGCAAGATGGCGGCCGATTTTCCGTATTTTGACTGGGCATAGAAAATTAAAGATTTGAGCAAATTAAAAAAATTTTGCACAGAAATACTCCAAAAAATAAGCTTATTTCGTTAAGCGAAAAAAAAATTTAGGGTTTAGGTGCACTTTAATATTGGAGATGTCAAGCTGAAGGGATGAACAGTTATCTTGAAGGAGAAGGATAGAGAGCTTTTCCAAGATTTTTTAGTTAGCCATAAAAAATTCCTTAAATATTTGTCACGGCGACGATAGGAGAGAATAAAGCAAAATCACAGAGGAGTGGGAGAGACTGCACAGGTACAACGTGCGACTAAATTAAACCTAAAACGACACGCGAATAAAGGAGCAAGCGGTTTACAACGGTTTTGAATCGCTATTGATAGTCGAAACTGGTCCAAGAAAAGATCCCCGCCATCAGCAATGCCCCCCGAACAGCAAGGAAATGGCCTGACTTTCATCATTTAATACTCCCGGCAACTGTTTCTGGACAATGATTGACACGATCAAGGCCTACAGCAATGAAATCTTGATGCCAAGGCATCTAAAAGGATATCTCTATCTGTAATGTGTAGTGAGCTGGCAGAAATAATGAACGAAGCAATTAGACAAAAGGTCTTGTCTCGGTAAAAAATGGAAGCTGTTTATTCGACGAAAGCGTCCCAGAAGATACTCCATTAAATTTTTCTGCCCTAGTAGTACTTATGGTGCGAATGCTTAAACTTCATTTCCTTTCCAAAGATAGGTTTCACTGTAGGACTGTGATGATTCCGCGCCAAAAAGGATGGCGCCCTCTATCATAGGCAAAACCCCAAGCACAAACAATCCCCAGAAGACACGCAACAACATAACTAAACGTAGGCTTACAAATATTTATTATCCTAACTAAGACAATAAAGCAACTAACAATAGCGATAACACAATGAACTAAATTATTTATCCTAATTAATTTACAGAAGTATGATAATTTAAACTACGGTACACTAAAACTATTTACAAGAGTAATTACTATTAAGAAAGAAAAAGGTAGGTTTTTTTCGTGCAGTTCCGTTCACCTTTGCGTCCTGCGCTTGACCTGTTCTTGACCTGTTCTTAACAACCACGTTCCAACAACAAACGACAGATAAACCAACGATTCGCAAACCAATCTTCGCGTTTAACAACCAAGACTCGCGTTTAACAAACCAAACTCAACTCACGTTTAACGCAGCTACGCAGTAGTTTCCAACTTAACGTAACTAACCTACTTCCTTCACTCCTCTTGTCTTCACTGGCTTTCCCTTCGACAGAAGATAACTTTCTCCTTTTCCTTCTTCTGCGTGTCTTTTTCGTTTCGGCCAGCTTCTCGGTACACGTAAGCCCCCTGCAAAGAACTCTTTGTCGTGTGAAAGGACGAATTTTTTCTGAATGACTCTCAGTGATTGAAACGTGCCCCGAGTTAGTTTCTGTAAGTTTTCCAACCTTCGCCGCCGGTGTCCTTCTCTCAAAATAAAACCACACACCACACCGTAACTACCCGAATCCTTAAATATATGTAGACGCAAGGTGCCAGAAAAGAATGAAGAAATTTATTTGATATATACAATAAAGGTTAATTACACAACAGATATAAATATGAAGAATACAAGTTATGTGACTGTTACAAATATTACACACTACATGGATCCTAAGAGAATAAAATAATTTTTTATATATATCTAAATAAATTATTTAGCGCTTTCATGACAAGGACACAGTGCACTAAAACAGGTGGAAAAAGTTCGGGCATAGCGAAAAATAATTTCATAGGGCTGATGTATTCAATATTCTTATAAGCGACCTATATATTCTAATCAAAGCCGTGCAAGCAATGCAGATGAAGCAATTCTACAATTGTGACTCAGATCCGGCATCTTAGGAAAAAGAATTTTACTTGGCGTAAGCTTTTTACACAATAAATGTGAAATAAAAATGTGTGTGGAGTTTAAATAACGGAGATAAGATAAAACGTATAAAGAGACTACAGTTCAAATAAGAATAAAAATTAAATAAGGTCTTTATACGTTTTATCTTATCTCCGCATATTTAAACTCCTTGCGTCCACATATATTTAAGGATATGGCCGAAAAGAAAAAACACATTTTCCTCTCTTGTCATAATCCACGGAAGCTATATGAGCATTCGGAAAAAATTGACTGTTTTTGGCTATCGGTCAAAATAGTCGACATAACGAGGAAGAAAACATACAACTGTCAAGAACTTTGACCATTCTAATAGCTGCCACTTGTGTTTGTTGGCTACCGGTGAGCGTCCTGTACCTCACAGGCTTTTACGCATTCAATTACTTCAGTTTTTGTCATAGCCTTTCTTCGCAGTAGTAGTGTCAGGCCGTGGGGTTCCATTAAACTTTTTAGATATTCACATTTCTTCGGAAGTGCAGTTTGTGTTTCATGATAGCTTTCTTTATCTTGAAGTATCTTTTCTCTTCGGGACAATTAAACCTCTTTGGCTGTAATAGCTTTCGTTGTCTGGATCCATTACTGCAAGTCACTTATTTACAATTTTTAGGCCCTCTCGTGTATCGATCAAAAGGTGCAAATTGCAAAGCTCGGAGTGGTCCGGAGCGGTCCCGTTGGGAAAACCTGGACGGCTAGAGCGCGTAGAATTATCCAATCAGATTCGAGGATTTAGGATTCCGGACTGCTGAGATGCTTGTGAAAAAAAAAAAAAAAAAGAAAAAAAGTCCAGTCACTTTAATAAATGGCCTTTTTTAAATAAGCAGTATTAACTTCACCTTTCGTTTAAGAGAACGATGATGTGTCATACACTAAGTAAGTAATGATAGCCCACAATTCCTCGATTTGCTCTGACAATGGGCTAGCGCTCGAAGTGTCAGCTAGAAACTCTTTTCGGTGACTAATGTACAATATCAGTTCAGTTGATGAAACCAAAGCTTTACGATAAATAGTGCTCGACCAACTAAGGGTCTGTTCTATCGAACTTTGTAATAAAATTGTTGCACTCCGTAATAAGAGGGTCTCAACTTGGTTAAACGCAAACAGTTTAGCGCATAGGCGTAAAAGTTGACAAATTTTAACCTTCAGTTGTAAAAACAAAATAAATCGTGAAATATTTTCTTATCTACGATTTTTAATTAAAAAAAAAATTTCTTAGACTTGTCTTGTGGCCAATGCGGCCGGGAAAACCCTGCTAATTGCCTGATTCAAATGGTAAAAGAGAGCAAGTAATTGTGTTTTAGAACAAAGAAAGTTAATCCAACTTTTCAAAATGAAATGAATCTCAACTAAAATTTCCGTCAATCGTAACATAAGGAAGTTAACCATTGCTGATTTGTCTGCACTGTTGAATCACAGCACAAATACCAGTGTTGAAAAATACCAGTTTATACGTTTAGCTCTAGTTTCATTACCTCGAATGATCAAGAGGACACGCACGGTATCCTTACACAAATGACAGTTGGAGAGTGACGTGTAATGAAATGAGGAATTCCTTAATTGTAAATTATGGTCCGATGATTGTCAGAACTCAATAGAGACTGCGATATGGCTCTAACTCTCTGGTCTTTGAGTTTGACAAATTTTAATTAGTACTGAACGTAACAGCGAAGCATACTTTTCGAGTGATATGTTGGTGCAGATTTCTGAATTGTGCCACTCCAACCTCTGAAAAAAATTTGCATGGTTTAAATTTATTTCAAATAAAGAACTGCTTGCTTTATCACCTCCCTTGAAGTAAAGAAACTGTGGGTGGTCACTCACTACAGGTTCGAGTGTGATTCAACAGCAGACTAGCTGTGTACCATTCGCCACGCAACATTTTTTTAATTTACAATTTTCTGGCAGTTTGATACTTAAGATAAAAAGAAAGATACGATTCGTGAACGAATCGCACTGCTGAGAGCCAATCAGAATGCAAGAATTACCTAAGATTCAAAACTATGAAATAAGTATAGGTACTAACATGATCTCGAATGCAATTTCGTCATCATCATCTTTATTTGCCTTATTTTAACAATTAAAAAAATAGTTAATTACAGCGATAACAGTAAGAAGGCGACGAGACCCAAGAAGCCACTAGGCTTATGGGAGAGCCACCTCACTTAGAATAATAAATTAAGTAAAGAAAAAGTGCTGCGAATGTGCAGCTTGGCCAATTCAGTGATCATTTAAGGAAAAACTCTTGCAATTTCGCTTTAAAGCTAAGAAAGTTTGACGAACGAGTGACTGAAATAGAGAGAGAGAGTTCCAAATTTTAGGACCTTGGTAGAGAATTGTAAGCTGCTTGACATTTGTACGGCACAAATGCGTTTGATAATTACTGGCTGTTCTGGTACCATAGTTGTGATTTTGGCTATTCCTTACAAAAAGATCGAGAAGCAATGGGGACAATAAGTTATTCTTGAAATAAAACATAAATTTAGCGATTTCAAACGTATTGACTTGAAAAATTTATAAAATTCCTAGTTTGGAGAATAAAGGGGCAGAGTGGTCTCGATAGTCTGAGTTGGCGATAGCCCGCACAGCTCGCTTTTGCAAATAATAAATTCTATTTAAGTTAGATACGTATGTGGACGACCAGACGGAGTTACAATAGACGATATAAGGATAAACTAAGGCGTAATGCAAAGTGAGCTTGGTTGCAGAGGATAGGGAAAAGCGAGACGTAAATATAATACCTATTGATTTAGCGATTTGTTTACATACATAGCTGATATGGTATTTCCAGGTGAGATGATTGTCAGTATAGACCCCAAGGAATTTAGTTACATTAGCTTGTTGTAGGGGTTTACCTCCAAAGGAGAGAGAAATGCTGAAGTTAAATTTCTTCTGTCTGGGTTTAAGAATTATATAGTTGGTTTCCTTGACATTAACTGAAAGCTTGTTACATTTTAGCCAAACGTCAATGTTTTGGAGTTCACCATTAAGTATAGATTCTAAGCAATTTAGATTTGAGTGAGAATTAAAGATACTGGTGTCATCAGCAAATAGTAGAGGGTCTGATAATTCAGAGGCATTAGGAAGGTCATTAATGTATCGAATAAATAATAGTGGGCCTAGAATCGAACCTTGAGGAACACCAAACTTGATGGTTTGCATCGGAGAGCAAGCTTGATTGAATTGGACAAATTGCTGGCGGAATGAAAAGTAGCTTTTAAACCACTGCAGAGCCACGTCACGGATACCACAGTGCTCCAATTTGGCAAACAAGATTTAGTGGTCAAGAGTGTCGAATGCTTTGGAAAGATCTAGGAAAACACCCACCGTTGTTTGGTGTTAGTCGATTGCAGATGCAATTTTGTTTACCAAATGAATTAGCGCGTGCGATGTTGAGTAATTTTTCCGAAATCCGAACTGACAGCGGTAAAGTATATCGTGTTTTTCGACAAATTCTACTAAGCGATTGTATATGACCTTTTCGAAAAATTTGGTGTCAATAATCACGAAGAAAATTTTCAGAGACAATAAAATTGCACGAGCCCATAGGTCGAGTGCAATTTGCGTTACTTGTAATTTGCACTCGTGTTACAACTTTGCAAACGTGTTACATGAAAAATGCACTCGTTTTCAGCCAATTAGACGCACGTGATTTTTTCATGGATATTATTGATTATTTTATGGGTTAGGGACTAGGTCTCTGGAAGCATTCTTTCTGTGCATCTTTACAAACGTCTTCTATCATACATTTTTTGGAGAAGATAGTTACATAAGAGCTGAGATCCATTTTAATTTAGCTCAAATTAGATAAAAAATTCTAAGAAGCCATAAAGTTGTCCCACTAATCGTGACGAAAAGGGAGTGGTAATTGAACCAGGCGATAGAAATGTCACGTGATATATCCGAGTGACGAATAGACCATTTTACAGGTGTGTACTTATCCAAAATAGCATATTTAACAGTTCTATTATCTGTAACGTTTTGCAGATAATAGGTCCAATGTGGGCTCAATAAAGATAGATCATTATTACCTAAAAGCATCTTTTTCAAAGATAGAACCTTGTCTGTAAAAGCAAAGGGGCACCTGTTGCACCTATAACTGTCAATTATTAAATACTTCGATCATTTCTTCTTTTCACTGTTCATTGTGTGAAATAATTAATGTATGACAGTGATAGACGTAAACAGTGATGGGGGTTTTGTAAACCGTGCGTGATATTGAGATTACACCCCGTGGGCGGTTCTGAAGAAGACGTCAATGAGAGAATGCGTTCTGTGGGTGACGACTTCGATCCAATGAAAGGAAATGAACGATCCAGTGATCACCATATGACAAACAGTGTTACCACTCGAAAAAACTTGCGTCATACTGAGCAAGAACATTGAAAACCGCGCGATTAATTTAAAATGTAGCCTTGGTTGCTTTATAACCTTAGGCAAAACCTGTTGCTGAAAGTTTTGTCCTCGTGATGCTTTATCTGGACTTCTAAGACTATTCTAAGCATGGCCAGAAATCCGTGACAGTCAGCGGTTTGGAACGGGAGCTCATATATGCCAAAAGACTTCCTTCGGATATGTCACGCAACAGCACGTTTTTTTCTTGTACAATTTCGTGCCATTCTTTTAAAAGAGGATAGGGAATTTCCAAGGTTAAAAGCACTCTTTTCTCTTTTTCCCTCGCTTCATATCTTACTTCTGGTTGAGTGAATGTGATTGCGTCTTAGGTAAAACGCGAGCAACATTCACTAAATTCGTCAATCATTTTACTTGCAAATTTTCAGCGCGATTGTGTAACGCAATTGCATAATTTATTAAAGGCAAGGTTACAAAGTTCAAGAAAAGTATTTTGTGATTCAAGATGGAGGATATATGAGCTAGAAACTACCGTTTACGGCCGACTAAAAACATGGCGTTTTCTCGTAATTTTCCTCGGGCTTTAAAAATGACGTCACATTAAGGTTCCTCAGCAGTATTTTGGCTGGTTTTCCACCAAGTTTGGAACAGGTTTAGTGGCTTCAATGGCTCCTAATTTTGCACTATAAATTAAGTTCAGCATGTAAACAAAACAGTTGGATCTGGAAGAATGTTTCTGCGTACCTGCGAAGTGTGGTGATTTTCGACAGTTTATGCTACCTTTGGGCTGCTTTCAAGAAAATGTATGGCAGAGTGCGAGGATTTACGCGTCCAACAAAAATCGCTTCGGGAACCGCTTTAACACACGTAAATATCCACAGAGCATGCAGCGAAAAGTTGTACAAATAGTCCACTTTATTTTGCGATCTGGAAGAACATGTCTCCTTTGGCGGTTGTAACACAAGAGTAATTATTAAAAGAAGGTTAGCTGAAATTTCACTGTTTTCCTTGTAGTGATTTTGCGATTCGTTTGCAACCTAAGACAGAGTTCGACATCGATGCGCATGCGTGTCGGCCATGCTGTCACGGATTTCTGGCCATGTTCAGCTGATCGATTAGATATTTATCGAAAGCCACCTAATAATGGAGGTGGATGAAAACTAAAGAAATTTTGAACTTCAAAACAAAACGTGTTTGCGTGTCCAACTCCTGCAAGCTCAGATGTTGTTTTAGCATTTCTATTGTATCAGACTATGCTTGATCAGTGACATTTACGGATGATTGCTTGGGATATGGCCTTTGAAGCGCCTTCACGAGATAGACATGGCGTAATGAGTTATGAATAAGGCTGAGGGCTTGCAGGCATAAAAGTAAGGAAACGTTCAGATTCCTTGCTTGGAAAGAGATTAAATTCTTTCGCAAACTTAAGAGATACAAATCTATTTATATACAACTAATTGCAATAACGTTGTCAAAGAAAAAAAAAAGCAAGATGAAAAAGGAATAAGTAGAGTTCGAATTCATTAGCATGTGGCATGAGCATACAACATTAAACTGCACATTTTCGTTTCTTTATTTTTGGAATCGCTTGAAATTTCTAAATAACATTTGATACTCTTATTGCAATTGGGTGATTACATATGAAATATTTGAGAGTTAGAAGTCAATGGCATTGCGACGACAAAGAGAGATTGGTGTTTACAATAGCAGGCTCTAATTGTTTCCTGAGGGAAAAAACCATTTGATTGTCTATAAATATCACACAATAGGGAAACTTCATCTGGAACATTCTCCTGCTCTTGACGCAAAATCAAACGTGCCGATATGTATAATGAAATACGAAAAGCAGCTGTTTTCAAAGTTATCGTTCAGTCTCCCTATTCGTTTATAGTAGATTTATTAACAGTGATCAATAGATGTATCATCTCAACACTTTGAGTTATTTCCTTTAAACTTCACTCATTTTTGGAATCAATGTCACCCGTTTAGCGTAATGAATTCGCTCCTGATAAGGGACAAGTGGGACAGTCATCGCGACGTCGCAAAGGAAACGTCGATAGAAAATATACTTTCAAAGAATGACGCGTCACGCATTGTGCGATTTGTTTCTGTGTTTCTCGACTCTATCGACGCCAGACCCCCTCCCGGCATGAGGCAGGAAAGGCCGGGAGCCTTTAGTTGACGTAGAAACGTAAATAATTTTCCATCTGTCCTACCGGCGTTGTCAGAGTACTCAAAAGTTAGTTAAAGTATTTCATGTTGTTTGAAGGCATAGCAGGGCAAGAAATGTTCATGATTTGAAAATAACGCGCAAAGCTATTGTTGTGCTTAAGAGAAGGGAAATGATTGAAGAAAAAAATATTATAATTATTCGATGTGCGTATATTGATAAGTACGGGAATTTGGCTGTTTCGAAAACATCATAACTTCATTACGGACATGTAGACGTACCGTAGCAGTGTCGTCATGGTAACCATGATTATTACGATGGCGGTTTTAGTTTTCTAGATTTTTTCCTTAGTTTATGAATGTCTCTGAGGTTGAATTAAACTTTCTGGAAGAGGAAACAAATAGCTGCGTTTTTATGTGGCAAGGCTGACGCTGCGAGTGTTAGCCCTTTGTCAAAGCTCTTTGCTCTGACAAAGGAATAAAGCTAGAAACGTCAGCTTCAGAATCTCTGTGCAGTGGTCAGTTTATCTTATTAGATCAGTTGATAAAACCATCCAATCATCTTGTATTCTCCCACCGACGGAATACCGCATTTTCTTTGGAAAGTCACTCCCGTTTATTCGTTTGACGAGAAAGTCCACGACCACGGGCGGCCATTTTTTTTATTCTTTGTCAACTATATGTAAATCCACGAAATACTATAATCATAACTGCTGTTTTGAAGTCATGATATCGTTACCGTGCACTGTAAAAGTATCATGGTAACTGAATTTGATAACATAGAGGTTTCACTTTTCACGTTGAGCTTTATTTTTTAGTTTAATAACATCACTAAGAAAAACTTCTGTTGGAATGATAACATTATATATTTCAATTGATACAGCTTCCATGGGAGCTGAGTTTGCAAGTAGCCGATAATCTCAGTTTTCCGAGCTCTGAAACAGCTCTGAAATAGAAAATACCCAGTCTGTTTGTGGGTACGAATTCATCCAATCGTGTTGTTTATATGTCTCGCTCGTTCATTTCACTCTCATTGGCGATAGATGCTATCAACGCTCGAAGATAAAATTCATATACACGCATATCCATGTATTATTCTACGTCTCTTTCTTTCATTCTTTATTCACACGTGGAATCCTTAACTTTAGTAGTCTGTAATCTCGCGGCTTTCTCAAGTGAAATCAATTTCATCAAATGTACTTCACTAATGTTTTTATTTACCACCAGGGTTTAGGGGTAGGGTAATCTGGACAAGACACCGAGAAGTTCTTACTTTAGTATTCCAATCCAATGCACCTATTCACAAACTACAAGTTTTAAGATATTTCTACAGGAAATCTGATATATATGGCTCCGGAGTTGCCACAGATCAAATTGGAGACATCAAATGATTATTGAATGATATTTGATTCAATATTTATTTAATAGCTGCTGGATGGTCTTCCTTTCAGGTTGCCATTATGAATTAGGCATAAAAAAAATCAAAAGAAAAAAAAACATGATAATGATAATACTGATCATGAAGAGAAATAAATGTTTCCCACTAGTTGTCCTAGTTACTTCTGGTGAATTAACCACGTTTTCATCTTCGTTTGCACCTCTGTCTACATTTTATGACCTATTTCTCCTTGCCTGAAAGGAAATTAAAAATAAAAGGAGATCAGTTTGGTAAGAAATAACCAAGTTTCCTTCCTTTCAAATAGAGAGCACAAATATAAGCATTCATGCTTGCTCCAAAGTTAGTCTTGGTACGCTAATTAACGTTGAATCATTAAAAGCTGCAATAAACGATAAAGCAATTCATTAAAAGTTTACTCAAAACCTCGCTAAATATATTTAAACAGTTATATAGAACCACAGATTAGTCGGTTATTTGCAGAGGCGGATCCAGACCTCGAGCTAGGGGAGGGGGGGACGTTTTTGTTTGTGTGTGTTCACCTGCCGGCTTTTCTCCCTCTATGTTAGTTTTTTAACCAAAATTAGGGGGTTTCTTTGACGCCAGTTATTCGCTATTCTCTATTAAATCATACCCGTTTTGTTGAGTATTAAAGAAAGAACTTAAAGTTGAAACTTCCAAACCCCTCCTCACCCCAGCCCTGTCGGAAAATCTCCTAACTGAGCTTACAGAGCATTGGGAAGCTTTGACAGTAAAGTTAGCCTAGGAACTTTTATACTAATTTAATCCGAGAGAAGAAAAAATGGAGTTTTGGCTCGTGGCTTTAGTCTGGTTTTTATTGCCTTTTTCGTTGGCTTGGCTGATTTGGGTCTATGGAGCTACGTTTCAAAATTACAACAGGATAGAGGCCAGACGCCTTCCTGTAGAACAAGACGAAGTCCAATTGCAAGGTAAAAGAGGCCTTAGTAAAATACCTAATTAGTTAGTCAGGGAAATCTGAGAGCAGCTTATGTTCTTACTATCGCGGATCGATTAAGGCTGATTGAAGATCATGACATCAGTTGAATCTCTTATCTCGGTAAAGCTAGTGGATCTTTCGGTTCGCATTATTTTATTATGATTAGCCTTTCTAAAAAAGCAGCTTGTTATTAATATTTAATTGCGCTTCACCATTTATTCGTTACTTTAAAATTCAGCTTGCAAAAATAAATTGATAAAATGGATTATATTTTCTTAAAGTGTGTTTAATATTATAATAATTAAGCTGTTGCATGTAAATATTTGAACTACATCAGTTCATGATATCTCTCTTCCTAATTAATAGTAACTCCAAATATAGCTCAACTTAACTTCAACAGTTCAGTATTAACAGTATCCTATGAACATCTATTAGTGACCTTAAAGTATCACACAGTGTATGTAACAGCAGCTGAATTATAAGATGAAGTAATCAGACAATTTTAATCCGTAAGCGCAAGCAAAAGTTCAAACCACTTTAACAATGCCATTTACGTTTTATGGTTAAATGTGTACTAACTTAACGTTTTTGTTATGAATTGCTCGTTATGCCCAACTTATGCGATTTAAGTAAAACCTATAATAATCCAGGCAGCAGATTTACAAATATTAGCAGATTTATTTCTTATTTAGCTTAAATTGATCATGGAATAGCATATAGGCCATAAAATAATTGCTTCATCCACTTGAAGTCTATTCACTCTCAGTTGACCACAAAAATGGTACCAAAAACTTGTCAGAAAGCTGCTTAAACGATGAAATGAACATTGTAATCTGGTGCGCAAATGATCACTTTTCAGATAGATATTCAGTACAGTGTACCGATGATGTCAATGGGGCCTTGCAGTAGCAATTGAAACCTAGAAGAAGTAGTAATCAATTTGTAGAAAACAACCAACGATCTATAAGCCATAAGCAACACAAGCAGCAAGAAGCAAGCAGCAAGCAACAAGAGGCAAGCAACGAGCAACAGGCAGCAAGCAACGAGCAACAAGCAACAAGCAGCAAGCGGCAAGCAACATGTAGCAAGCAGAAAGTAGCAACAAGTAGAACCAACAAGCAATAAACAAGAGAGAACATTACAAAAAGCAACACTGCCACCAGCAACACTACAACAAGTAACAAGCAACACCGGAACAAGAAACAAGTCACAGGAAACACGCAAGACAGTAACAAGCATCATGTCACAAGGAGTACTGCAACAGGCAACAAGTAGCCAGGAATACTGCAACAAGCGACGAGAAACATGCATAAAGCCACAAGCAACAAGGAACACTGCAATAAGCAACACTACAACAAGCACCAAAGAACACTGTTACAAAGAAACATTTTAACAAGCAAAACTGCAACAAGCTATAAGTCACAAGTTAGGAGTACTGCAACAGGCAACAAATAGCAAGCAGCAAGCAGCAAGCAATATGTAGCAAGCAGAAAGCAGCAACAAGTAGAACTGCAACAAGCAATAGGCAAGAGGGAACGTTACAAAAAGCAATACTGCAACCGCAAGCAACACTACAACAAGCAACACCGCAACAAGAAACAAGTCACAGCAAACACGGAAGACAGCGACAAGCGTCAGGTCACATGGAATACTGCAACAGGCAACAAGGAGCAAGGAACACCACAACAAACGACAATAAAAAACATGCATAAAGCCACAAGCAATAAGGAACACTGCAATAAGCAACACTACAAGAAGCAACAAACAACACTGTTACAAAGAAAATTTTAACAAGCAAAACTGCAACAAGCTATAAGTCACAAGTTAGGAGTACTGCAACAGGGAACAAGTAGCAAGGACCATTTCAACAAACAAGAAACATGCAAAAAGCCACGAGCAACATGGAACACGACGATAATCAACAAGTAACACTAGTGAGCAACAAGAAACCTGCAAAAAAGCCACAAGCAAAAAGGAACAAAACAATAATCAACAGGAAGAAGTCACAGCTAGCTACAAGTATTAAATATTTTTGTATTCATTGAAATTATTTTACTGGACTACATATCTATTAATCGATTTTGAATCGTAATTTGTTTGGCGACTGATGAAGTTCGTTATAAAATCCAAATTTCAATAAATAAATATCAATAAGTAGTAATAAATATTAATAACAAGTAATCCTTTTCTAGCTCAAGTTATGTGTTATAGAGGCTAAAAAACCTGCAACATATGTAGAAATTACAAAGAAAATACTAGTACACGCGTAGAAATTACAAGTACATCGATAACGCCTATGAGATGAGTGTGTTTTTCTGCATCCGATATTTGCATGAATAATAAAAAGTCTTGTGTTGAATTGAAAATAGCTCAACTTATACCTTGATAATTTGTGCTAGGATAACTTTGTTTTTGTGCAACCTAGTCAAATGTTATCGAGGTTCCTTTTCAAACATATTGTTATGCATACACTGCTTGTGATACAGCTTATTCTTTTGCTTTTTTGCCATAAAATAGTCCAGCCGCAGAATGTTTGTGTTATTGTTTAGAATTTGTGTTCTCTACAAGATAGCTTCGCCTTCTGAGAGATTCATGGACAGACTTTGCAAGCTTTTTGAACACCTAACTCCACATGCTAGTAAAAAATACTGCCGCCAACAAAAACCTCTCGACTTTTTTACATTTGTTCCTAGACGTTGATTTAATTTTGGTTGTTGAACAGCGAGTGAAAATATTGATAAGAACTACTGAACTGATTATGGCAGAACTTAAACTTTCGGTAATTGTTGTGACTACCAGATTCTATGGTGGTTTCTGAGAAGGATTCAACTGTATTAAGACCATCCGAATTCGCAATAGAGGTATCTCTCGCAATAAAAAAAATTAAACCAAAAGATTCACTTTTCTACGAAGTGGGTTGGCAAAACATTTTTGCAATGGAACGAATGGAAGAAAGGTCTGGAAACATTTGCTGTCACAATATTTATCTCTTTCTCGCTGCAAAACTGAAAGTTTGTAGCCATCAAAATAAAAGACAAGCTGTCAACTAAATGTACAAAAATCAGTAGCTCTCAGTAGCTCTCGCTTTCCGGTGTGGATTAAGTGCAGTGATTTTCTTCCATTATTTCATGATGTATGACTGTTTTCGAAGTATTTGAGCGCTCAAATTAATGAGTGAAGTTAATTGCCGAAGGGCAGCAGGTTTCTCTTTCTTTTTAGTTGTACAAAAACATCTCAACTGCTCGATGATTCACGGCGTGGAGAATATTTCATTTATTTCAACGCTGGAAACATTCTAATCAACAGAAAAATTACACTAAGCGAGATGGTTAAAAAATGTTAACTTTAAAGAAGTGGACCCTGACCGATAGACCTTTTTAGCTTCATACGTCACAGATTGAATAGGTTAAAAACAATCATATGCAAATTGTATCACCAGTCATATCCATATATATATATCTTAATAGACGTTTTGTTGTGTAGTATCGCTGAGTATTTTTACGAGTTGTGCCGTATTTTGACGAGCCCGTAGGGCGAGTCAAAATACAAATAACGAGTAAAAATACTCAGCGATACTACACAACAAAACGTCTAATAAGTTATTTATTATACAACACGCCAAACTGTTATTTCAGTGTGGGCGAACTTCGCGGATAATTATTTACTGGGAGTGCTTGACAGAAGTACGCGAAGCGGAACGGAACTGGCGCGTTGTTGTGTTGCTGTTTCTATTTTCTTCATTAAATGAATAAATTTTCTGGTCTTCAAGCTGTTTTTCTTCGTTCGATTCATCTAATGAACTTGGATCTATATTTGCCAGCCATTCTGACTCTTCGCCCTCGGAAATATGATTCAAATTGTCCGCCATTTGGTTTTTTTTGCGTAACTACAATCCAATAGGCGATTTTACAGTTGTGTACTTAGTTGCCAAGCCTTTGATTCAGAGTGAGGCTAAAGATGACCTTGTTGTGATAGAGACCTGTATCTAGTTAGCATGATAACAAAGTGATTTACGTAAATGAGAACGATCCTTCGCAGTAAAGCACTATTTGAGCAATAGTGAAAATCAGACCTGAAAAAAATTTCAGGCCTGTACGGGACTCGAACCACTGACCTCTGCGATACTAGTGCAGCGCTCTACCAATTGAGCTAACAAGCCAACTGGGAGCAGGCCATCAAATTAATTCGATATAAACCCGTAGATGATAAATCAAACAACAACAAACATATGAAACATTGCTCAAATAGTGCTTTACTGCGAAGGATCGTTCTCATATACGTCTCATAACCGCAGTTCACACATATGTTTCATATGTTTGTTGTTGTTTGATTTATCATCTACGGGTTTATATCGAATTAATTTGATGGCCTGCTCCCAGTTGGCTTGTTAGCTCAATTGGTAGAGCGCTGCACTAGTATCGCAGAGGTCAGTGGTTCGAGTCCCGTACAGGCCTGAAATTTTTTTCAGGTCTGATTTTCACTATTGCTCAAATAGTGCTTTACTGCGAAGGATCGTTCTCATATACGTCTCATAACCGCAGTTCACACATATGTTTCATATGTTTGTTGTTGTTTAAAGTGATTTACATTTGAAAGGCAGCAAGGTTTGTATCATAACAAGGTCATCTCTAGCCTCACTCCCTTTCAAAGGCTTGGCAACCAAGCACACAACTGTAAAATGGACTATTCTTCGCTTGCGCGATGCGAGAAAACCTGTTTAACCGGTACGCTACAATAGACGAGTACAAATACCGCAAGTGTTTGTACTCGTCTATGGCATTATTTGTACTCGTCTAGGTGTAGTTGGATAATAATGTGTCATATTAACTACGAAGTGGGAAGAATCGGGTTGTTTTGCACTATTGCGGAAATAACTTTAAGAAAAATTGTTCTTCACCACGAGAGTGAACCTAATCCTCGTCCTGAATAGCTAATTGCTTGACGGCAACCATTTGCATATTTCAGCATATTAAGAAGCGTCAACTGAGAATGGTTTTCTTTGTTGAGGACATAACTCCTAAGAAAAATTGTACAGCACCACACATTATTAAGAATTCTCAGTAACCCTACGCGATGTTCTTTTCAGAAAAGCTTGGTTGGCTTTGACGAAAACCGCTCACATTCAGAAAACTAAGAGACCGTTACGAAACATGTTCCTTCTTGCCTCAGGGGGGTTTCGAAGCCGTCAACCGTGACGAGCTTTACTATTTACTCCAAGGTGTAGTATGCATATATTTGTAGCTTGCTTATTTGAAATTTATTTTGTTTCATTGGATAATAACTACTTTAAGATGCCTTAAGAACTTTATGGTTTTAAGGAAAACGAAACATCGCTAACCATTCACCCCTCATACAAGATGTACTAAATTGCGAGCGATAGAATCGTCTTCGAGGGACATGCTAAGTGGGAAAAAAGCGTTCGACTTTAGACTGTTGATTTAGTGTTAAATACAGAAAACCATTTTCTATGGCAGACATTTTGTTCAGTTATAATCACGTTTGATTTCTTTAACTCGGTTACGTAGTTTTCGATTCTGCGCACAGATTATTCGGCTCTGAGACGTGCTCTTTCCGTCAACAATACTTCATTAAGTTGAACTTATTCGAAATATTTTTATTCAGAATGCCTTTATAAATACTTTAAAGATAAATAAATAAATACTTTAAAGATGCGTTAAAATTCTACAATGCTACGGAAAGAAAAAAACAATGCCAACTTGCAGTACGTCTATTTATACAGAACACAGAGCCTTGATAAATCATAGTTAGTAGAAGAGTTTTCTTAGGTAAAGGACAAATCCTGTTTATTCCCGATACATTTTTTCAAGGTCTTGTTAAAGATTTTCAACTTCTGAAAGAGTCTCATCTGTCAAAGTATTAAGTTCAGGAGAAGCCCCCTTTAAGAGATTTTTATACTCCGTTACATAGGCACTGATCACTATAGAATGCATGCAATTAACAGCAAACCAGTATCACTAAACATTTGTAAAACTTCTTGCATACCTGATGGATTCGGTGACAGATCGAGGCAGCCATACCAGCGACCCCTTTTCTGACATTTTCATTTTGCGCCTTGCGGGGTACACAGTCTCTTTTCGACGAAGAAGAGAGTATGTAAATTTGTGACGTAGTAGTTCACGTGTGACATTTGTGAACAACTGTGATCGTACACGGGAAAACGTACTTTAACGCTTATCTGTTAAACGGGCAAAGACTAACGGGTAGTTAACGGATAGTTAATGGCCTTGAAAGTGTGGTAACGTTTTGCCTTAACGGTCGGCATGTCATGGCTAACGGTCATTTAGAGCGTTCCAACGCTTCGCTCTAACGCCCTACTGATTTTGCCTAACGGCTCATGAAGACTTTCTAACGCTTCCACAACTTGTTGTATCGCATGGCTAAAGCCATTAAAATCTAACGCTTGCATATGACGACTTAAGCGTGAGAAGCAGTAGATGCAGCTAGTCAGGTGTACCAAAAAGGTTTTCACGAATTTCCGAATACCTCACAATAACCATCTTACACAATAGCAAACTCCACATCGGTAAAAATGTAAATTTCTCTAAAAAAAGTCGCGATTGTCGAATGTTTCAACTAAGGAGCGTTTGATGGCCCTGCCTGAAAGGGAAATAGCCGGATCGCAATTATTAAACTTGGATGTTTTTGAAAGGTCACAAGCACATCTAAACAAAGTCAAGAAACGCGTTATGAACAAACTCCCTCACTTTCCTGGCGCACATTTTCAGTGACAACATTATTTTGCATTCGAACGCTTTGTTGCTGTATACCCTTTGCCGTCGTCAGAAATAAAAAAGATCTTGGACAAAAGTAATGTTCAATATTATAGTCGAGAATGTCAAATGATAATTATGTTGTGCGAAGACGAGAAAAATTCAACAGCTTGACACAGTGATCACTTAATCATCCAGTAGGAAGGATATTTGCGATGCGTGAATATATCGTAAACGACGTTATGCAAATTTGGTATCTTAGAACGAGTCATATCTTGCGAGCCGCATCCAGGACTTTAATTATTCTTGTTAATATACATTATTTTTAGGCATTTCGATGCCTAAATTAAGGGGAAAATTCCCACCTGAGTAAATCCTAGACTTTCTAAAAAGTTCTTTGCTGGATTTCATATGGCGACCTCTCGCGACTTTGTCGCTCGCGGTTGGCCGCTTCGCCGCCAAAAAAGCCAGCTCACTCCGCTCGCCAAAAGGTCGACTTGTCAGGGGCACCCAAAAACCGTTTTCTAGAAAATGATCTGAAATGCCCCGTTTATGCTTCCGAGTGTACCTTAAAAGCAATATAAATGAATTATTCGAATCGCAAAAAAATTTGATCTGTTCGGTCGTTCAAGTAGTGAATTCAGACTAACGAATTTTTTAGGGCTGTTTTTCGCCTTTCCCGAAAATAACAGCCCACAACAAGGACGACCTATTTCCTTAGCCGAAATGTTTAGCGGTCCTTTCAATTTTTTCCCGAAAGCGTTATCTTGGTGGGAAAGTTTTCGAATTTTCTAGGGCGACTTAGCATGTATAGAAAACTATAGGAATTCAATAACGGGTTTCAGAAATTTTGCTATTTTCATTTCTTTGTGTTTGTTGTTTACGAAACTGACATTCTAACGGATACAACTAACGCTCTAACGCTCGGATGCTAACGGCTAACGGAAACTAATGGCTTTCATCCATTTAACGGAAGGTATGATGTTTTCTAACGCCTCACCTAGCCGTTCTAACGGATACAACTAACGTTCTGACGTTCTGATGCTAACGGCTAACGGCTAACGGCTAAACTTTTCGATCTAACGCAGTGACGTTTAAAGCTAATGGTTCTGTTAACGCTTCTAACGTTTCTGTGAAAAGTTTCTAACGGGCAACTGACGGATGACTAACGGTTTTGCCCGTCTAACGGATAAACGTTAAAGTACGTTTTCCCGTGTACGGTCACAACTTTTTTTGAATAATATTAGGATATCATTAGGATATAGTGCATTTTTAAAAGTTCTCTAGAGTTTTGAAAGATCTGCACTTTAAGGTAATGAACCGCAGATTAGGATGTTATCAGCATATCATTAGCATATTGAGCATTTTTAAAAATTCGTTTGATTAATGAATGGAACAAGACCATTTAGTGGCTTGGCAGACACTAGAACGCCTGTTCTGCAGGCTAAGGAGTTGTTAATTCTACCGCGACAGCGCAACATTTGCTTCTCGTCGAGAAACAACGTCAATTGTTCCACTCGTCTGGGTTTCGATTGGTTTCCATTACGTAGAAATTGGATTTCACTGGCAAATGAGTTGGCTTGGATCGTTCGTATCCAGTAGGTCTCGGCGTGGTTGATTTCATTGGCGCAAAGCTGTTCGTCTCGGCACACTTCTAGGACTTCGTCTGGTTTACGTTTATTGACCTTGTGTTTGACCTTGCTGATGAAACAAAGCCGTACAAAGCTTTTTCAATTTAGTTACTTTAATCGTGTCGCTAAACTCTGGAATACCTTACCTGTATCCACTCGCATTATTAGTTCTCTCAATCAATTTTTATAACATAACCAAAGTAAAGCGCGCGCTTTGATTGGTCAATTTAGCGTCCCCCATTTGCCCATGGGTGTACGCTGCTGACGTGAGCAAATGCAAAGACTATTTTTCCGCGCGCGCTTGTTTTTTCTGGTTGGGTAAGATTTGTTAAATAAAAGGGAACTCTTTAGCTACAATGTATCAATGTTATATTATAAAACAAATGGTAAACACCACAGCGTACACTATTGAGTTATGGATGCACGCGGGAGGTTTGCTAAGCACTCAAGAAGCTAGAGTCGCTCTCGGCTATCGCCTCGAGCGACTCTTACGCTTCTTTCGTCCTTAGCAACCTCCCGCGTGCATCCATAACTCAATAGTATACGCTGAGGTGTTTACCATTTGTTAAAACTCTCACGTACTCCAACGCTATTCAGCTGCTTTTCGTACAACTATGACGTCACTAACTTTAACACCTGGAAGTCGATCTGCTGCAAATGCAGTAGGTCACGTGATCTTCTATTAGTTGGTAACTGCTGCTATTAGGAATTTCTATCGGCTGCATGAGGGATTTATTCCTATCGTTTTGTTTTTTTTCCTTTTTTTCTTTATTCTTTTATTTACTTATTTTTTTTATATACTTTTCACACTGTCTATTGTTTACAAAGTTAGTATTTGTGTATTTCTCGTATGGGCACACTTAATTTGGAGCCTAGCTCTGTTGTATGTCCCGCACCTTTGTCCCCCATTCTCTTCTGTGTCTTGTTCATAAGTATATTTTAGTCCTTTTAGTATTGCAAGTATGGTGAAAGCGATTAAATAACAATGTGTCCCAGTAAACAGGCCAGACCACAACACAGTAATCTCGTGATGTGGGTTCTTTAACGCCCCCTGCCGAAATTAACTAGTTGATAGGTGCAGGAGACGGGACCTCTGGCTTTACGTCCTATCCGAGAAGACGAAGCAATGTGAGTGAAGCGTCTTGCTTGAGGACACAAAGTCAAGCCCCAGCCAGGACTTGAACCCGGGCCATCTGACCTAGAGTCCAGCGCACTGACCATTGGACTATTCACGCCTGGGACAGTTTTAGAGTCAGTCCAGTAAAATTTCCTGATTTCTTCGGGCAGAGAGTTCTGAACAGTGTTCATTAGTCTCGCGAGAGTGCAGGCTCCCAACGACTCGAGGCGAGGAATTGATTGCTGTTTGACTGGGGCTATTCTTGTCTTGGAACACAACAAACGGCCAGCAACACGTCCATCGTCGTAACATGGCCGAAGATAGACAATTGCTGCGTAGGCTTGTTTTGACGCGTCGCTGAAGCCATGTAGCTAGACAGAATTAGGTTTTGAAGTCGTGATGAAATAACATCTCGGGATTCTGACTTTGTTCAACGATTCCAGTTCATTCGGACAGGAACGATGTCCACTTCGATAGCCAGTTTCGGTGTAGCTCTTGGGCCCAGTCGATTTTTTCCGTGCAAAGCTCCTGGAACATGCACTTTAGCTGTATTACGTAAGGGTTAAGAAAACCCAGCGGGTCGAAAACCTTTGCACTAATCTTCAGTAGTGACCTTTTCGTGACGGTCAATGTGTTAGCAAACTTGACTAACTAGGTGAAGTTGAAGAGAAATTCGTCGGCTTTGATATTCCAATTGACACCAAGGACTTTCACGAACTTGCCATATTTATTATCGGCTGGACCAACCATTGACTTCTTGTAGGACTCGTCGTCTTGTGTAAAATCGGCTGACTTCGATGTAAATGTTTCCCGAGATTTCTCTGATGAATTGATCATGTCTTTCGAATGTCACACGATGTCTTTCGAATTCTTGGAGATTTCTTGGGCTTTCTCTATTGAATCCGCTCCTCCCCGAAAATCATCCACATACAAGCGCTCTCTCAGCAAATTGATTACGTAGGCTAGCTCAAGGTCTAATCTCTCGCAAGAATCCAAGTGATGACGAATGGTGGAACCAAGTATCGCAGGTGAAGGTCTTAGACCAAAGACCAACCGGCAGAATCGAAGCTGGATGACGTCGGAGGTAATTTCGCACAGGTTTTTGAACCATAGGAACCGCAGCATGTCCTTGCTTGCTTCGTTCATTTAGACCACGAGGAAGGCTTTCTCGATATCACCAGTTAGGGCAATTGGGTCGGACCTGAACTTCACGAGAACATCAAATAATTGCAGAATGAGGTTTGGTCCAACTTCTAAGCAATCGTTTCAAGAGTACTTGTTTCCAGGCGACTTTGCAGAACCATTGTAGGCTACTCGAACTCTATCTCGGCGAAAAACTGCGTTATGGGGTAAATAATGCACGGTTTCGCTAAATTTGTTGTCACTTTCGGCCCTTACTTCTTCGATGATCCCCGGTTGTAGCTGTTCTATGATGATCTTATCGTATTCGTTTAGTAACTCTTGATCTCGTCTTAGCTTGTAATGCAATGAATTCAAATGATTGCGGCTCAGTTGGTATTCACTTGGTATTACCTCTCTCTCCTCCTTCCAGGGGAGACAGACGACATAACGTTTTCCATCTTAACTCAGATCCTTGATTAAAGAAATTCCCATCGATTCTTTAACTTGTTCCGGTTTAATTCCAGTCGATTCGGCTTCCCAGAAATGCTTCAAAGTGTTCACCAGCTGGTCGTGTTCCTTCGTGTAAAAGCGAATGTAAAATCGTGTAAAATCAGCCAACACTTCTGTAATAACGAGATTAGAGACAGAGGCGTTACCAACCGACTCTCCACCTGGACCGCACAAAAGCCATTCGAGCTTGCTGCTAATCGCAATAGGGCCAGATTCGCATCGAATCTTTTCTCCATACACAATGTTCCAGTAATGGCCAGACCCGATAAGTATGTCTATCGAATCATTATTTCCATCGTTGAAATTTCGTCGGCTAACTCCTGGGTCTCGAGTTGCGGAAACTTGCTGATATGCACCTTGCTTTGTAAAGAGGAACAAATAACAGGAAAAGTTAACGCGGAGATTTCTACTCCTTCATTAAGCCCAGGTTTGCTGAGACGAACTTTCACTAATTCGCAGCTCTGCTTTCGGTATTTCTGCTCACCGAAAGTGTTTAAGTTCAACATCTCGGTTTTGTAGGACTTAGGATTTAATCGTGACTTAATTCATTGGTGACATAAGAACGATGACTACCACTATCAAAGAGAATTTTCCCTCGTGTCATTTTGGTGCCATCCTCATTGGTGGCCACAGCTGTCGCGGTTTATAGAAGCACTGTTCCCCGTTTTCACCTTTCGTAAAGCTGCTGTCGGGGTGACTTGGGAATTCTCGGATTTGTCGTTTGCGATAGAAGTAGTGCTAAGTTGTTGATTTGGTGCGCCTTTTTCGCAGATGGTTTGATGGTGACGTTTGTTACAATGGCGAAATGTTTTGGTCGTGTGGCACTCGCTGCTACGATGCCCAACTCTAAGACAGATAAGTCATCGGTGCTTTCATTGTAGAACTTCTTTCCGTTTTGCGGGGTCGATTACCTTTGGACATGATGCGGAGTAGTGAAATGCTTCGCAGTATGCACAACGAATAGTAAATTTTTCGCCACCTTGAAGGCCTTGATTGGACAGGAATGTTGAAGACGTAGCCTTTTCCTTTGGCTTGAACGGTGGACGGTTTGATAGCGGCGGCTTTTTCATAGAATCGGACGTAACTAGAATTCCTTCGCTCGCCTCTCGAGCTCTCATTTCATTCTTAATCGTTTCAAGTAAATCCTCGATTTTCCAGATTTCTTCTTAGGCGTTTCGTGTAATCTGTAATCGAACGTCGTCGGGAAGCTTCGACATAACAAGAGGGAATAGCAAACTACCATATTGTTCAGCTGTGACACCGAGAGACTTCAATCCTCTCACATGAACACTTAATTTCTCGTAAACGAAACGGAGCGAAGATGGTCGATCACTTGTGCTCGGTGGTAATTTTACGATTTCATCCATATGAGCAGATATCATTTGTTGGGGTTTCCCGGAGCGCTCATGAAGAATTTACACCGCTGAATCGTAATTTGACTCTGACAAAGTAACGCCTTGAATAGATCGCTTCGCTTCTCCTTCCAAAAGGGAATTTAAGTACTTGAATTTGTCGACTTTAGATAACATTGCATTGTTGTGAACCGCAGAATTGTAAGCACCCCAGAAACTGATCCAGCTAGTTATCGAAACGCAGAATTTGGATAAGAAAAACTTCGGCAATTTCGCTTTCAAGGTAGGCTGATGCGAGCTGAAGGGATTCGTAAAGGGTTGTATTCCTTGATTGGTAAATCCTGAAGACGCTGTAGGATGTTCTGGCAGCTCTACATTTGTATGAACTTGTGCTGGAGGTTTGATAATTTCACCAGGAACGACTTTCGTTACAGGAGGCGTTGTCCTCGTTGAAATGCCCGCTTTCGTGTCCATGATGTGCATTGTTAATGTTTCTGTCTCTTCTATTTCTTTCTCAATTTCTTCCACCTTGCATACGGCTATTATTTGATCGTTGAGCGTGTTTAACAATGTCAACTTTTCGCTTAACATCGAGTCGATTCTTCGTAGTCGGTCCCTTGTTTTTGCATCCAACTCTTCCGGACTCTCTTTTAAGATCGTTTCGACTTGTCCTATAAGTTTGGTTACAACGCCTCTGTTTTCAGCGCGCTACGCGCGCAATCGAAGGACCTTCTCGCTCATCGTTAGCATGTAGGAATCCCGCCCACGTTGGGCGCCAGTATATCGTATAAGAAGAAACTCGTTGTTCGTTCTATTCGTTTAATCAGACAATAAAAAATCTATTTACAAAGTTATTTCTAAGCTAGACAACGATAATTAATCACGAGGTGTAAATGTCAATCAAAGGTTCGAAATCAATGCTCTGGAATGTAAATGTCTTTCGCACGTGTAATTAAGTAAATATTGCTTGCAACTCGATGACAAACGAAACTTTCGTGACACTAAGAGTGTAAGGTCTAGTTAAAAAATGTATTTTACAGTCCAACCTGTATTAAGTGGTCACCCTGTATCAAGCGGTGAGTTTTCAAAGTCCCGAAATATTTAACCATTAATCACTGAAATTTTCACCTGTATATAAGGGTCATCTTTTACTGAGTTCCAACGGCCTTTCTGTATATCCTTCACCTGCATTGAACGGTCACTTAAAGCGGAACCACTCAAATACAACTAAGAATAATCTTTTCAGTAAAATTTAATCCGTCTTAATCTGCCGAAATCAATGTTAGTATTGTTCTTGAGCGATTTTCTGCATGTTAAGTGGTCAGATATAGAATAAAATGGAGACTTCAATCGTATTTAAAACATCCCTGTTCTGTGGAACCTGTGTTCATCAGCCAACCTATTTTTCCGCCATTCACGTTGGTGACCGTTAAAAACAGGTTCGACTGTAGATCACTTTGTAAGTCTTGCGTCACGAGTCATGTTGTAGAAGTGTCCTCTTCGTTCAAGAAGTTTGTTGGGTGCGTCAAATTCTACGATGGAACCGTCTTCAAGAACCATAACCCTGTGAAAGGAGAAATATAGTTCTGTCACTTTAGCATGTAAGGTATTGTGTCATTAACTTGCCTTTTAGATTATTTTGTAGCGAAAGAGCACCAAGAGGTAGGGACCTGCTGTTTACAATCGAAGCTTGACAGCTCGCGTGCTTAAGGAATAATATTTACTTTTTTGCTACGTTGAGCTATTGGAGATCAACGGTTTAGTTAAACTTTTCACAGAAGTTTGTACGAAGTCCGGAAGAAAGAGTTCTACCTGTCATAGTCCATAATGGTGTTAAGCCTGTGGGCGATGGTGAACACTGTACTGTCGGCGAACTCCCGTCGAATCGTTTGTTGGATGAGTTCATCAGTTTCCAGGTCCACCGCAGCCGTTGCTTCGTCCAAAACCAGGATCTTACTTTTACGGAGAAGTGCACGCGCTAAACAAACCAGTTGCCGCTGGCCAACACTGCAATTAATTTTAAATGTTCCATAGCGGTTACACGAATCACTTGGAAGTCGTTGGTCAAAGTAAACCATCCGCCCGAAGCTGTTCTTAAATGTCCTTAAACTTTTCAATCGTTAAGGCTATGCTGTCTATTGCTCTTTGGTTATAAAATCACATGAGCTTTAGTATTATAAGAGTTACATTTTAAGCTAGATCAAAAGTTTTAATAGTCATATAGCAAAGAGAGCGCAAGAAAAATTAATTACGATTAGAAATAAAAGATTAGACGCTCATAACATGAAAAAACTAAAACTTTGTATAAGCGAAAAACAATGAGAAAATCACCAAAACCCTGACTTAAATAAAATTTAAATTAGGTTAGATACCTTTCAAGCCTGAAATGATATTTATTTTGGGTTGTGGTCTTTACTCTTTACCCCGTACCCCAAGAACTTCAAATAAATTCCCATGAGCCTCTTGATTTGCAGGGCTTCTGGAAGGGGGATTGACATCTCATGGAGAGCCGCGACGCGATTCTATGATTTTCTTCTGAACTTCTCTGAGCCGCATAATTTTAATACACACCGCATACAGGAAATGTATCTCTTAGTTTGCAAAACCGGCCACACTTGAAACGGATTGTGAGACAAGCACATTAAATCGTAAAACGGACCGTGTTTCATGTTGAAAATACATTTTTGTATCTTGTATCATTAAACATTTCAACGTATTTATTGTCAGTCCATCCTCTTTCCTACCTGAGATTTTCGCCTCCTTCTGCTATAATGTGCTGAAATCCTCCACCCAGACTCATCACAAATCTCTTCAAATGACTCACTTCCAGTACTCTCCAAAGCTCTTCATCCTCATGTTCATTGAACGGATCCAAGTTTAGGCGAAGAGTTCCAGAGAACAGCACTGGCTCCTGAAGGTAAAGGTCAATAGGAACGGAATAAAAAAAAAATAAGAAAATAGGCCGTTTATGATTTCATTTAAGAAATTTAACAAGGTGCAACTTCCTTCCCTTCTGACCGAGTATCAATAGTTTTCCTGTGTAAGGGAGCTTCGCTACTGAAGTCAATCGTTTAAGGTGTTGAAGTAGTAATACACATAAATTTCCTTAAAGATCCTGAAAACTGATGTGAGAGCCCTTAATTAGAAGGAATTTGTGGCTAAAGATGCTCACTATTGTCTCTGAAGAGCGCTTTCTTCCCAAAAAGCAGCTAACAAGTGCATCGAGAACAATTTCTTCGCGTACTGTCACTGTAAACCTCCCCTATTTGTTTGCGTCAAAAACCTTCCATGTTTTACCTGTGGAATAATGGTAAGCCGTGAGCGAAGATCTCTGAGTCCAATGGTGGCAATATCAACACCATCGATGACAATTTTACCACCTGATCTTTCAAGGATACGAAACAAAGCTAAGGCCAAGGAAGATTTCCCAGCTCCTGTTCGACCCACAATGCCAATCTGTCAAGAGTTAAACCGGCAGACTTATATCAATCGTGATTGCAAAAATGATAATAATAATAATAATAACAATAATAATAATAATAATAATGGTAGCAATAACAAGTTAATATCACTTGTACAGTTCAAGGTGCGTGAGATTTTTTACACAGTATGTTTCATAGCTGATTGCATTTCAAAATGTCTTTAAGGAACGTTGGAGTTTCACTGTTCTCAAAAGTGAAACACCGAGTCTCCTTTTGACTTAAGCCGTTAAAGGAAACTTGTTTTAAACTACTAATTCAGGTAAGTATTGCTAAGATTTACAACGGTAATAACTTATGATAATGGTAATAATAATTATAATAATGATAAAATAAAGAGATTTAACAGTATACATTCCACGAGATAGATCTTCATGTCCACTGATTCACGGTCGAATTGGAATCTGAGGAAGAAAATCAAAAGACCCAGAGAAAAAAACCGAAGCAACGACGAGAACCAACAAAAAACTCAACCCACATGTGGCGTCAGGTACGGGAATCGATCCCAGGCCACATCGGTGGGTGGCGAGCGTTCTCATAACTGTGTCATCTCTGCTCCCCTCGTCATTAAACCAGACAATATCTTCTCTATGTAAGGGGAATAGAAAATACAACAATACCTTTTCAGCTGGCTTGATTATAGAGCTTATCATTTTCAGAACTAATGGAAGTCCTTCTCTGTATCGCAACTGGAAGTTATCAAATAGAACTACTCCTTGTTGTGGCCAATCACGAGACGGCCGGCTATCAGGAATGACTCTCTCCGCCTAGAAATTAATGAATTGAATGGTATACATTCGAATGACATTAGATTTTGTCAGACATTTAAGAATAAATATTAGCGAGAAAAACACACAACGTTTCGATGACTCCATGTCATCATTCTCAAGTGAGAAGAGAATAAAAATGAATAGCTAATTTTTCCCGTACGAAGGTGACAAACGTAAAAAGTTAAAAAATTTTCAAAATTTAAATAAATAATTGCGCGTGTTGAGTTCATAAATGTAAACTATTAAATAAATAGTTTCGCGCGTATGGAATCTGATTGTTTGTTCAAAGATGATGTTTACAAACCTCAAGTATCCCGACCACTTCATCAATTCCACCATCTCTCACTTTGTCACCTCAGTTAGGTCGGAAAACCCTGGAGTGCAAGCTCAATTATCCATGAACGAAAATGCTGTTCACCGAGTGGTTTTGCCTTTTCAAGATCAAAAGTCAGCTGACGCAGTGAAAAGGAAATTATCAGATCTAAGCAACAAAATCGATCACACCCTTCATCCCGTGTTCAAGAGTCGTAACATCTGTGAAGATCTCAGAGTACGTGAGCCTAAACCTCCTATAGTTAGCCAACAATTCGTTGTATATAATTATAAATGTGATCTGTGTGATGCAGAGTACGTCGGGTACACCAGCCGGCATTTACATCAACGTATTAATGAGCACCGTAATTCGGCCATCGGCAAACATCTAAAGAACGACCACGGCCTACAAACCATCGGCGACCTGACCAAACATTTCAACGTACTTAAAAAGTGCACCGGGAAACTGGACTGTTTAGTTCATGAAATGCTTTTCATAAAGAAGATGAAGCCCTCTTTGAACAAACAATCGGATTCCATACGCGCGAAACTATTTATTTAATAGTTCACATTTATGAACTCAACACGCGCAATTATTTATTCAAATTTTGAAAAATTTTTAACTTTTTACGTTTGTCACCTTCGAACGGTATAAATTAGCTATTCATTTTTATTCTCTTCTCACTTGAGAATGATGACATAGAGTCATCGAAACGTTGTGTGTTTTTCTCGCTAATATTTATTCTTAAATGATATACATGCATAATTTAATATCTTGATCACAGAAGTGGCAAATTTAAATACTACTTCGCCTTAAAATATCCAGAAGTAGAGAAGAATGAAACTGAGAGGGATCTGGAACTTTTTTTAAGGTTCATCTGGCAAATGTATATCCTTGTCTTGCGCTAGTGAGAAAATCTTTTGTAGTACGAAGGTCGTTTGCAAAGAAAATTCTGATAACATAGGAACTACCTTTAACATTTTCACGGACTTTAAATGGTACATGTGTCTCCTAAAAAAATGATTCACCTAGTTTACAAAACTGTTTGGACAAATATCTATGTTTAAATACTTCCATTGTCGTTTGATGAGAAAAATCAGAAGTACCGTCAACCAATACGTGAAGTGAATTGGTTTATATCTCAATGGAAATATCCAGGAAATTCTGCTTAATTTAGTAGCCTCATATAGTCGTCCTACGTAAGACGTAAAGAGTCATTCACCGCCAATTGCAAGATCTATTAAATTGTTTCAACACGTTGTTGCTCTTCTTCGCGCGATTTGATTTTGATTTCATTTTCACTCACCTCTGTCTGGGTATCAGAATACTCCTTTACCCTCTCAACTGATACTAAGTTTGTTTCCAGTTGACTCGACATTCTTATCATCCAGGCTAGTTTTTGAGTTATCTACGACACCGATTGGATCAGAATAAAAATGAACATCAATAGGACAGGAAAGTCACGTTTTTCTAGCAATTATAGAGACTAGAATTAAGTTGATTAAACAAAATAAAATAAGAAACGGTGGTTTATCTTGCAAAGCTTCTGAACCCTTTCCCTTTACCCACTTTACCAAACTAACTTTGTTCACTTTATATGTTTACTATCTTAATGGAACATATTTATATCTGCAATCAAGCATTTTATCGAAACTGTTACGTGCGAACACACTTGTCGCACGAGCTTTTGTCGACAAACTTACAGGCACCTACGAATTTAAAGTAAGGGTCGGTCATGATGAAGGTTTTTTTTTCCTTCATCCTTTTGGCTTTGAGGAAGTAAAGCCGTTCCGTTTGATTACCTGAATTGCATAGGTTACAGACAGTCCTACAAGACCTCCACTGATTTTGTCCCGGCTAATAATAGCGAATAAGGCCGCAAAGAGAATCAGGCAATTGCCAATAAATTCCAAACGAAGAGATAACCATCTGTAAAAAAATAATGTCGAAACAGTTTCATTCTCTTCTGAATCTAACTATGGTGTTACATACTCCAATAGTTCAGGCCATCATTTCGATTTCCGTCTCTGAGAACAAGCTGTTTTCACGTATGTTGGCATTAAAGATGATCAGCTCGTTCCCCTAAAACAAGTGAAGGTGCAAATCGTAGTTGCTTGTGGTGTACATCCCAAATCATATCAAAGTTACATCAAGGATGAAAAAAAACTCCTTCCTTAAATTCCCGCATTAAATAGCAAAATTAGCCTCATGAGATAAGTCATTAAAGTTTATACTTGAAAAATAAGATTGGCAACGGCGGTTTAGGTCGCATGCAGTCTCGTGAAGCCATTTAAAGAATTACAAAAGGGAAAAAGGATCAGTTTGATAATCTGCTTAAGGTTACTCAGAGAAGACTAATTATTTTCCTATGCTAATAAAACTGTTGCTAATGGATGAAGCCTGTAAAACGCAATTTCATGCTTATCTGTGAAATGGATTCTTGTTATAAAATATATATATAGATTATTGCAACAGCATTCATCTCTTTACCTGTCAGCGGTGACAGCCAAGTAATGTGCTACTTGATTTTCGTCTAATTTCCGGTAATTATCCCGGATGAAGCGCTGCTGTTGTGAGAAAGCCCGTATGGTGCTGGCACCGGTGATGGTCTCCAGGAAGTGACTATATATTGGTGATCGGCTTACTGACTCGATTCTTCTCAGCTGTCTTGATGTAGCTACGTATACTCTCTAGTGAAATAACCAGTAAATTAATTAAACGGCAGAAATCAAGACGTGTGATGTGCATCCAACATTGAAACCTGCGTTCCAGCTTGGAGAACAGTCACGCAATTAGCAACTATACTATACCGTCAGCTCTGAAATCATTGTATCCGTAAACGAAACAATATTGTCTGCGTGCAAATACATGTTCAGTACTTTAATCGATTCGCACAGTTGAACTGAATGTGGAGGATGAAATAAGATATTGTGACAATTATTCTTGAGCCTGATTAGGAATACTGAATAGGAAGGGAGAGAAAACAATTGTTACTAACAGTTGCATTATTGCAACAGCAAAAAAAAAAAAAAAAAAAAGAAATAAAGCAGAAAGAAGATTGTTGAAAATACGAGTTTTGCATAAAATAATCCCATCCTTCTTTGCGACGTATTTAAGTAACGAAAGAAAAACTCGAAATGTTTAATTGTTCAGAGGACACTTTTTCTTTTCCTTCTCTAGCTGCATTTGCTTTTTCTTATTTGCGCGTATTGAAGGATCCTGAAGTGAGTTTCCCTTAAGTTCGAGAGGAAGAAAAAGTTGAAATATATATTTCAAGTCTTCATCCCACCTGTATGTAAAAATAGAGGGCACCCAAAGGAGGAACAACGGTGAGAAAAAGTGGCGTGGCGTAACTAACAGCTACCAGCATCCCAAGAACATCGAAAAACATCTGTAAGAACGACTTCAGAGATAATGGAATTGTCACATCAATGCCATAAATATCCTTGGACAGCCGGTTCATAATCCTTCCAATCGGTGTCGTATCAAAGAACATCATTGGTAACCGCAAGACGTTCACGATTAATTTGCGATGGAGTATTCGGGAAGCTCTAATCGCCCCAATAAATAACGCCAAGGAGTAAAAAACGGTAAAGAGGGTCTGACCCGATCCGATGCTTCCATAGATTAATAGATAAAAGTCCCTTTGATGGTTTGTTGTAATGTTTGCTGCGCTCCAGTAGGCTAACCATACTCCTGTGGCCACAGAACTCGCTTCCATAACCATGAAAAAGAACAAAGAGAGAAAAAACCAGTGTATGCCAGAGGACTTGATGTAAGAAAACAATAAGGACAACGTTGCCTGTTAGAAAATAAAAACAGATCGTTGGGCACTGGTATTCATTTTTATTGAAAACTAAGTCCCCCTTTTGGACACATGAGCCAATCCTAAGGACATGGGTAGTAGACACAAACAGTCCAGAATTCAGATCAAACAAGATATGTAAGGATGCAGAAAGTCGATATTGTGCTCGGGGAAGGTCGAAAACTGTTCTTTATAAAGCAAAAGGCTTCCAAAGCATTTATCTCTCTTAACTGGTGAGCACTTTTTTTATAACGGAAGTCTATCTGTGGGCCGAATCGAGTATTATAAGCAAAAATGTTCAGAAGAGACACTTTGCTAATAATTTTTAGCCCTCCCGAGAATTCGTGTTAACAAAATCAATGAAAAAATTAACACTGTTAGGCAGAGGGATGAAATTCCATTTCTGACATCTAAGGCAACTGCACATACAGAAAATATGAAGGAGCCTTATAATCCCTACAGGAGTAAGATTTGACTCAACAGATCTTAATTATAGATACGGAAAATTGTATTTACTGCAGTAGATAATTACTCGGGCGAGAAAATTTATGTCAAAAGATAGATCATTACTGTTTTGGAGTAACGTATTTTTCTCTTTCAAGGAAAGCACATTGGATCATATACTCATATATTTTATATAAATAATAAAGTTATAAAGTTATTTATATATGAAGAGTCGAGCGCTTAACTGGCGGTGTTAATTAATAAAAAAATGCAAAACTTACTCCTCCAGTCTCTGATATTTCCTCTGTTATTGTTTTTCCGGTATTTCTATCATTACGTCCTTGATTATGCTGGTAGCCCTTCAGGGAGGTTTGTATCCCTTTTCTGCTTTCTTGAAGCACCTCGTCGGTTTCATTTTCATCATGAACATCCGTTTCTAGTAGCAGGGCATTCAGTGATCAACACGATGTTAAAGGTAATGATATGATTAAAACTTTGATTGTGCTAACGTTATGTCATAATTCATGATAACGGATAACGACGATGGTGATTAGTATACACTAAAACGGCGAATGGCGTTGAAGGCACACTGTGATTGGCCATTCAAACTCCGAATCTCCTTTGCTATTCGCCTCCGAGCAACCTTCGAGCAACCTCCGAGGAACATAAGAGTTAAAATCATCTTTCTCTTCTAAATTATCTCACTGTTTAGTATATACCAAAACAACTATCGTGGAAAAGAGAGGGAAAAAATTTCCTTTTAATAAAGAAGAAAGATGTGAAATTAAGCTGTAAATAAACAACGAGCCCTTACTTCTTTCAATTTTCACACGACTTTGCATGACAGCACTGAGTGTTGCTTTAGAAGCGTGCAACAGCTTGACGAAGTGGAAAAAAGTATCGAATTCAAATATAGTTTTGGATACTGACCACAGTTTTCCTCTGATCTGTAAGCTTGTAGGAAATCAGCAAAGGCACTTGAGTTTTCCAGAAGTTCAGTGTATGAACCTTCCTAAAAAGAAGCCAAACAACAAGGACACAAAGAAAATGTATGTCAAATAATCCTGACCTTAAAACAATTGACCGCTTGATGGAAATGTTTACAGAAGAGCATACCTCTGAAACAAAGCCGTCCTGAAGAACGATGATGTGATCCATTTGAGGTAAATAGTTGATGCCATGAGTGACAAAGATTCGAGTCTGGCGAGTAATGACAAATGACAGTGAAAATTTACAGTTGCATTTTGGAAAATTGGGCCATCTTTAAGAAGAAAACGCATCAAAAGCAACAACAAAAATTTATTTACACCATAAAATCATAGTACAACAATACGTATAAATTATATTATTTCCTTAATGTGTAAAGGTCACTGGCACCCAAACTAAACACGAGGCTGACGAAACTGAGTGTCATTATGAGTCGTACCATAGGACACTCAGTGAGTGTCAGTAAGTAGCTGAGGGTCAGCACAAATGCATGAGCTTGCTTAATGGTCATCTAAAATTTTATAGTAATTCACCATGTTTTTGTTAAATTTCCAAGAAAAAGAGCCATCATTAATTCATACAGATACCCAGGATGGGATCAAGCTAAGAGACTGACTACAGAGAATAAAGCTTCAGTCCTTCTTGATCTTATTTTTGGTGGTTTTCGAGGAAATATGTAAGAAATATCTTGCTTTTTTCTTGAATGGCGATGTGAAAATCAAACAAAAGCCGCATAAGATTTCCGCAACCATTTCGATTATCTAAAGAATAGATACCTATGCAATAAATCAGACCTGTGTGGGGTACTCAGAGTCTTAGCTTGACTTTCTTTTGAGCCAAGCTAATCAACCATATTGGACTCAAAGCATTAACACCCTTGTGTTGACTTCTGACTCCAAACAGGTCAATTGTAAGTTTATATCGAACTGGTAACATTGAACAGACTTAAGGGAGATAAGCAGAATACATAATCAGATGCTCATTTCCAGTTCACCTTGTCTTTAAGCAATCCATTAGGTCCGATGACATTTTGAAATAGCTTTCGTCCAACATGGGCGTCCACAGCACTGAGTGGATCATCTAGTAGGTAGATATCAGCGTTAAAATAAACAGCTCGTGCCAGACTCACTCGTTGTTTTTGTCCACCACTGAGGTTGATACCCTGTTATATTTAAAGTAATTTTTTTCTGAGAACGAGAACAATAATTTAGAAATAACTTGAAGAATGTATCAGCGGCATTATTATTCATGTCTCTCGGTGATATGGACGACTGTAGCATCAATGCCGCCGCCCAGTTAGCCCAATGGATAGTGCACTGCACTGTTGTGCGGGAGGTCGAGGGTTCGAGCCCTGGCCGGTCCAACACACAAGGTCTTAAAATAATTGAAAAGAATTTGCTGCCTTTCTATAACATCAGGAAATGGTTAGATATTCTAGTCTTCTCGGATAGCGACGAATAAATGGAGGTCCCGTCTCCTGCAGGGTTGGGGTAGGAGACGTTAATTTCCCACACACGAGATTACTGTGTGATGGATGTCCTCCCCTGGGGTGGGATGGATTGGAAGGTGAGATCGATGGATTGAAGCGGCTGCCAGAGGCGCCTGATATGCTGACGTGTGTTCTCAACCTTACACTGCACCCGTAATTCAGCCTCAGGCTGCAAGTGGTCAGATATAAACTATATTATAATTAAAACAGATAGAATAGTAAAGATCTTAACCAATTATAATAAGATTGCTTCTCACCCGTTCTCCAATTTCTGTAGAGTCACCAGCTGGAAGAATTCTCAAATCACTTCTCAAGGCGCACGAGTGAATAACCTGCTCATAACGAGCGGGATCCATGGCCTTATTAAACAAGATATTGTCTCGTATGGTGGCGTTTTGTATCCAGGCCTGCTGGGAAACATATGCCACAGATCCCTGTGAGAAAAAATATCGAACACTTTATTAAACGACTTTTAATCTATAAGTCCACATCATATACGCTATCTCTCTCTTTTTGAGTTAGGGGACCTGAAGACAGCGAGCTCAAAATTAACTATGTATTTTAAGTTACCTAAATTGAAAGGAGGTAATCATTCCTAAGAGATAAAATACATTACGCACGTCAACAAAAACGGTTCCATTTAACTTCTCTGTTTCTCCAAGAAGAGAGGAAAGTAAAGTAGATTTCCCACATCCAACTTGACCAACGACTGCAACAAGCGAGCCCTTTGGAATGTTTAGGTTGACACTGAAACAATAAAAAGCGACAATAAAATATGTGTTAAAAATGTGACAGAGTAGATTGCCAATAAGGGGATGTCTTTATATAAATTAAGTGTTATTCCAAAGCGATGCATATCATGATAAATATGCTACATGCAGTTAAGCCCTTCACGAATTATCGCTTTTTATCTAGCGGTAAGTCGTTCTCACTCAAAGATTTATCGTAATGGGCCTTGGATTGTGTTCAGTGTGATATCCACACGATCTATTGCTAAGGAAACACTACACTACTCAGAGAAATTTACTGACTTAAAGTAGGTCATGTATATCCAGTTTAACGGCTATATTGTCGTCCTAAACAATCTGACCCAAAGTGAAACAGACTGCCAGCCTGACAGATAGATAGACAAACAGATAGACAGGAAAAAACCAAGAACGAAAACAGAATAAAGGAGAAGAACAATGGGACAGTTGACAGAAGACGTTTACAAGATAACTTAGAGTACCTATACAACAGTTCGTGCACCTTCAAATTACCAACATTCTTTCAACTCCGTAAAAATTGAAAAACTCATGGCAATTCATTCAAACTCTCTACATCCGTACCCTTAGTGTTCTTCGTATTTTTTCGGTTAGCCTCTAGATGTTTCTTTCATAACTAAGACTAAAAACATTTTCCAGAAAATTGCATATTTGATTTTCGCCTTTTTATTAATTCTCTGTAATGCTATCTTACCCATGAATTTTAGGAGCATCCTTTCTATTCCACCCAAATACACCACTTTTGACGCCAATCATTTCCGAAGTAAGCTGTGTTGCTAAGTGAGAGATTAAGGGGAGTCTGTGTTAGTTCTTTACTCGTTGCTTTAAATTTAAGGTTAGCCTCCTTTACTTCGAATTACAGTCATTAAATATGGAAAGCTTCCATGCCTCAGGAATAATGAAGATATGTCAAGGCTAGGAAAATTGTCTACTGGCAGTATTGGTACAAGTTGATGCACGTATGCTCACTGCGGTTCCGGTACCATCAGTTGACCCTATATTTTGGTTAAAGATAGAAATAAGATAGACAAGGCCTTGAGCGTTCACGCGTTTCGTACATTCTCTACTCAAGGAAACGCTGTCTTTATATGTATTTATAATGGCTTAAAATTGTCGGTCAGTTTGTCTGTTAGTCATTTCTGGTGATTTATTTTACGAATAGGTTTGCCTCCCCAAATCACTGGGTGAGTCATTTGTGTGGCCTATTGGCCAACGCATCGATCAGCGGAACGAGTGCTAAATCTTTGCAAGTCACGGAAATACCCACTACATTACATTGTTCTTACGTGACGTCCTCAGAACATTGTTGGGGTCCAGTTCTTCTGAATCTAAGAACTTCTCCAAACGCTTGACCGAGACCCGTGCCTTAGGAAGAAAAGAAAAGGAGTAAGGGAAAGTGTCAAAAATCTGCATTATATAATAATATAACTTAATAACATTAGAAGTAAAGGGGCTTTACACCGCCAAGATGATTCGTTACTTTAATTGCGTTTCGTGTCTTGTCCATTCTAACATCCTAGCTAAATATTCTCGAAATGCTAACTTCGGAGGTGCGAGGCTAAGTCTCATTCATATTTACTCAAAGGAAGTACCACTATTAAGATGAACGAAAACAGGAGCAAGACGAAAACTATTAAATAGAGCAGGAGTCATAAAATAGTTACTTTGGACCTTATATAGGAGCAATCACAACAACATTGCTCCTTTTCCGACCTACTTGTATGCAAGTTGCAATCACATCTGGAAAGAAACCAAGAGGAAAACGCAAAATTCCAAAGAGCGACAACGCCACAAACGCTTTGGAGGCGGTGAGACTGTTGCCTGTGAGGACGTAGACTGCAAACGTTGTAACAGCAACCTGTTTGGAGGAAAGTCGATTGAGACAGCAATATTAACGTTGCGTGATTGTGGTACTACATAGATGAAAACTTTCAGTGTGTTAGTATAGAATCACAGAGTTAACGAGGAAGGAATAACAGCAACGCATTTTGTGACTAACAACATGTCAAAGAGAGAACAGACAGTTCAGAAATGAGATGAAATGCAGATAACTGGACTGAAACTATTCAAAGTGAAATGGAATAGAGTGACAGATAGAATACAAATGGTACGAAATTTAACGCAAAAAATTTACTGTGCTGTCTTTTGTAGGGGATTTTCGCCATCAAAGGAAAGGTACACATTTTGCGATAGTTTAATGTATCGGGCAGTACGTGCTTTGATTTTCTCATTTTGGGTTTTTTGTTCACTTTGTAAACGCTATATTCACCATTCTTGTAATAAACTTCTCAAATTTGCTACCGTGAACTTACCATGACAGGCATGCTATTGTAAATAAAATTCAGAAAAACTTTCCAGATTTGAGACTTCAGAAGAAACGAGAGTTCCTTGTCTCGCTTGCTGCTAATAATTGACAAGAAAGATTCTTCCCAAGCATAAAGCTTTAGAACCTGGAAAAGAAAATTTTTTTGTCAATTATAGTCCAAATGAATCCTAACTTATAACCTTTGTTAGAAAATGACGGTAAACAGTACAAGGTATATTACTATACTTTATACAAGACTCCAATCTCTCTCTACGGCTCAAGCTCAGCATGAATATCATTATTAGTATTGTTACTATTTTTGACCTAATAATATACATGAAAACATTTCTCAGTTCTGATTGGTTAAGATAAATGCAGTTTTCAGTTAATTCAGTGCAGAAGAGAGTTAATTCATTGCAGAAGAGGGTTAATTCAGTGCAAAAGAAGAAACGAACCAGACATTCTGATTGGTCAGAATGATTGGTTAATGTCAATGTCAAGGTCAATGTCACTTGCAGAGTTTGAATAACTTATTTTTGCACGTGATGCGCGCGCTTTTCTTCTGCGTAGTTATGAGAAGCTACCTCGCATTTTTTCATGTATATTATTAATAGATAATCACATGATTTTCTCGTGCAATTTGGAATAAATAAGCACTTGCAAATTTTTTCAAAGACCACAAATTGCACTCACTCTACGGGCTCATGCAATTTTGATAGTCTTTGAAAAAATGTACTCGAGCTTATTTATTTCAAATTGCACTCGAAATCATGTGATTACCTATAAAGTAACGAGTTCTGCTTTCTATTTTACTCCGCAAATATCCTGTTTAAGATACTGTAACGTGTACCTTGATTCCATTGAGAACTTCGTTAATTATCTTTATTCTTCCATCCTTTTCTGACATTTGCTTAACCTGACCAGGAGAAGTCTTTCATAAGAATTCCGAAAGATAGTGACAATTATTGAACTTCCCTATTAACAGGATGATGGTGTAGTTAAAACTGCAGAAATTCTTCTTGTAACCAAACTGAGAACTTCCTTTTTCTCAGGGATACCCTGTTAATTTTTTTTTTTTTTTTTAGATCAATATTACACGGACATCGCAAAAAGTGAGACAAACTATTCAACACATACAAATCAGGACGTTGAATACCTGCAACTTCTTCACCACTCTTCCGACCAAGAAATTAACTGGAGTGAAAATTACCATCACACCTAGGCCAGCGTAAATCGGCCAGCCCATGGTTTGATGAAGAAAATACAAAGACACTCCAACTTGGAAGGGCCCAGACCATATCATGTTAAGATATGTCATCACATCCATCAGCCGTTGTGCGTCCACTGACATCAGGTTCACAATTTCTCCAGCTGTTGATTTCGACCGTGATTCGTTGCAGAGCACCAGCGCCTGATTAAATGATGTTAGTGGCAAATCAATCGTTCATAAGAAGAGTAGTAGAAGGATGTTTTAAGGTTTTGCAAAACAACTGCGAAGAATTCGTGTGGTGTTCAACTTCCTTAACGTCAATTCACTGAAAATCGGTAATCCTTGATAATAATAATTATTATACATGTTCCTGGTGTCAGGGGGAGAACTATATAAATAATTACGAAAAATTACGTTGTGACTCGAAATAACCTCATAAATTTAGGTTGTTAGTGATTCAATCGTTGATGGGTAATTTATCAAGTAATTCATGCTTGCACTTTTCATGCCTCCTTTTTTTCCATTCTAACTTAGTATATGGAAACAAAATAGCAGCCGAATGTACTAGAAATGAGTTGTTCGACTAAGCAGCTCACCTTTTCATATATTAGACCAGTAACAGCTGAACGAATTTTCATACCAAGTGTGACCATTATATGGAAATACTGCTGAAGGACGAGGGACTGCAATGTTGCTGACACAAACATGGACCCAGCGTATACGTAGCCAATCCATATTTTCTCAGAAGAGGACTTGTCTTCTATGTATTCAATAAGCATTCTAAAGAAAGAGACGAACATAGAAGTGTTTCTTCCAACGCAAAGCGATATCACTCCTTTACATCATTGTTTTGAATTTTCAAGCCCAAAGTGCGAAGGGTTAGATTTTGGAAAATTCGGAAATGATCGTAAACTTGAGAGTCCTTGATTTTTAAAGTAACTTTCCTTCTCCTTGTCGGCGTACGAATGTATACAGCACAATATGGAGAATATACGTTGTAAATATATTTGTGTGTTATTATATTCATATCTATGTGTTTAAGGTGTTTTGGTAAAAGCAACGATTAGCCGGGTAGTGGTATTTCAAAGTATTCTACCGAGGAAGAACAAGTTTCAAGTTTCCAAGTTTATTAGGCCTTCCAAAACAATTACTTACAATGAACACCGCCTACAAATAGCGAGCTAATCTAGGCGGGCGATGTTAAGGACAAACAAACACGAATTAATAATTGAAAGCGTTAAAAAAAAAGTCGATTTTGAACAGACACCAATCACTAGCGGGCTTTGAAATTGGCCTATGCAGAAGTTTATACCGTGTTTTTTTTTTTTCTCAACTTATGTATGCTTACCTTAATAACTGAGGTTGTACAAACAAAAAGCAGTCGTGGAACAGTTTAAAGATAGCGGCTAGGAGAAATTTCCATCCGTACATCTTGACTAAAACCTTCAAAAGTGAAGGTTTTCTCTTGTTGCTTAGTGATTTAGTCTTCTTTCGATTTCTATCAAGTAATGAATCAGTTTCACTGGGCTCAAAGCCACAAGCATCTTCAACCAGGAGTTTTTTCTTCCTGTTAAGAATAGTAAATAGATGAGATCTATATTGGGGTTTTTGTATCTAATACACTAACCACTTGGCGTCCGCCTCTGTGATGCTGGTCAGAAAAATAAAAATTATGGCAAACATTGCCTCCGTAAAAGAAGTGAGAAGCGGGCGTCAAACAAACTTGCTAATGAACCTACCTGTTGCATTTTCTTTGTTCGTGATTCCAAATGGATCTCACTTTAGGAACAATGTATGAAGCTCTGCTCTTCCAATTTAGTGCCCAGAGGTCCTTGTCCTCGAGTGGCCTTTTGTATCCGGTAAAAATTATCCTGTGGAAAGAGAATAAGAAATAACTTTCTATGATTCAGAAGTTCAAGCAAACGGAAGTATTTCTTGCTCTTCCTCCGCCTTGCTGATACCTACTTCCAAAATATAGTAATTTTTCCCTCTTGTTAGTTTGTTAAATAGAATCGAGTTGGCACCGTTCCATTGCTTCCCAGTATCCTGCAGTTAGAAATGTTCCTTTGTTTGCCTAAACACGTAAAATACCAGGCAGCCATGGTAAAGAAGTTAATAATATACGTGAAAATTGAGTGTCTTTCTCTAAAAACTCAGTTCAACGCATTTACTACGAAACAGGAGGGTTCCAGCAAATTCGGTTTCAATTCGATCATTCTGCTTGATGTTAGTTTATGGCAGAAAAAAGTGTCTATGTTAGAATTTTTACTAACTTTCCCTTCTATATTTGTCCGACGGGTATATAACACGCATCGTGACCCCACATCTATCTCAGTATTTAAAGGTAAGTTAGTTAGCAATTTCGGTTACCAGTTCAACCACCAAAACGTGATTCTTGAGAGGCATGTTGCTTTATCTTCGGGACAGGAAATCTAAAAAGAGAGCAGGAAAACGATAGAACAGGATAAATATTTTTGAAGGAAACTCTGTGTTGACATAAGAGCCCTAAATCTCGCTAACTTTTTGCCACTTTTGGTATAACTTATAAAATGCACGACAAATTAAGTCAAACTCATGCGCTGTTTTACAAGATTTAATGATAAATCAGCTTTAAATTGAGTGTCGAAAAACCAAAACCAAATTCCCCACAACCCCTGCAGGGGCGGATTTAGGGGAGGGTACAGGGGTGTACACCCCTCCCCCCCTGAGATGACCTGCGGCTTTCTAATACAAGTGGTATTCTCCAAAAAAACAAAACAAAACTATGTGGTTTATTGGTGTTGAAGTAGAGCAAGAGACGAGGTTGAAGAATTTATGTTAAACGGAGTAAAAATGGTAGTATGGCACTGAAGTTTGGAGCATTAGCCCTTCTAATGGTCTGAGCAGACGTTGTGGTCACCAGTCAGTTACACCATTCTTTAGTGGTGCACCCTCCTCAAAAAAATCCTGGATCCGCCCCTGCACTAATCAAAACAAAACTTTACTTCGACATTAGCCACTGGGAAATCAGATTAAAAAAAGTAACCCGCTTGAAGCGCGAAAGAACGCGAGTGACCAAGTCACTGGGACTGGTTTTAGTTCTTGCATTTGATTGGTTGAAATGGTGGCGCGAGTTTTCTAGACTAATCACACAACGACGTACCGCAAAAACAAAGCAACCCAGGCTGGTCTTTTCGATCCCCGATTGAAAACTGCTCTAAAGTAAAGAATGATTCAATTGACCTCCTCACCCTCTTTCTTGTCTCGTTTGTATGATCTGGTTCCCAGTTGACACTGAAGTTGTTTTCATGATTCGAATTGGACGATATTTCCGTCATTTTCGCCTAAAGATGTGAAAAGAAGTCTTGATTTGCCTTAATGTACACATTGCATCCTGATACATTCTGATGCATTCTCCTCGATCATATGTAGTCCAGGTCCTGTTAGAACCCACGTCAAAACCTAACTCCAACCGTTCGAGAAAAATACGTACATTTTCAAAATCATTAAAAAAGCCGGGAATTCCTCGTGCAAAACAAAATGGGCTCGCGAATCGCGTTTAATTCAGCTCTTTATTCACGAGACACGTTTTTATATAAAAAAATTAGTTTCCGTGAACATAGAAGATCTTATCATCCGTAATAACGATTCACGAATAAAAAAGAATCAAATTACGATCCATAAGAAAAAAAAAAACCGCCTTATCTGTCTATCGATGTACTTTTTACTGTTGTGACTCGTCACGCAACGTCACGTCAAACGTTATGTCACAATTAAGTCAACCGTATTGTCTATTCTAAGTTCTTCCAAGAGCCTACAACACCATGATATTAACAAAAAAGCGTGAAACATGACTCACGTACTACTAAATAAAACGTCGATGAATTGAGAAATCATTTTCCGGCGAAAAATGTCACCGTATTGTCTAAAAGTCCTGTACTGAATATGCTCTCTAATCGACCTTGTGTGAAGTCCACGAGGATTTGAGGAAATGGTAAATTTTCCCTCGCCCTTTTTACCAACGTTTTATTTTAAGTGGGTTAAGCTACTTTTATAATGAATATGTTTTGTAATAGGACAGATGACGAAAACTACTTGTAGACAATTTACCACCCACAATTTGACCGCCTTCATACGTAGCCCTTAAACTCTACCTCGCATTCGTGATCAACGTCTCAACACGAGGTTTCGAAGCTTATCTGTCACAGCCATCTTATCCTGATCATGCTTTTCCTGTCTGAAATCGAAATAGTTTAAGAGAAAAACCCTTACTCGGTTATCGCAACAAAGACGATACATATGTTTTGTCAGCGCTACTGAATATTCAAACGAAACTGGCACGAAAGTTTTCAGTTTGCCACAAACCTCAGGTCAGTACGATGCGTGAGACGCTAGTTTTTCTCCCTCAGATTATCATCATTCAAATGGATCATGATTTATGTTTTCCAAAACGCCTGAACGAACAGCTCGATACGAGCTTCCAGTAATGTTACCGGGGTTTTGCGACCGACATTTTTAATATATTAGTAACTCTGATGTATGCTATTGTGCTACTGGTATCAAGGTTCAATCGCGTTTGTCACGCAATTGCTGTGCATTTTAGTGAAGCCCCTCAGCACTAGAATGAATAGTCAGTTTTACAGTTCCGTGCTTGGTTGCCAAGGCTTTACACGATAGTAATGATACATACGTTGGTGCTTTTCAAATGTAAATTACATTTATATCGTGCTAACTAGATACTGGTCTCCATCACAACAAGGTCACCTTCAGCCTCAGTCTAACTCAAGCTTGCCAACTAAGTAAACAACTGTAAAATGGCCTTTTACTAGAAGTACTAAATCAATCATCGTTATAGTTCCTCAATCCCACAGAGGACAAACAAGAGCAAGGCTCAGTAATATGCTCAAGTGTATTACCAAGATTAATTCCCTTGACGGTTATTTCTAACGTGTGTGACAAAATATCAAACTCTTGAGAATCTAGCAAATGGTTCCCATGGTATAAACTGACTTGGCAGAGAAATTCTGGCAAATTGACAAACGTGTGAAAAAATCTGGTTCTGTCCTCGTGTACCGGTTCACAAGAGCCAATACAAAAGACCAAACAATACACAATAGCTAACCGATAACTCCTAAACAAAGAAAGAACAATGGTAATTCCCTTGTGAACCGGTACACCAGGACAGAACCAAAAATCTTATATAAATAGCTTATCAGTGTTTAATAAACCTACTGATACCACCCATAGTTATGTCAAAATGAGAGAAAATTAAAAGAACATTTTGTGCTGAAAGGAGAGCAGTTGAAATCTGCATTAGTCTGCACTTAACACTCCGATGTGGAGTTAGGCTAACACGTGCGTTGATGTAAGGTGTTAAAATTGTTAGTTGGTAACTACTCGAAAGGACTGAAGCGAAGTTCCCGTTTGATAATTTGGTGTCCACTTGGTTTCCGTGACGAAACTCTCGAAACTACAGCCGCTTACCTTGAGTGTTGGAAGAAGCGTTCTCGAGTCAGGTTGTTGTTGACTGGAATAAGGGTTATATTCGCTTGTCTTATCTTAATAAGCATAATACGGTGACTGCAGCGACAGTAATGATATAGATCCGTTTCCTGAAAGGTGCAGAAAAATGTGTAGATGAGGTGTTAAATAATCCGTGCGAAAATTCACACCTCGTGAGGGTTCTATACAACAATACAGATAATTGGCTTCATGGGTCTGCTCAGAACTTCCCTGGCCAGTCAATTCATGTCCTTACAGCACTTTTATTCAATTTGATTCCTGTAAAACGTTTAAAGTAAGCAGAAACTGCACATTAATTGAAAGTGATTCACTTATATTGATCACTCAAAGTTCTTTAGCAAAAATGTCATTTTGAATATAACGCGTGTGAACTAATCAATTAAGGAAGCTGTAAATGTAGATGGTCTAAAGCCTTCAGATCAATGTCACATAAAGGGTGTGAGAAAAAAATGGACGTATATTCTGTAGAACATCCAAAGAGTAATTACATTTGTAATATAGGTTAACGAATACTTATAAATGAATGGAATAATGCTGTAGGAAAAATAAGTAGGGGAAGTGCTGATGTGGTAAAATCAGCACTTCCTGATTACTGATTAGAAGTATTTGAATCGCAAACCAAAGCGGCACTCGAATGACTGGAACTTAAAAATCCCTTTTTATCTGTTTGCAGTGTGGGAAACATGAATAATCTTATAATAATAAAAATGGCAGTCCTGTAGTCGACATTTATTAGTGGGCGACTGTCTTTACGGAGTGCCTTTTAGTTTGATTCTCAGTAATGCTACACACCGTGTGGTTCAACGAAGGCGATTGAAAGACAGGGCGTGTTAGAAACAAATTGACAAACTAAATTACAGGCTGCTTTGTCTCGTTTAATAGTTGCAGTTTACAAGAGAATGTAAAATCATTTTATTGTCAGGAAACTGCGAGATGATTTTATATTGTTTTCCTTCCTACTTTGTTCTATTTCTATACAATTTAAAGTCGCGCTTTTGCGTGGCAATGTAAGAATTACGCAGCGCTGGTAGCTAGTTATTTCTCGTTAGCAATGCAATCGCGCTGTTTTCGTTAGATAATTCTCATTACTAGTTGCCGGCTGTGATCACGGAGTTTTCTGCTCTCAGGCCAGAGCTAATTACCTTGTATAATACGGATGCGTTATTAACCAAGCGCGAGGTTAAGATGGCTGGATATTGGCCGCGTTCTTTTTCTGCATTTTTATGGACCGAGACGAAGTCCAGGTCTATAAAAATGCGAAAAAAGAACGAGCCATCTTGACCGGAAAAGCTTGGCTGATAAAGGATTTATTATATTGCAAAATGATTCCGCTTTATTAAGAATTAAGAATGACTTGTTTATTTCGAGAGCCAGGAAAGAAAGCCAAATGTGTTTGTCGCGCAACAAACTCACGAGAGTCGTTTCTGTTTTCTTTGTTTTGGCTATCTTCTGCCGCTTTTTGCGTTTCCATCGCCGAAATTGTCCAAGAATTACGAACGTAGTTCTAATTCTATTTTTTTTTTTTCATGCGCGGGATCATTGCGGGCAATCCCGAGCGGGTAAGATGGGCTCATCTTGCCCGCCCGGGTAGTCAATCGGAACACAAGATTCGCTTCATCTTGCTCACGGGCGTTGTCTCTAGGATTCCCTGTGAGTGCGGGAAAGTCTGCATCGGCTAAATTGGCAGACCTATGCAGGAGACAACCAAGTGTCACCGGCGCGGCTCTTGAGGTCTTAATTGATGTGGTCTTATTTAGTCACTTACTTACTTACTTACTTACACACTCGTTGACAGAGAGCTTTACTGGCTTTAAAGCAGTAAGCTCTAACATAATTGAAAGATTACGAAACAAGTTAAAGAATGAATGAAGGAATAACAAATCTACGAAGTTAATAAGTGACACAAACACTACCAAGCAGGTTAATGAGTGACACAAACACTACCAAGCAGGTTAATAAGTGACACAAACACTACCAAGCAGGTTAATGAGTGACACAAACACTATCAAGCAGGTTAATGATGAATTTCAGAGTGAGGGATTAAGAGACGCGTAAATGTTCCCAGTCCTTAATAAGAGCAGAAAGTTGTTCACAAGCAATGCTTGTTGTTTTTATTATTTATCTAGCTACATCTGCGACAGTGCAAATTGAGTCTGAATAAAAACTTTTCACAACACGGAAAAAGAGGCTATAATATATCCTACAAAAAAGCTGACTATCTAACTAAACACGAGTCTACCATAGGTTCAGTAAAAATCTATCTATATGACCTCGCTTTTAGCTACCTCAAAGGATTTTTAACCCATTTGGAGATTAAATCATATGTATGAAAATGTGAAGGAATTCGGAATGTACAGAAAAAAACTGGGTAGAGAGAGTAAGTTTTGAACTATGAGAAAGTAAAACGTTATCTTTTCCTTTCAAAATAAGAAGAGAAATTTGGAAGAAAAATGGCCTTTGCACAACATTTCAGGGGTAGCGAGAAACTCAGGACATTTCACTGATGACTGGGTAAATGGGTGTTGTCTATTAGAACAGCAAAAGAAACCATTTAAACATTAAACTATACATAAACGGATGCTGTTTTCTCAAATCGAGCACAGAATGGCTCAAGCCTCCTTGCCAACGATTGCAGAAGATCTTCAGTTTGCAGAATCCTTATCTTGCAACGTGCAGTCAAAGTACTACAGTTAAAAAAAAAATGAATTTCGGTACCAAGTATCATATGCTTAACTTAAAGGCTTACTCATCATACCTCGCAGTACATTATAGCCTTAGCGCTCCCATGTGGCCGCGTTTGCTTAAACTTAAATTGCAATCGTTACATACTACGAGCTTGAACTACAAAACCAAAAGCGAGGCGAGGTGCGAAATGCAAAAAAAATTCTTACTTAGGCGAACTTCTAAAGGCTGGGCTTCTCTGTGGACGCTCTTGTCACTAGAGGCTTGCTTTGAACATTAATTTCGCCGAAAACATTTACTACTACTAACTACTCCTAAGAAGGCTTATAATAGGAAAAAAATTAAGCTAGTCCAGCGTCTTGTGCCATGGAATAAAATATGCCCCCCATGGCCAAGAGGTTTTCAGGACTGTCAAACTCCACCACGAAACCTTTATCCAGAACCATGATCCTAAAAAGAAATAGATGAGCACTAATTCAGGATCACCACCTTTGTGTATGGCAGAAAACGTGAAAGCTTTATTAAGAGGCAGGACACTTTGCCATAGGAGGGTACTATTGTGTTTGGTGCGCCACAACAGGCTCTCGAGCTAACAGTAATGTCCCTCGAAGCTAGTTTGCGTGAGGGATGCGGCCAGAGGTACAAGCACAGGAAGCACACACAACCATTGTGAAACAAGGACCTGAGGCAATTCTTATGCTGATATGCATAGGTAATCGCATGGGGCCGTGTAAAATTGAGGATTAATATCACGCGTGTTTTCGGAAGTTGCTGAAATTGCCCGAGTCGCGCAGCGACGAGGGCAATTTCGGCAACTTCCGAAAACACAAGTGATATCAATCCTTAATTTTACGAGGAACCATGTGATTACTTGTTTATAATATAAGGGGCAAAATGTTTTCTTACTGATCTCGCGCAAAACGGGACGCCATTGTTACAAAACAAACAGAAATTTCTTTACCTTGGCAGCCGTTGCTAAGCGATTTTCAGCCAATCATTTTCAAGTAATTTTGCCCGGGGCAATTACAAAAATTAAGAAAAAATGCCTTCTGTCTTGACCAATCACAATTCAGTAATTTTGTCCCTTATATGATAAAACGTTAAAACATAGCAAACGAAAACTGAGGAAACATCAATCTCATGTTCCTGTTACCTTATGAGTATTACACACCTGGTATAATCCATAATGGTGTTGAGCCTGTGAGCAATGGTGAACACTGTACGGTCAGCGAACTCACGCCTAATCGTTTGCTGAATGAGGTCATCAGTTTCCAAGTCCACTGCAGCCGTGGCTTCGTCCAAGACCAGAACTTTGCTTTTACGAAGCAGGGCACGTGCTAAACACACCAACTGCCGTTGACCAACACTGTTAAAAGCATCAAAGAGTAAAGATGCAGATTATACTTCAGTGGCATTAAAGGACCAAAGCTGAGAGAAAAAGTCGACACAAACGCGAACGAGACATGCAGACAGACATCTCCTTCGATAAAACCACATTCACACCACCAAGTGCCCCCTGGCAAGTGCGTTGGTCATCCAAAATTGTTCGCCGTGTATATCAGCAAGAAAAAAGTTCTCGATGACATTTGTCGAGGCATAGAGTGCTGGCAGGCCCTTCATTATTAGCGCTGCGACACGAACGTTTCTTAGCCCACGAGAAAGTGTGCGTTTTTGAGTCTAACGAACCGGCGAGAGGTCTACTAGTGGTCTGGCACTAATAATCATTTGTACCAGACCCCCGCCAAACCTCTCCCGACTCGTCTCCAATCTTCTCGCCGGTGGAGAAACGCGTGTCCTGCGCTAATAATGGGGTCTGCTCGCCGGGTAGCCGAGGCAACCGCGAAATCAAATTTTAGCCCTATTTGTGTTTATCTGTTTTAAAAGTAGGAAAAACCTAATATTTTTTCTTCATTAACATTCCCTCGGAAAACCTTATCATGGTGATGCTGCTGTAAATATATCTCTGTTCTACCTTAGGTTACTTCCTTCCTCACTGACAGGATAGAGAAGCCCTTCTTCCAAGCCCGAGACGAAGTTCTTCAAATGGCTCAATTCGAGGATTTTCCACAATTCTTCGTCCGTGTGGCTGTCAAATGGATCCAGGTTTAGACGAAGAGTCCCGGAAAACAACACGGGATCCTTAGCACAAAAACGAAAGCAGACAGTGCGACTGTTAATAGTCCGCGTCAATGCAAATATAGATGTAAATTTCAAATTGGAATGCGTTTTTCTTGTTCCCCTCAATACTCTTTAGGGCTGCTTTCAGTGTAGGAAAGACTGGAATCATAGATTACGTGATTTTTGCAGTATACGGGGGTTAAATAGATATCAGAAACTTTTTGCAGTTAATATGTAAAAGTGACCAAACACCGGCTGTAAACTCAGCCCTCATGCTGTACCCAAAAATACAGACGGGATGATTTTGAGTTATATCTTCCGATTTGTTTCGTAGTAGGCCAAGAGCATTATAAACATTGATCATTCAAACTCTCTCTACGTTTCAATTCTTAAGATGCGCTTCATTACTTGGGGGATGATGGTGAGTCGTGACCGCAAATCCTGCAGTCCAATCTTGGAGATATCAATTCCATCAATAAGAATCCGTCCACCAGCTCTCTCCAGAATACGAAACAGTGCTAAGGTAAGAGTTGACTTGCCAGCTCCCGTGCGACCCACGATACCAATCTAAAAAATAATTTTTGATAATGGTGACAAATTTCTAAACAAACTGTGGTGCTGTGTCGGTGGTGGTCGGAGCGAACAGAGGAAATGTCAGTTACATTTGTTTCACAACCAGCAAAAATGGAGCTACGCTTTCAGTGGAACATGGTGACGTGAAAACAAGAACAAATTAGTTCAATGAAAAGCGTTCGCTGATACAATGGTGATTAAGAGTGCCGATTTGAAAGATAATTTTTTCTAGAGTTTTGCGGCTCCCTGAACTGCCTACACGTGAAGAAAAGCTGCAGACTGCCAGTTTACATTATTAAGTCAGTTGATAAAACCAAATTATCCTAAAAGAAATTGACCACAATGGGTCAGTAAAGAAAAACTGTGCTTCTCCTTCGAAAAAGTAATGAAGTAAGGAATACGTAGAATGAAATACCTTTTCTCCTGGTTTAATATCGCAGTTGATCTGTTTTAATACCAGAGGTAATCCTTCTCTGTATTTCAAGTCAAAGTCCTCAACGACAATGTTTCCAGCATCAGGCCAGTCATCTGGGGGCCGGTTGTCTGGGATAATCCAGTCAGCCTGTATTAAACAACCCCAGGTGTCGTTTACAAAAGCATGCTTTCTTGTAACATACTCATAGTCAACATTTTTTAACTAATCATGACGAATGAGAGAACAAAGAAACCAAATTTCTTTCCTAAAAAAATTCAAAAGTGGAGATGAAAGAAAAAAACTCAGTACTTGGAAGGCACAAAATGTTTCCTTTTGTTTATTTGATTGGGATCTTTCCTATTCATCTTGGATTGTACGAAAACTAGCGTTACAGAGGACGAAACTTCCTTTTCCTCACTTTCCTTCAGCTGACCGTTAAAACAATGAAGAACGAAAAGTGCGAAAACGAACAAGACAGGCGTTGTACAAGAAGAATCATCACATCCGATCGCTATTGTGAAGAGTTCGTCGTGTTATTTTAACTTACTACTGTTTGTTTTACAATACCTCAGTTGGCGCTTCTGAATATTCCTTGACCCGCTCGACAGACACAATATTAGTTTCAAGCTCACTGCTCATTCGCACCATCCAGTTCAGGGTGTTAGTAATCTTTAATAACCAACACGCAAAATAAGTTCGAGCAAACTCTTAAGACTTATCTGTCTTTTTTTTTTTTTTGCACTCATTTTATTTATTCATAATGATAATAGGACACCGGGTGCAGTCTAATTTGGTTCGTAATCATATCAGCGATTGACAACATCGGACGACTGCAAAGCAGGGGGATCTGATTTGTCAATAGGGACCTTAAGCAGTCAGGACGGCAACGCTAAGGAAGACTCCGATCAAAAAATGAATTTCTACTCTTAGTTAGAATTTCAAACATGGCTGCACGAGCTTACTGTCTCATATGGCGCCACAGCTCAACTTCAGCATGACGTATAAAAGTAGCGTTAAGTTCCAAATGGAAATTAAAATAATTTGCCGTCGCGGTTTCGGTTCGCAGACGACGCAAATTTTGGCGATTTGACGTTGTTGTTTTGCATAGGACGGCTAAGAAATGTACAAAGTTTTAAAAAGCACGTGCTGAGCTATTGTTCTGCAAATTAGATCTCTTGTCTTTCTCGTTGCCGTTGCCGTCGTGGGTGCTTAAGGTCCCTAATCACAGTATGATTCCAGACCTAATCGGACGACACGAAGTCCTGCTACTGATTCATCATTGCCATAACAATTTCCGGAAAAAAAAAAAATAGAAGATATATAAAAAGGAAAATGTGTCTGAAGAGATAATGTCTGAAGAAATAAATTTCTCTATTTTGGAAGTTCCCCAGTTTTTTAGGATAAGCGGTTCTTGCTATTGTTGCTGTGATTAATTCTACGATTGGCGAATTTAGCTGAGGGGACTTAGTATGATTACAACTCTACAGAATAATTAGTGAAAAATAAAGCAGCTTATGCATCAATCACATTTGAGAAAATTGTAAGCGTTATGATTTATTAGAAAAACTTAATTGTAACCACACGCTGGTTTACTGGCAGAACTTTGCCTCCCCCCCCCCTCCCAAAAAAAAAAAAAAAAAAAAAAACCAAAAGAACCAAAAGAACCAAAAAAATTAAAAAAATCAAAAAACAAAATCAAAACCCAAATGAAAAACAAAAGAAAAACAGAAGGAAACAAAAACAGGCCTTCGCTAGCCTCCTCTTGCGTCCCTTCAAAATTAAAAGAGAAGAAAAAGGACAAGAAAAAGTAAAAGAAAAAGGAAAGGTAGAAGAAGAAACAAAATAAACCAACCTGCAAAGCATACGTGATGGACAATCCCACAAGGCCACTTTCTATCGAGTCACGACTAATGACAGAGAACAGCCCGGCAAATAGAATGATCAGATTTCCAAGGAACTCCAGACGCAGGGCAAGCCACCTGAATGGATATATCACGTCAATCAACGTGATATCAACTGATTTGGTGTTATCAACTGATTTGATAATGTAAATTCGGCACCATAAAGAGTTTCTTTGGCTGACGTTTCAAGCGTTAGCCCTACCTCAGAGCGAAGGACGAAGCGTTAAGGGTCGGGACATCAGCTTAAGTTACACTAAACGGTGGCTAATTTACATTATCAAGTCAGTTGATACACCAATTACCTTCTTATATCCGCCATCTATCGCAGTACCACAGTTCCTTTAGAAACTCACCTTACCCTCTTTATTCTTGAATGGACATATCGTTGAGTGGGAAAAAAATGAGTAAGGTCTCATACGGGGAATAGAGAATTTACCTGTTGGCTGTAACTCCTGGATAATAAGCCACATGATTTTCGTCAACCCTGTGGTAGTTTTCCCGGACTAAGCGCTGTTGTTGAGCAAATGCACGGATAGTGCTGGCTCCGTTGATTGACTCAAAGAAGTTATTGTAGATTGGTGACCGAGTTACGGACTCGATTCTCTTAAGCTGTCGTGAACTGGCCACATATACTCTCTGTAAAATAAAGGGATAACATATATCAAAAACAAGAATTTGAACTTACAGTTTGAATTTTAACGTATCGAAAATGCCCTATTATAAGTCATTGCAACTTCGATATTATTTATTTAACGCATGTCAGATTTGTGATATCAAATAAGAGACGCACATGGCTGGTTTAGCCACCAATTGTATGTTGTAACTATCAACGAGTAGAGAAACTTTCAACTGAGGGTCGAAAGTTATACTAGATTGCATTGATTATCCCTTACTTCGCGCTGTGATTGGACCATAAAACTCGTACAACTCTTCTGAACCAATCAAATGCGGAACTATGTTTCCCTTTCTTTTGATCGGCCGTTGTGATTACTTTGGTTTGAGTTCTACCATACCCAATCAAAAGCGCTCTATAGAAAGAGTTAATAATTCTTTCAACATAAACTTTTTACCTGAACAAAAAAGTAGACAAGACCAAGGGGCAGAATTACAACCAGAAATATTGGAGTCGCAAAGCTAATGGCAACAATGGTTCCCAGAACGCCACAGAACGTTCGCAAGAACATAATCAGAGTCATGGGAACCTTATCATCGATTGTGCTGATATCCTTGGAGAAGCGGTTCACGATCCTCCCCAGGGGAGTGGTCTCAAAAAACGACATGGGGGAGTGTAAGACATTCTCAAGAAGAGTCTGATGCAGATAGCGTGACGCAATTTTCGATCCAACAGCCAAGGCTAGGGATGAAACGAGTGTGCTAGTAGCTTGCAAAAAGCCAAGACCGCCATAAACTCCTAGGTACATGTCACGCTCTTTGTCTGAAGTGACGTTGGTTGAACTCCAGCGGGCCAGCCAAATTCCAGAAGAAACTGAGGCAGCTTCTGCAAGGAATACGAAGAACAGTATACTGACTGCCAAGTAGACTTTGACTGATTTTGCGTAGGTCCAGAACACTGCAAATTTGACCTGCAATTATAGAAAAAAAAACATTATAACCAATTATCCAAAAACCTTATAAAACAGCTTTCTCGCGGTGTAATAAAAGTAATTTAAAAAGAGAGAAACTACCCCCAAAGTTCGGCCATTCTTTCTTTACGTACGTTTGTATGTTAGCTTTTATTTTTTTGTTACTTTTTTCTGATTCGTTTTGTTTTGTTTCAGTCATGTTTAACGTCACCTTCGTGGTCCTCGAGAAACGCGATCGTTTGGAAATCAGACATTGTTTAAATGGTGCATCGTGCATTTTCGTCGTAGATCACGGTCAATAAAAGCAAAGTAGCGAATAATAAATTGAAAAATACCCGTCCAGTTTCGGATTTTTCTTCTTCGATAATCTTGTCTTCTCTCTCTTCATCGGGTCTAGTGAACGTACAATCCAAATCGGCCGTGTCAACGGTTACCACAGATAAGCTATCTGCTCGTTTCCTTCGGAAAACTGGGGCTTCCATCTGACTGTCCATTCGCTCCAAGCGACTATCCTGCCTCTCCAAATGACTGCCTGAGCGTTGAAACCTGACATCTATTCCATCTGTGTCTTCTGAAACTTCTTTTATCGTAGGTTCCATCCTGTGTTGTGTCTCTGCCATTGAAAAAAGGTTACAAAGAATCCGTAAGGCAACGACATGATCAATTTTCAAGCAGTTCCTTTTGGATGGTTTCTTTACGATGCTACCCGTCACATCAGGATTTAAATTAAGATTTAAGCTCTTAACCTCATGAAGCTGCTTTCCGTCCTATTTGACGGTCGTTACCTCGTGCTCTTGAAATATCGTTCGAACAATAAATACCCTTAAGATATTTTGAATATATCAACAAAGTTGAAATGGTAAATTGGCCACCGTTACCATTATAAAAGCTGACGTTTCGAGCGCTAGCCTTTCGTCGGAGCGAAGTTGATTTCAACTTTGTTGATAATTCAAATTATTTCGTTACCCCCACCGACGCAGCCCCAAACAGTTTCTTTAGAAACTATCAGCCTTTATTCCCTTAAGATATTGACCGCTACCTACCATCCTCCTCCACATTCTGTTCAGCAGCAAATGTGTTGAGAAACTCAGAAAAGGCTCCCTCGTTCGCAAGAAGTTCTGAATACGTTCCAACCTGACCAAAAGGAAAATCTATCTTAATTGGTAGAGAGCATATGATCTGCGCAATTGTTTTACACTGGGCTTGTAATGCTCTGCATGGGACACTTTTAATTTTGACTGCGGAGTCACCGTGCCACCTGGTGTCAGTCCTTCCGTCCGTAAGATACGCAGTAAACCGAGAATATTTGGCTGCGAAGTCACCGTACCCCCGTGCGTACCCCTGTGCGTACCCCCGTGCGTCGGTCTAATTTCAAGTGTATAAAGGGAGTTAGTTTCTAGAGAAACTGTGGTACCGTGTCGTTGGCTGTAACAAGGTAATTTGGTTTTATCAACCAGGTTGATAATGTAAATTGGCCACCGTAAAGAGTTTGAAAGCTGACGTTTCGAGCGTTAGCCCTTCGTCAGAGCGAATGGAGGAATTGTGGGTTGTGTGTGTGTTTATATGTAGAAAGTGGAGTTACGCTATTGGTGGGAACATGGTAACGAGGTTAACAAGAATACATTAGTACAATGAAAAGCGTTCGTTGATATCTAAAAAATCGAGACGTCAGCTTTCAAACTCCCTTTACGGTGGCCAATTTACATTATCAACCTAGTTGATAAAACCAAATTACCTAATTTCAAGTGTAACAGCGTATCAAAAATCTTTCATAGGTGCGCAAACTGAATAAACGAACGGTAAGTAAAGTCAGTTTTTTTTGACGTTTCGTCTCGATCAAGATGACATTTTGAAGCTTCATGCGAAAAGACAACATGCTACTGAACAACAAACTTCTTCGACTACTGCGCAACTTTAGTTCAAACTTGAGTCATTATCGTAAACCTACCGACTACCTTAAAGGAATCAAAGTTTACTCTAAAGCTTAAGAAAACCTACCTCAGATATTCTTCCATCTTGCAAAACAATGATTTGATCCACTTGAGGAAGAAAGCCAACTCCATGGGTAACAAAGACGCGAGTCTAAGGAGAATAAAATTGCACTTGACTTTTACATTAAGAGAAGATACTGGAAAAGCTCCAGTAGTTGAAAATTTAGAGATGCTCTTTAGCTGTACCTTCTTTCTGAGTTTCCCCCTTGGTCCGATAACTTTATCAAATATGTGTTTTCCAACATGTGAGTCCACAGCACTAAGTGGATCATCCAACAAGTAAACATCAGCATCAAAATACACAGAACGTGCAAGACTGATACGTTGTTTTTGTCCTCCACTCAGATTTATACCCTAAAAACAAACAGAGGGTAAATTTCCAAAAGTAATCACATCCACAGTTTTCAGTCTCAAAAGCATTTGCCCACTCAACGAATGTAAAAAACAAGAAATGACAAGTCCATCCGTCCAACCCTGCGCCACTGCCTTTGTTGCAGTTTCTGTAACTTGAACAAGCAATTAACCGTATCTACATGTACATCTGGCCCCGTTTCGTTAAAATGGCAGATAAAGCTAACAAACGGATAAATCGCTATTCAGCGGATGAGTATTGAAAATCTACTCAGTAGATAGCGTTGTCCATCTTTCGAATAAACAGGCCTAGTCACTTTTGGAACTATACTTCAAGTTGTCTCGAAAAATCGCGTCAACATGGTTGACTGAAGCGATGCAAGCCGTTAATCACCTGGTTGATAATTTGGTTCAGGAGGCCGTCAGATCGATTCGGGGTAATCGGTGCGTTAGTTCCACTGCTCGACAGTTCGCTGATTCGTGAGGTTGTCGGTTTCTTTTCAATAGGATTTTAGCGTGAACGTTATTTTTTTCGTCACGGTTGCTGCACGCTGCTCAATGTGATAAGTAAAACTTATTTTTGTGCTGTCAGTTTAAACAATTATTTAGATCAAAACAAGGGTGCAAGTAACCTCTATCACTGCTCGAACGTATGTAAATAAAGCACTCTGAAAATTAATAGCTGACAACGCCATAGGCACAAAGCGTGATAAAAATGTGTGTGGCAATTAGGTTCACGCATTGTATTTCCGTTATATTCTCGGACTTCTGGTTCGTTGGCCCGCTCGGCGCAGGTCAGTCGATTCAATAACGTCAATAACGCAAAACAGTCAGCGCAACTGCAAAGTATACATAACTGCTGCAAGCAACGTACCTTTTCCCCAATCTCCGTCATGTCTCCCCCGGGTAAAATATCCAGGTCGGTCCTCAAGGCGCAAGTACTGATGGTTTTGCAATAACGTTTAGGATCAAAACTTCGTCCAAAAAGGATGTTGTCCCTCAGTGTTGCATTTTGTATCCAGGCCTGCTGAGGAACATATGCCACAGAGCCCTGGAAACAAATTCAAGAATTAGTCTTCAACTTGCACCGCATTAAATGATTTTTAATTCCTGTCTTATCATAGTTAACAGAAAGATTAGCGATGAGTCAGTGAGTTTCCATACTGAGCATGCGCAACACTGGTTGCTATTTTCCTTTCGACTAACCGCACGTGTTAAGCGACGTACTGTATTTGCTCTAACTCTGCCCAACGATTCTTACGTCAAAGAAAAGGAGGCTTTTGGCGCCGCATTAGCCCAGATTGCTAAGATAAGATCGGTGAGCTTAGTTGATAAAGAACACACCTAACACGAAATAAACAACAACCACAATGGTGATGGCTACCACAAACAAAAACAAAGAGACAAGCGAATAAAGAAAAAATAAGCAAAAAAAAAAAATAATAATAATAACAATAAAAAAATAACAATAACAAACTAACGAGGTCGCAAATACTTACCTTGACATACACTTTTCCGGATAACTTTTCTGTCTCACCAAGGAGAGCGGAGAGCAAAGTAGTTTTACCACACCCCACGTGACCAACAACAGCTACGAGTGAACCGCTGGGAATGTTGATATTGATGCTAGGTGGGTGTAATGAAAGGAAAAGTTATGAAAAGTAATAAAAATAAGATAGGGAAATGAGGGTAAGCCAAACGCTACGGTAGAGAAATTTAGGATTCAAATAGGCTATAAAAATAACAAGTGAATTATATGGAGTTTTCTGGGAAGTAATGTTTTAAGTTTTGTATGTAGCCAAAAACAGGGCTTGACACTCACTTTTCAACTTACTAGCCAACTGGCTGGTGAAATCTTAGATGGTACAACAATTTCAGTTTGTTTACTGGCGAAACTGGCTAGTGGAAATCGAAAACCACTTGCCAAAACCGAATTTCTACTAGTCTGTGGCTAGTGGGCTACTGTAAGTTTCGAGCTCTGCGAAAACGGTGTTAGTTAAAGATTTTTTGTTAATGCTCGTACTTCAGACCTTCGTGCTATTGCTGCAAAGCAAAACTGACAACTAGTCACTGACTGGTGTCGATTTTCACCGACTGTATGTCTTTGCTTTGTTTCAGTACTTACTTTGATAAGAAAGGAGTTTCATCTTTATCCCAACCAAAACTGCCTTCTTCAACATGAATTGCTTGAGAACTAACTATAAATAAAGACAACAAAAATAGTTTTACTTTCCGAATTTCCTTTAAGCCCTATAGGGCTAGGCTGGGAGAGAAGGTTGACTTTTGAAAAACAAACAAAACAAACAAAAAGACACAAACAGAAATAAAAAAAACAGTTGAGTTTACTTTTTAAAGGCACCGAGAATCTAGACGTTGAGATAGAGGGAACCGGTGTCAGTATCTGAAAAACTGCACACCCACCCCTCCCCCAACCTAACATCAACTGTAATTTGCTATCACTTGACTTTAGGTTAGGAGAGGGGTGGGCGCACAATTGCTCAGAAACTGAAGTTGATCCGATGGAGGCACTGTTTTAGCGAGCCGTGATACAAATGTTCTTATTTTACGCATTTTCACAAAGTAATTTGTGATTTGATTTGTTCCCAGGTTAAGAATACACTCAAAATCAAATAAAATACAGACGAGAAAAGTCTCACTTATAATAAACTAGTAATTCTCCTTACTGATTGCCGTACAATTCTTATGATGTTACTCTGAAGAATTTGCTATTGGATTAACTAATCATCCCCTAATTGATAGTTTTCTTTACTCTCATCACTTGTCTGCTTTATATCGTATTGACAATGCAAGGAGAAATTCTGTCTTGGTCACTAACGCGAGTTTAAATGGTTAAAGTGGACTTACTATGCTCAGGCATTGTCTTTTCTACATTGGTTGAATCCAGCTCTTCAAGATTGAGAAATTGTGTTAGCCTGTCAACAGACACCTTTCCCTACGGAGAAAGAGAGCCGTAAGTTATCAAATAAATAAGGAAGGGAAAAAAGCAGCCAACACAGTTAAAAAAAAAATAATAATTTGAATATATCAACAAAGCTGAAATGGTAAATTAGCCACCGTTACGATTATAAAAGCTGACGTTTCGAGCGTTAGCCCTTTGTCATTCGCTCCGACGAAGGGCTAACGCTCGAAACGTCAGCTTTTATAATCGTAACGGTGGCCAATTTACCATTTCAACTTTGTTGATATATTCAAATTATTTTGTTACCCCCACCGACGCAGCCCCAAACAGTTTCTTTAGAAACTATCAGCCTTTATTCATTTGTAAAAAAAAATAACAACAAAGAAACCAAAAATGTATTTCATGCTACAAGTGTGAAGTTACACAAATCATGTTGAAAATCTTGAAAATTTCGAGACTGTGAAAAGTCTGCCGTCAACTTGTATCTGTATACTTAATTGATATACAGCATATGTATACTTAATTGACCCACACCCTTTCCCCGATGGCGCTTTTCAGGGCCGATAAGAACGAATGAATTAATGATTCATTGTAATAGTCGGGATGGATTGGCACCCCATCGGGGAGGGGAGGGGGGGTAGTAGTAGTAATACTCCACGTCGATTCATTAAATATAGTTTGTTTTTTTTCAAGAGGGGAAACCAGTTTTCTTTACGTGCAAACGAAGCGCAGCCCCGTAGCAAGGTGAAGGGCTTGAACCAACAGATTAAAGTCAAGCGTCCTTATCACATTGCCACACTAGTGGCCTTCTATAAACTGCAGGGGAAGATCGAAGGAACATAGACGAGCAGATAGAGAAAAGAGTGGGACAGGAAAGAAAAATCGTCTTTCTTGGTCCCCTTCTTCCATTTCCTTCCGTTCATAAATCAAACATGACGGCTCTGAGAACGATCGTGAGCTTATGATGTTGACCCGCCTTCTCTGATAAGACACTCACATAATAACTATTGATGGCGTTACTGAACTGCCAAGCTAACAATTGATCAGCGTGTCTTCAGTAACACCGGACACTCACTTGTATCGTGCTGATAATGACATTCGGGAACATTGTAATGGGATATCTTAGGATGTTAAACAATGACAGAGCAACAAATGCCTTGTTAGCTGTCAACTCATTTCCCGTTAGGACATAGATGGCGAACGTCGCAAGGGCAACCTGGAGTGAAAGTAAAATATATTAATCAGTGTGTATTTTTGTTCAAAAAATAAACACAAAAACGCAAAATGTAAAAAAGCAACTTGAGATTGTTTATTGCTGGAGTATTCCTCGAGAGAGACGTTCGATATCAACTCTTTTTAGGAGAGCGCCACTTGGCAGGAACACATTTTTGCTTGTAATCCAATTGTAACAAATTGGACGCCGAAAATTCCGCCGATCCTTAACATGCTCGCCCCGAAGTGAAAAAAAATCGCGGAGTTCTCGCTTTTTTGTTTCTTTGCTGAAAACACATCCCAGTGCGTGAACGGTTACCAAACGGGCGATTTAAAAAGTGCCTTCCCTTGATTCTCAAGCGCTTAATTCACGAGGAACATTGGGAGGCCCTTAGGTAATTCGTATCCAGGCAGTCACTTCCACCCAAAATAGTTCTTTTCAGGATTATTCTCACCACAGACCATCACATAGCAAGATCTACTGTTTCCGTCGTCAAACCATTCTCTGCAAAACATTTATCACCAAAGTAATATTTAAGAACTAACCATAAATGGAGCACATGTGAAGGTAAAAGCAAACGATGCGTTCAAATAAGCAGCATTCTTTAGTTGTTTCAACTCCTTTTTACGAATGCTGAAAACTTTGCTCATGAACGATTTTTCCCATGCATACAACTTTAGAACCTGGAATTAAAAGGAAAGTAAGCCCTCGCTCAGTCTTAAAATAGTCCTTGTTTTTAATATCAAGAGAGGGTCAAGATGAGGCATTCCTGCCACGCGAGTGAGATCGATTAAAGGGCTGTGCGGTTCAACCTCCTTTGCGGATAAATAGATGTGGCTTTTCATCAACTTCCAACGCAAACAAAGCGGAAAACTGGATTTTACATTTCAGCTGAAATAGATAAGCGTGCAATTGGAGAGTGGTGGGACTGCTTGAAAGGTTGGTTGAGCCAAAAGAATTGAGTTAAGGTGATGAGGTTAAACACGAAAACCCAGTAAATGGCTTCCGCCACGGCAACTTCACTCAATCAAACAGTGGGAGATTCCACATAATTATACCCAATACTTAACGAGAGGCGGGGAGAGTAGGGGGAGGGGTGAGGGGAAAGCTGTCTTGCGAGCGTATGTAACATGACGCAAACTAAGAGCAAAAACAAAACAATCAGACATCCGCAAGGGTGCTTTAAAGTTCAAGAACTCCTGCGACCTTGTGCGACTACCCCGAGGTAAATAAATGTGGAAACCGCTTAGAACAACTTCTTCGTGAAATGACTAGCATGTAGAAGAGGGAAACTACAGAAGTGATAAAATGGAAGTAACTAATAATACCTTAATCCCAGCGATGATTTCATTAATGATCTTTATACGCGAGTCTTTCGCTTCCATCTGCTTCACCTATGAAAAATCAGAATAAATCACGTAATGAAGGAGTGATAAATGGGAGATCTCTTAATTTCTTCAACGGGGACGTTCAAAAGAAAATTAAGGAACAAAGAGTGAGAAAGGGAGAACAAATAGGATGCATAGCATTTCAACTGACGCAACAGGATCGAGTTGTGGTGCAATTTTACGAAGAACTGCAGTGAGATTACAGCCTATAAGACTGCTTGGCTCCCAGCTGTCACCCGTTAAAATGGTTTTATCTGTAAACATCAGATCATAATTTCTAACAATAAAATTTAATTTGACCTGTGAAGGTAACCATCAAAGTCAAACCTCTACAAGACATCAAACTTAACAGTCAAGCAAAACTTTCTGACCTGCAGTTTTCGCGCGAACTTGGTCACAATGAGATTAAACGGTACCAAGATAATCAACACTCCTACACCAGCCATCGTGGACGGACCCATCACGTCAAACAGAAAATACATCGATATTACAATCACAAGGGGCGATGACAAGGGGCTGCGAGTAACGCCATCAATCAGTTTATTGAACTACAATTGAGATCGTACAGTTATAATCGTAACCGGATCTGTCAACCGCGAGTAAGCGAGCCAGTGGGGCCAGAAAAAACCTGCCTCAAAAAACCCTGTGGGGAAAAACAGGACAGGAAATCTGGGACGGGCCAGGCATCACTTACGTCTTCCGCCAGGACTTCTAGGCAACAGCAAATAGATGGAAATAATAAATACGATAAATAAATTGATTGCAGTAAATAGTAAACCAGAACTACAATAGTTATAAACTAGCAAAAAAGCACAAAATAATCGCAAACTAATGACAAGAATAAACTGTAAACTAGCGTAAAGTATACCCTCAGAGCAAAAGCGATTTTGAAACGCTTAAACGATCTTTAATTGTATGTCTAATGTATCTGTTCTTTGAGGAAGGACACCTCCACCCAGCATGCATATCCAATAAATCGCCCGGTATGCGCCTACAAGCGGCGTTCGACGCTGCACCAGACCTCGTACTATGCGTGCCGTACTTTGAAACGTCGTCAACAAAGGGCCGGATGTACTTCTTGAATTCCTCTCTAAGAGTAGAATTAGACACGCCTTTGCTAGCGTGGAAATACTCGCCAGATTTGGACTTCACAATACGACGAACAAGCGGAAGCGATGAATTAGACTGCGACAAAACCTGAATAATTCGTTCAGTAATGGAAACTGGGCACGTAGATTTCCCAGACCTGGCAAGATAAGAGGTGTGACCCTCCCGATACTGGTCATTTTTTCGCTTGGAGACATAAATAGACATATGGTCAGCATTAATAGTCACATCCTTAAGGCAAAAACTGTTCATTTCATCAATACGAAAAAACCCATAGAAACCAACTAACAATATGAACAAAAAACGAAGAGTGGCAAGAGAATTACTCGCAACATAACATTCGGCAATTGCCTGCAGCGTTTCTACGGATAAAGGCTCCTTCGGGTTAACAGGACGCGCCAATTTTCTTTTCGCGCCCTCAAGAGAAGATTTCACAAGGGGATGGTTGACAGGACATATTTCTAGCCCAGCCATAGGAGTGGGCCCACTTAATGCCATAAACAACAGCTTCTATGGGGGAGACACCCGTATTGTTCGCAAGGCAAACGTTCGTAAGTTCTGTAATAAAAAGTGCAATGTGCAAGGGCCTCGCCGGAATGACAGGGACACCAATCTTCGAGGATGCCCATCCGCGCCATCTCAACCAGCCTGACTTGTACTTGGTTAAGGTAGACGGGGCCCTGGATGCCAACTGCAAATCAAGAAGATCTGGAACCAAGCTGCGTAGTAATGGGTCCTCCAAGGCTGCCCCGTCGCTCCAAATCCCGGAAATTAGAACATCTGAAAAACAAAAACACAAGGTGAAGGAAACGACAACGGAAAACTGAAAAAAGCAAGCTCATACAGAATGGCAATATCGGTATAAGAGGATATTCCAAACGCGATGGTCGGCTGCGCGGCATAAACTTACCCATACCTACTAAATTGCAAAGTGAATCCAGGTGCCACTACAGGCCAGGTGCCATTACAGGCCAAACAAACGCCCCATCGGGCCGAACATTAGCCAACTTAGGCCTCAAGACACGCCACATAAGGCTAAAAACATACGCCAAATCAGGCTCTAAAATGCGCCAAAAAATTCAAATATGCGTAACCAAAAAAGATACCGGAAAAAGTGCACCGCCGGGCTCAAAAAGTATGCCACGAGGGCTAGACAACTCACCTAAAATCTAAACGCAAAGCCAACATTCTGAACTTCGGACAACGACGAAAAATAGAAGGTCGAGACTTATAGATCTGCTTCTGACCAGGACCCTCCAATAGTAGATCCTCGACTGCAGGCAGAACAAACACTTCCGCGACATACGAGCTAAACCGAGAAGACCCTTCACGCAAGAAAGGCCAAAAATGAGCGGAGGGCCATTCGGGGATGATCAATGTCCCATGGCCAAAGCAAGACATGAGATGACGGACAGAATCGACGATCAGACTAACTGGGGGACATATCCAGTTGTTTTCGGCGCTCCAGTCTTGTGCCAATGCGTCGACCCCACTGCATCCGGGAGAGGCAAACTTCGAGTTAAACCGAGGGAGCTGAGCATTGTAATAGGTCGCGAGGCGGTCGAATGTATGAGGACCCCATTTAGCATCAAGGAGGCGGAAAACTGAAGGATTGACGCGCCAATCGTCCTTGTCAACGAGTCGGCTAAGGAGATCAGCCTTCTCATTCTGCGACCTGGGAATCCACTGTGCTTCAAGGGTGATCCCGTTTGAAAAACAAAAATCAAAAATGCTCAAAGCAACAGACTGGAGATGAGCTTTGGAACTGCCAACAGAAACTATTCTCGCGGCGCCTTGATTGTCGGTGAAAACCTTTACTCTCTTCTGCTGCAGCTTCTCCGCATAGGACAATAGAACCTAATAAATAGCTTTCAACTCGCGGTACGTGGAGCTCTGACCAAGATCTTCAGACGTGAACATGCCGCTAGCCATTACGCCGTCCAAGGAGGCCGAAAACCCGCCGAAGGCGACATCGCTAGCATCAGAGAAAATAACCGTCGACGAATCAGGGGGTGGACGAAGAGAATAGCCGTTAAACGAGTCGATATTGCTCTACCAAAATCTCAACTCCTCCAAAAGAGCCGGAGAAAAACGAAGGGTGTGGTCCCACGCTGATCGTGATTCAATTGCCAGGTACATTTGCCTGGTTAGAAGACGTGAAATGGGCCCCACTGCCAAGGCTACAGAAATTATAGAACCAGCGATTCTGGCCAATTCTCGATACGAGGACGACGTATCTCCAATCACAGAGCCTAAAAGACTCTTCAGCTTTTCCACCTTCCTTTCAGGAATATGAAAAGACATAGTAATAGTGTTAATCGCGAAACCCAGCCATTCGCCTACTTGCATGGGATGCCAATGAGATTTGTCTTCATTCACAAGGAGACCTGAGGAGTCGAGCTCGTTCTTTTGAATAATGGCAGCTGCTGCGGCGGAACACTTATCGGGTAGACTTCCGAGCCCATCGTCGAGATAAATAAAGCTATTGTGACCCATAGAGCGCCAGCGACAGACTAACGGACGCAATAATTTGGTGAAGCAAAAACAGGCGCTGCTAAGGCCGAAGGGCAAAACTACGAAGGTAAAATATCTTGGCACGCTGTTGAACTGCCAAGAAAAACCGAGATACCGCTGATGTTCCAAGCAGATATCAACATGATGATATCCGGACTTAAGGTCCCATGTAAAGAACCAGTGCCCCTCCTCGAGGACTTCAGATAGGGAGTGAAGATCCTCGTACTTAAATTTTAACCTCACAAGGAAGCTGTTAACGTGCCTGAGATCGATGACTAAGCGCAGCTTCTTCCCTTTAGCAACTGACGAGGGGTTAACGCAAAATGGCGGAACACTGTACTCAATATTGCAACCGTAGGCTAAAAGCTCCGAGATGGCTTGTGTCACAAATTCAGAATGCTGAAAGGCCGATCTATTATTAGCCAAAAACACGAGAGCGGATATTTCGCGAAAGGGAGCCTGTACCCACGCCTGATTGTGTCAAGCACAAATTCAGGAGCATTCAAGGTACTCTTCCAAATTTCAATGGAGGCGCTCAAACGACCCTTGACACCGCTCCTAGTGCTTTTAACGTTAAAATCGTCGTAACTACCCAAAAAAAGGAAGAAAATCGAACTCAACTGAATGCTGAAGAACGTTCTCTGAGCTTGAATCCACGTCTAGTCAAGAATGGTGCGAGTCACTCTTTGGCGCAACAGACGGCTTAGAACAGAAGGCGCTCAAATGGCCAAACTCCCTGCACTATAAGATAAACAACGCAAATTAAAGTTCTGTATGCGATGGCGTTCACAACCCGAAGGGTGAATACCAGTTAACCTCAGACTTATATACCACTATGCAAATAACTACAAACAAGAGACATACCGGAATGCGTACTTAGCGAGGACCACATTCCATACAGAACGTGCAGAAAACAAATATCTGCTAAACTTCGTAACGCAGATATTTATATATTCTGCACTAACTTAAGCGAATAAAACCAAATGAAAACAAGACACAACAAATCATGGAGAACATTGGATTGTCGGCTGCGAGCAACGCCATCAATCCGAAGTAAAAAACAAAGAGGTAAGACGCGCGAGTGAACTGAACCAAGCAAAAAAGATTTAAATACTTATCTTGAAACAGGGACCCAAGCGTCGGGGAGGGTTTGAATCCGTACGGACTGCATGATCGCCTGCAAAAGGCCTTTGTGAATTTGAAGAAACATTCGAAGCGGTAGGCTGGGAACTTCCACGAGTAAAAGGGCGAGGCTGGCGACGACGCTTATCTTTGATTTTCCTCTCCGCTCTCCTCTCTGCGCGATACATCCTTTTCTCGTCGTCTGAGTCTGACGCCAACTCGTCTGACAGGTACTCGTTCACGGTTAGCCAACCAAACTCGCTTTTATCAGCTAACTTAATGGCTTTTATGCGCTTGGATACGATACCCGTACCTTCCTCCAAGATGGCTTTCACTTTGTCGTACTACTTGTTCTTTAGAGCACTCGTTGCCGCATCAAATTTATCCAGCACCTCTAGCTCGTGATCGAGCTGCTGTTGATTTCCCTTTCTTTTACATGTATGGTTTTCACGGCGGGCCTTTTTGACGGCTTGCTCGACGGTGGCGGCATTTTCTTCGGAAAAGCGTTGAGCAAAACTACTGAGCCTTGCCTCAATCACTTCAGTAAGGTTATCTGTTAGACGACCGACCGACGCGTCACCAGTAGATTGAATCGCTTTGTTGATCGCTACATCCATTACGGCCACAACCGACGTATGCCGCGTCCAAGGAAAGAGAAGGTCCGCTACTCTGGTCGATGAACTGAAAAAAGTTCTGTATGCGATGGCGTTCACAACCCGAAGGGTGAATACCAGTTAACCTCAGACTTATATACCATTATGCAAATAACTACACACAAGAGACATACCGGAATGCGTACTTAGCGAGGACCATATTCCATACAGAACGTGCAGAAAACAAATATCTGCTAAACTTCGTAACGCAGATATTTATATACTGTAGGACTGTGACGATTCCGTGCCAAAAAGGATGGCGCCCTCTATCATAGACAAAACCCCAAGCACAAACAATCCCCGGAAGACACGCAACAACACAACTAAACGTAGGCTTACAAATATTTATTATCCTAACTAAAACAATAAAGCAACTAACAATAGCGATAACACAATGAACTAAATTATTTATCCGAATTAAATTACAGAAGTATGATAATTTAAACTACAGTACACTAAAACTATTTACAAGAGTAATTACTATTAAGAAAGTAAAACGTAGGTTTTTTTTTTTGTTCAGTTCCGTTCACCTTCGCGTCCTGCGCTTGACCTGTTCTTGACCTGTTCTTAACAACAAACGACAGATAAACCAACGATTCCCAAACCAATCTTCACGTTTAACAACCCCAGACTCGCGTTTAACAAACCAAACTCAACTCACGTTTAACGCAGCTACGCAGTAGTTTCCAACTTAACGTAACTAACCTACTTTTCCTTCACTCCCCTCGTCTTCACTAGCTTTCCCTTTGGCAGAAGATAACTTTCTCCTTTTCCTTCTTCTGCGTGTTTTTTCTTTTCGGCCAGCTTCTCGGTACACGTAAGCCCCCGGCAAAGAACTCTTTGTCGTGTGAAAGGACGAATTTTATTCTGAATGACTCTCAGTGATTGAAACGTACCCCGAACGAGTTTCTGTCCTTCTCTCTCAAAATAAAACCACACACTATGCCGTAACCACCCGAATCCTTAAATACATGTGGACGCAAGGTGCCAGAAAAGAATGAAGAAAACTATTTGATATATACAATAAAGGTTAATTACACAGCAGATATAAATATGAAGAATACAAGTTATGTGACAGATACAAATATTACACACTACATTGATCCTAAGAGAATAAAATAATTTTTTATATATATCTAAATAAATTATTTAGCGCTTTCATGACAAGGACACAGTGCACTAAAACAGGTGGAAAAAGTTCGGACATAGCGAAAAATAATTTCATAGGGCTGATGTATTCAATATTCTTATAAGCGACCTATATCTTCTAATCAAAGCCGTGCAAGCAATGCAGATGAAGCAATTCTACAATTGTGACTCAGATCCGGCATCTTAGGAAAAAGAATTTTACTTGGCGTAAGCTTTTTACACAATAAATGTGAAATAAAAATGTGCGTGGAGTTTAAATAACGGAGATAAGATAAAACGTATAAAGAGACTACAGTTCAAATAAGAATAAAAATTAAATAAGGTCTTTATACGTTTTATCTTATCTCCGCATATTTAAACTCCTTGCGTCCACATATATTTAAGGATATGGCCGAAAAGAAAAAACACATTTTCCTCTCTTGTCATAATCCACGGAAGCTATATGAGCATTCGGAAAAAATTGACTGTTTTTGGCTATCGGTCAAAATAGTCGACATAACGAGGAAGAAAACATACAACTGTCAAGAACTTTGACCATTCTAATAGCTGCCACTTGTGTTTGTTGGCTACCGGTGAGCATCCTGTACCTCACAGGCTTTTACGCATTCAATTACTTCAGTTTTTGTCTTAGCCTTTCTTCGCAGTAGTAGTGTCAGGCCGTGGGGTTCCATTAAACTTTTTAGATATTCACATTTCTTCGGAAGTGCAGTTTGTGTTTCATGATAGCTTTCTTTATCTTGAAGTATCTTTTTCTCTTCGGGACAATTAAACCTCTTTGGCTGTAATAGCTTTCGTTGTCTGGATCCATTACTGCAAGTCACTTATTTACAATTTTTAGGCCCTCTCGTGTATCGATCAAAAGGTGCAAATTGCAAAGCTCGGAGTGGTCCGGAGCGGTCCCGTTGGGAAAACCTGGACGGCTAGAGCGCGTAGAATTATCCAATCAGATTCGAGGATTTAGGATTCCGGACTGCTGAGATGCTTGTGAAAAAAAAAAAAAAAATAAAGAAAAAAAGTCCAGTCACTTTAATAAATGGCCTTTTTTAAATAAGCAGCATTAACTTCACCTTTCGTTTAAGAGAACGATGATGTGTCATACACTAAGTAAGTAATGATAGCCCACAATTCCTCGATTTGCTCTGACAATGGGCTAGCGCTCGAAGTGTCAGCTAGGAACTCTTTTCGGTGACTAATGTACAATATCAGTTCAGTTGATGAAACCAAAGCTTTACGATAAATAGTGCTCGACCAACTAAGGGTCTGTTCTATCGAACTTTGTAATAAAATTGTTGCACTCCGTAATAAGAGGGTCTCAACTTGGTTAAACGCAAACAGTTTAGCGCATAGGCGTAAAAGTTGACAAATTTTAACCTTTAGTTGTAAAAACAAAATAAATCGTGAAATATTTTCTTATCTACGATTTTTAATTAAAAAAAAAATTTCTTAGACTGGTCTTGTGGCCAATGCGGCCGGGAAAACCCTGCTAATTGCCTGATTCAAATGGTAAAAGAGAGCAAGTAATTGTGTTTTAGAACAAAGAAAGTTAATCCAACTTTTCAAAATGAAATGAATCTCAACTAAAATTTCCGTCAATCGTAACATAAGGAAGTTAACCATTGCTGATTTGTCTGCACTGTTGAATCACAGCACAAATACCAGTGTTGAAAAATACCAGTTTATACGTTTAGCTCTAGTTTCATTACCTCGAATGATCAAGAGGACACGCGCGGTATCCTTACACAAATGACAGTTGGAGAGTGACGTGTAATGAAATGAGGAATTCCTTAATTGTAAATTATGGTCCGATGATTGTCAGAACTCAATAGAGACTGCGATATGGCTCTAACTCTCTGGTCTTTGAGTTTGACAAATTTTAATTAGTACTGAACGTAACAGCGAAGCATACTCTTCGAGTGATATGTTGGTGCAGATTTCTGAATTATGCCACTCCAACCTCTGAAAAAAATTTGCATGGTTTAAATTTATTTCAAATAAAGAACTGCTTGCTTTATCACCTCCCTTGAAGTAAAGAAACTGTGGGTGGTCACTAACTACAGGTTCGAGTGTGATTCAACAGCAGACTAGCTGTGTACCATTCGCCACGCAACATTTTTTTAATTTACAATTTTCTGGCAGTTTGATACTTAAGATAAAAAGAAAGATACGATTCGTGAACGAATCGCACTGCTGAGAGCCAATCAGAATGCAAGAATTACCTAAGATTCAAAACTATGAAATAAGTATAGGTGCTAACATGATCTCGAATGCAATTTCGTCATCATCATCTTTATTTGCCTTATTTTAACAATTAAAAAAATAGTTAATTACAGCGATAACAGTAAGAAGGCGACGAGACCCAAGAAGCCACTAGGCTTATGGGAGAGCCACCTCACTTAGAATAATAAATTAAGTAAAGAAAAAGTGCTGCGAATGTGCAGCTTGGCCAATTCAGTGATCATTTAAGGAAAAACTCTTGCAATTTCGCTTTAAAGCTAAGAAAGTTTGACAAACGAGTGACTGAAATAGGGAGAGAGTTCCAAATTTTAGGACCTTGGTAGAGAATTGTAAGCAGCTTGACATTTGTACGGCACAAATGCGTTTGATAATTACTGGCTGTTCTGGTACCATAGTTGTGATTTTGGCTATTCCTTACAAAAAGATCGAGAAGCAATGGGGACAATAAGTTATTCTTGAAATAAAACATAAATTTAGCGATTTCAAACGTATTGACTTGAAAAATTTATAAAATTCCTAGTTTGGAGAATAAGGGGGCAGAGTGGTCTCGATAGTCTGAGTTGGCGATAGCCCGCACAGCTCGCTTTTGCAAATAATAAATTCTATTTAAGTTAGATACGTATGTGGACGACCAGACGGAGTTACAATAGACGATATAAGGATAAACTAAGGCGTAATGCAAAGTGAGCTTGGTTGCAGAGGATAGGGAAAAGCGAGACGTAAATAAAATACCTATTGATTTAGCGATTTGTTTACATACATAGCTGATATGGTATTTCCAGGTGAGATGATTGTCAATATAGACCCCAAGGAATTTAGTTACATTAGCTTGTTGTAGGGGTTTACCTCCAAAGGAGAGAGAAATGCTGAAGTTAAATTTCTTCTGTCTGGGTTTAAAAATTATATAGTTGGTTTCCTTGACATTAACTGAAAGCTTGTTACATTTTAGCCAAACGTCAATGTTTTGGAGTTCATCATTAAGTATAGATTCTAAGCAATTTAGATTTGAGTGAGAATTAAAGATACTGGTGTCATCAGCAAATAGTAGAGGGTCTGATAATTCAGAGGCATTAGGAAGGTCATTAATGTATCGAATAAATAATAGTGGGCCTAGAATCGAACCTTGAGGAACACCAAACTTGATGGTTTGCATCGGAGAGCAAGCTTGATTGAATGGACAAATTGCTGGCGGAATGAAAAGTAGCTTTTAAACCACTGCAGAGCCACGTCACGGATACCACAGTGCTCCAATTTGGCAAACAAGATTTGGTGGTCAAGAGTGTCGAATGCTTTGGAAAGATCTAGGAAAACACCCACCGTTGTTTGGTGTTAGTCGATTGCAGATGCAATTTTGTTTACCAAATGAATTAGCGCGTGCGATGTTGAGTAATTTTTCCGAAATCCGAACTGACAGCGGTAAAGTATATCGTGTTTTTCGACAAATTCTACTAAGCGATTGTATATGACCTTTTCGAAAAATTTGGTGTTAATAATCACGAAGAAAATTTTCAGAGACAATAAAATTGCACGAGCCCATAGGTCGAGTGCAATTTGCGTTACTTGTAATTTGCACTCGTGTTACAACTTTGCAAACGTGTTACATGAAAAATGCACTCGTTTTCAGCCAATTAGACGCACGTGATTTTTTCATGGATATTATTGATTATTTTATGGGTTAGGGACTAGGTCTCTGGAAGCATTCTTTCTGTGCATCTTTACAAACGTCTTCTATCATACATTTTTTGGAGAAGATAGTTACATAAGAGCTGAGATCCATTTTAATTTAGCTCAAATTAGATAAAAAATTCTAAGAAGCCATAAAGTTGTCCCACTAATCGTGACGAAAAGGGAGTGGTAATTGAACCAGGCGATAGAAATGTCACGTGATATATCCGAGTGACGAATAGACCATTTTACAGTTGTGTACTTATCCAAAATAGCATATTTAACAGTTCTATTATCTGTAACGTTTTGCAGATAATAGGTCCAATGTGGGCTCAATAAAGATAGATCATTATTACCTAAAAGCATCTTTTTCAAAGATAGAACCTTGTCTGTAAAAGCAAAGGGGCACCTGTTGCACCTATAACTGTCAATTATTAAATACTTCGATCATTTCTTCTTTTCACTGTTCATTGTGTGAAATAATTAATGTATGACAGTGATAGACGTAAACAGTGATGGGGGTTTTGTAAACCGTGCGTGATATTGAGATTACACCCCGTGGGCGGTTCTGAAGAAGACGTCAATGAGAGAATGCGTTCTGTGGGTGACGACTTCGATCCAATGAAAGGAAATGAACGATCCAGTGATCACCATATGACAAACAGTGTTACCACTCGAAAAAACTTGCGTCATACTGAGCAAGAACAATGAAAACCGCGCGATTAATTTAAAATGTAGCCTTGGTTGCTTTATAACCTTAGGCAAAACCTGTTGCTGAAAGTTTTGTCCTCGTGATGCTTTATCTGGACTTCTAAGACTATTCTAAGTTCAGCTGATCGACTAGATATTTATCGAAAGCCACCTAATAATGGAGGTGGATGAAAACTAAAGAAATTTTGAACTTCAAAACAAAACGTGTTTGCGTGTCCAACTCCTGCAAGCTCAGATGTTGTTTCAGCATTTCTATTGTATCAGACTATGCTTGATCAGTGACATTTACGGATGATTGCTTGGGATATGGCCTTTGAAGCGCCTTCACGTGATAGACATGGCGTAATGAGTTATGAATAAGGCTGAGGGCTTGCAGGCATAAAAGTAAGGAAACGTTCAGATTCCTTGCTTGGAAAGAGATTAAATTCTTTCGCAAACTTAAGAGATACAAATCTATTTATATACAACTAATTGCAATAACGTTGTCAAAGAAAAAAAAAGCAAGATGAAAAAGGAATAAGTAGAGTTCGAATTCATTAGCATGTGGCATGAGCATACAACATTAAACTGCACATTTTCGTTTCTTTATTTTTGGAATCGCTTGAAATTTCTAAATAACATTTGATACTCTTATTGCAATTGGGTGGTTACATATGAAATATTTGAGAGTTAGAAGTCAATGGCATTGCGACGACAAAGAGAGATTGGTGTTTACAATAGCAGGCTCTAATTGTTTCCTGAGGGAAAAAACCATTTGATTGTCTATAAATATCACACAATAGGGAAACTTCATCTGGAACATTCTCCTGCTCTTGACGCAAAATCAAACGTGCCGATATGTATAATGAAATACGAAAAGCAGCTGTTTTCAAAGTTATCGTTCAGTCTCCCTATTCGTTTATAGTAGATTTATTAACAGTGATCAATAAATGTATCATCTCAACACTTTGAGTTATTTCCTTTAAACTTCACTCATTTTTGGAATCAATGTCACCCGTTTAGCGTAATGAATTCGCTCCTGATAAGGGACAAGTGGGACAGTCATCGCGACGTCGCAAAGGAAACGTCGATAGAAAATATACTTTCAAAGAATGACGCGTCACGCATTGTGCGATTTGTTTCTGTGTTTCTCGACTCTATCGACGCCAGACCCCCTCCCGGCATGAGGCAGGAAAGGCCGGGAGCCTTTAGTTGACGTAGAAACGTAAATAATTTTCCATCTGTCCTACCGGCGTTGTCAGAGTACTCAAAAGTTAGTTAAAGTATTTCATGTTGTTTGAAGGCATAGCAGGGCAAGAAATGTTCATGATTTGAAAATAACGCGCAAAGCTATTGTTGTGCTCAAGAGAAGGAAAATGATTGAAGAAAAAAATATTATAATTATTCGATGTGCGTATATTGATAAGTACGGGAATTTGGCTGTTTCGAAAACATCATAACTTCATTACGGACATGTAGACGTACCGTAGCAGTATCGTCATGGTAACCATGATTATTACGATGGCGGTTTTAGTTTTCTAGATTTTTTCCTTAGTTTATGAATGTCTCTGAGGTTGAATTAAACTTTCTGGAAGAGGAAACAAATAGCTGCGTTTTTATGTGGCAAGGCTGACGCTGCGAGTGTTAGCCCTTTGTCAAAGCTCTTTGCTCTGACAAAGGAATAAAGCTAGAAACGTCAGCTTCAGAATCTCTGTGCAGTGGTCAGTTTATCTTATTAGATCAGTTGATAAAACCATCCAATCATCTTGTATTCTCCCACCGACGGAATACCGCATTTTCTTTGGAAAGTCACTCCCGTTTATTCGTTTGACGAGAAAGTCCACGACCACGGGCGGCCATTTTTTTTATTCTTTGTCAACTATATGTAAATCCACGAAATACTATAATCATAACTGCTGTTTTGAAGTCATGATATCGTTACCGTGCACTGTAAAAGTATCATGGTAACTGAATTTGATAACATAGAGGTTTCACTTTTCACGTTGAGCTTTATTTTTTAGTTTAATAACATTACTAAGAAAAACTTCTGTTGGAATGATAACATTATATATTTCAATTGATACAGCTTCCATGGGAGCTGAGTTTGCAAGTAGCCGATAATCTCAGTTTTCCGAGCTCTGAAACAGCTCTGAAATAGAAAATACCCAGTCTGTTTGTGGGTACGAATTCATCCAATCGTGTTGTTTATATGTCTCGCTCGTTCATTTCACTCTCATTGGCGATAGATGCTATCAACGCTCGAAGATAAAATTCATATACACGCATATCCATGTATTATTCTACGTCTCTTTCTTTCATTCTTTATTCACACGTGGAACCCTTAACTTTAGTAGTCTGTAATCTCGCGGCTTTCTCAAGTGAAATCAATTTCATCAAATGTACTTCACTAATGTTTTTATTTACCACCAGGGTTTAGGGGTAGGGTAATCTGGACAAGACACCGAGAAGTTCTTACTTTAGTATTCCAATCCAATGCACCTATTCACAAACTACAAGTTTTAAGATATTTCTACAGGAAATCTGATATATATGGCTCCGGAGTTGCCACAGATCAAATTGGAGACATCAAATGATTATTGAATGATATTTGATTCTATATTTATTTAATAGCTGCTGGATGGTCTTCCTTTCAGGTTGCCATTATGAATTAGGCATAAAAAAAATCAAAAGAAAAAAAAACATGATAATGATAATACTGATCATGAAGAGAAATAAATGTTTCCCACTAGTTGTCCTAGTTACTTCTGGTGAATTAACCACGTTTTCATCTTCGTTTGCACCTCTGTCTACATTTTATGACCTATTTCTCCTTGCCTGAAAGGAAATGAGAAATAAAAGGAGATCAGTTTGGTAAGAAATAACCAAGTTTCCTTCCTTTCAAATAGAGAGCACAAATATAAGCAGTCATGCTTGCTCCAAAGTTAGTCTTGGTACGCTAATTTACGTTGAATCATTAAAAGCTGCAATAAACGATAAAGCAATTCATTAAAAGTTTACTCAAAACCTCGCTAAATATATTTAAACAGTTATATAGAACCACAGATTAGTCGGTTATTTGCAGAGGTGGATCCAGACCTCGAGCTAGGGGAGGGGGGGGACGTTTTTGTTTGTGTGTGTTCACCTGCCGGCTTTTCTCCCTCTATGTTAGTTTTTTAACCAAAATTAGGGGGTTTCTTTGACGCCAGTTATTCACTATTCTCTATTAAATCGTACCCGTTTTGTTGAGTATTAAAGAAAGAACTTAAAGTTGAAACTTCCAAACCCCTCCTCACCCCAGCCCTGTCGGAAAATCTCTTGACTGAGCTTACACAGCATTGGGAAGCTTTTACAGCAAAGTTAGCCCAGGAACTTTTATACTAATTTAATCCGAGAGAAGAAAAATGGACTTTTGGCTCGTGGCTTTAGTCTGGTTTTTATTGCCTTTTTTGTTGGCTTGGCTGATTTGGGTCTATGGAGCTACGTTTCAAAATTACAACAGGATAGAGGCCAGACGCCTTCCTGTAGAACAAGACGAAGTCCAATTGCAAGGTAAAAGAGGCCTTAGTAAAATACCTAATTAGTTAGTCAGGGAAATCTGAGAGCAGCTTATGTTCTTACTATCGCGGATCGATTAAGGCTGATTGAAGATCATGACATCAGTTGAATCTCTTATCTCGGTAAAGCTAGTGGATCTTTCAGTTCGCATTATTTTATTATGATTAGCCTTTCTAAAAAAGCAGCTTGTTATTAATATTTAATTCCGGTTCACCATTTATTCGTTACTTTAAAATTCAGCTTGCAAAAATAAATTGATAAAATGGATTATATTTTCTAAAAGTGTGTTTAATATTATAATAATTAAGCTGTTGCATGTAAATATTTGAACTACATCAGTTCATGATATCTCTCTTCCTAATTAATAGTAACTCCAAATATAGCTCAACTTCACTTCAACAGTTCAGTATCAACAGTACCCTATGAACATCTATTAGGGACCTTAAAGTATCACACAGTGTATGTAACAGCAGCTGAATTATAAGATGAAGTAATCAGACAATTTTAATCCGTAAGCGCAAGCAAAAGTTCAAACCACTTTAACAATGCCATTTACGTTTTATGGTTAAATGTGTACTAACTTAACGTTTTTGTTATGAATTGCTCGTTATGCCCAACTTATGCGATTTAAGTAAAACCTATAATAATCCAGGCAGCAGATTTACAAATATTAGCAGATTTATTTCTTATTTAGCTTAAATTGATCATGGAATAGCATATAGGCCATAAAATAATTGCTTCATCCACTTGAAGTCTATTCACTCTCAGTTGACCACAAAAATGGTACCAAAAACTTGTCAGAAAGCTGCTTAAACGATGAAATGAACATTGTAATCTGGTGCGCAAATGATCACTTTTCAGATAAATATTCAGTGCAGTGTACCGATGATGTCAATGGGGCCTTGCAGTAGCAATTGAAACCTAGAAGAAATAGCAATCAATTTGCAGAAAACAACCAACGATCTATAAGCCATAAGCAACGCAAGCAGCAAGAAGCAAGCAGCAAGCAACAAGAGGCAAGCAACGAGCAACAGGCAGCAAGCAACGAGCAACAAGCAACAAGCAGCAAGCGGCAAGCAACATGTAGCAAGCAGAAAGTAGCAACAAGTAGAACCAACAAGCAATAAACAAGAGAGAACATTACAAAAAGCAACACTGCCACAAGCAACACTACAACAAGTAACAAGCAACACCGGAACAAGAAACAAGTCACAGCAAACACGCAAGACAGTAACAAGCATCATGTCACAAGGAGTACTGCAACAGGCAACAAGTAGCCAGGAATACTGCAACAAATGACGAGAAACATGCATAAAGCCACAAGCAACAAGGAACACTGCAATAAGCAACACTACAACAAGCACCAAAGAACACTGTTAGAAAGAAACATTTTAACAAGCAAAACTGCAACAAGCTATAAGTCACAACTTAGGAGTACTGCAACAGGCAACAAATAGCAAGCAGCAAGCAGCAAGCAGCAAGCAATATGTAGCAATCAGAAAGCAGCAACAAGTAGAACTGCAACAAGCAATAAGCAAGAGGGAACGTTACAAAAAGCAATACTGCAACCGCAAGCAACACTACAACAAGCAACACCGCAACAAGAAAGAAGTCACAGCAAACACGCAAGACAGCGACAAGCGTCAGGTCACATGGAATACTGCAACAGGCAACAAGGAGCAAGGAACACCACAACAAACGACAATAAAGTACATGCATAAAGCCACAAGCAATAAGGAACACTGCAATAAGCAACACTACAAGAAGCAACAAACAACACTGTTACAAAGAACATTTTTAGCAAGCAAAACTGCAACAAGCTATAAGTCCAAAGAGTTAGGAGTACTGCAACAGGGAACAAGTAGCAAGGACCATTTCAACAAACAAGAAACATGCAAAAAGCCACGAGCAACATGGAACACTACGATAATCAACAAGTAACACTAATGAGCAACAAGAAACCTGCAAAAAAGCCACAAGCAAAAAGGAACAAAACAATAATCAACAAGGAAGAAGTCACAAGCTAGCTGCAAGTATTAAATATTTTTGTCTTCATTGAAATTATTTTACTGGACTACATATCTATTAATCGATTTTGAATCGTAATTTGTTTGGCGACTGATGAAGTTCGTTATAAAATCCAAATTTCAATAAATAAATATCAATAAGTAGTAATAAATATTAATAACAAGTAATCCTTTCCTAGCTCAAGTTATGTGTTATAGAGGCTAAAAAACCTGCAACATATGTAGAAATTACAAAGAAAATACTAGTACACGCGTAGAAATTACAAGTACATCGATAACGCCTATGAGATGAGTGTGTTTTTCTGCATCCGATAATTGCATGAATAATAAAAAGTCTTGTGTTGAATTGAAAATAGCTCAACTTACACCTTGATAATTTGTGCTAGGATAACTTTGTTTTTCTGCAACCTTGTCATAAAAAAATGTTATCGAGGTTCCTTTTCAAACATATTGTTATGCATACACTGCTTGTGATACAGCTTATTCTTTTGCTTTTATGCCATAAAATAGTCCAGCCGCAGAATGTTTGTGTTATTGTTTAGAATTTGTGTTCTCTACAAGATAGCTTCGCCTTCTGAGAGATTCATGGACAGACTTTGCAAGCTTTTTGAACACCTAACTCCCCATGCTAGTAAAAAATACTGCCGCCAACAAAAACCTCTCGACTTTTTTACATTTGTTCGTGGACGTTGATTTAATTTTGGTTGTTGAACAGCGAGTGAAAATATTGATAAGAACTACTGAACTGATTATGGCAGAACTTAAACTTTCGGTAATTGTTGTGACTACCAGATTCTATGGTGGTTTCTGAGAAGGATTCAATTGTATAAAGACCATCCGAATTCGCAATAGAGGTATCTCTCGCAATAAAAAAAAATAAAACCAAAAGATTCACTTTTCTACGAAGTGGGTTGGCAAAACATTTTTGCAATGGAACGAATGGAAGAAAGGTCTGGAAACATTTGCTGTCACAATATTTATCTCTTTCTCGCTGCAAAACTGAAAGTTTGTAGCCATCAAAATTAAAGACAAGCTGTCAACTAAATGTATAAAAATCAGTAGCTCTCAGTAGCTCTCGCTTTCCGGTGTGGATTAAGTGCAGTGATTTTCTTCCATTATTTCATGATGTATGACTGTTTTCGAAGTATTTGAGCGCTCAAATTAATGAGTGAAGTTAATTGCCGAAGGGCAGCAGGTTTCTCCTTCTTTTTAGTTGTACAAAAACATTTCAACTGCTCGATGATTCACGGCGTGGAGAATATTTCATTTATTTCAACGCTGGAAACATTCTAATCAACAGAAAAATTACGCTAAGCGAGATGGTTAAAAAATGTTAACTTTAAAGAAGTGGACCCTGACCGATAGACCTTTTTAGCTTCATACGTCACAGATTGAATAGGTTAAAAACAATCATATGCAAATTGTATCACCAGTCATATCCATATATATATATCTTCTTAGACGTTTTGTTGAGTAGTATCGCTGAGTATTTTTACGAGTTGTGCCGTATTTTGACGAGCCCGTAGGGCGAGTCAAAATACAAATAACGAGTAAAAATACTCAGCGATACTACACAACAAAACGTCTAATAAGTTATTTATTATACAACACGCCAAACTGTTATTTCAGTGTGGGCGAATTTCGCGGATATTTATTTACTGGGAGTGCGTGACAGAAGTACGCGAAGCGGAACGGAACTGGCGCGTTGTTGTGTTGCTGTTTCTATTTTCTTCATTAAATGAAGAAATTTTCTGGTCGTCAAGCTGTTTTTCTTCGTTCGATTCATCTAATGAAGTTGGATCTATATTTGCCAGCCATTCTGACTCTTCGCCCTCGGAAATCTGATTCAAATTGTCCGCCATTTAGTTTTTGTTTCGTAACTACAATCCAATTCTTCGCTTGCGCGATGCGAGAAAACTTGTTTAACCGGTACGCTACAATAGACGAGTACAAATACCGCGTGATATTTGTACTCGTCTATGGCGTTATTTGTACTCGTCTAGGTGTAGTTGGATAATATTGTGTCATACTAACTACGAAGTGGGAAGAATCGGGTTGATTTGCACTATTGCGGAAATAACTTTAAGAAAAAATGTTCTGCACCAAAAATCATTTATAATTTATGTTCCGTAATCATCGTCCTGAGAAGATAATTGGCTTTGACGGCAACAATATGCCTGTTTCAGTATAATCTATATTAAGAAGCGTCAACTAAGAATGGTTTTCTTTGTTGAGGACATAACTCCTAACAAAAATTGTACAGCACCACACACTATTTAGAATTCTCAGTAACCCTACGCGATGATCCTCTCAGAAAAGCTTGGTTGGCTTTGACGAAAACCGCTCTTAAACATTCAGAAAACTAAGAAAAACTTTCCTTCTTGCTTCAATGAGTTTGATTCTCTAGCGAGCCGTGGATAATAACTACTTTAAGATGCCTTAAGAACTTTATGGTTTTAAGGAAAACGAAACATTGCTAACCATTCACCTCTCATACAACATGTACCAAATTGCGAGCGATAGAATCGTCTTCGAGGGACATGCTAAATGGGAAAAGAGCGTTCGACTTCAGACTGTTGATTTAGTGTTAAATACAGAAAACCATTTTCTATGGCAGACATTTTGTTCAGTTATAATCACGTTTGATTTCTTTAACTCGGTTAGGTAGTTTTCTGCGCACAGATTATTCGGCTCTGAGACGTGCTGCTTCAATCAACAATACTTCGTTAAGTTGAACTTATTCGAAATATTCTTATGCGGAATGCCTATAAAAACTTTAAAGATGCGTTAAAATTCTACATGCTACATGGAACGGAAGAAAACAATGCCAAATATTAGTACGTCTATTTATACAGAACACAGAGCCTTGATAAATCATAGTTAGTAGAAGAGTTTTCTTAGGTAAAGGACAAATACTGTTTATTCTCAGTACATTTTTTAAAGGTCTTGTTAAAGATCTTCAACTTCTGAATGAGTCTCATCTGTCAAAGTATTGAGTTCAGGAGAAGCCCCTTTTAAGAGATTTTTATACTCCGTTACATAGGCACTGATCACTATAGAATGCATGCAATTAACAGCAAACCAGTATCACTAAACATTTGTAAAACTTCTTGCATACCTGATGGATTCGGTGACAGATCGAAGCAGCCATACCAGCGACCCCTTTTCTGACATTTTCATTTTTGCGCCTTGCATGGTACGCAGTCTCTTTTCTACAAAGAGAATATGTAAATTTGTGACTATCGCCTCGAGCGACTCTTACGCTTCTTTCGTCCTTAGCAACCTCCCGCGTGCATCCATAACTCAATGGTGTACGCTGAGGTGTTTACCATTTGTTAAAAATCTCACGTACTCCAACGCTATTCAGCTGCTTTTCGCACAACTATGACGTCACTAACTTCAACACCTGGAAGTCGATCTGCTGCAAATGCAGTAGGTCACGTGATCTTCTATTAGTTGGTAACTGCTGCTATTAGGACTTTCTATCGGCTGCATGAGGGATTTATTCCTATCTTTTTGTTGTTTTTTCTTTTTTTCTTTATTCTTTTATTTACTTATTATTTTTATATACTTTTTACACTGTCTATTGTTTACACAGTTAGTATTTGTGTATTTCTCGTATGGGCACACTTAATTTGGAGCCTCGCTCTGTTGTATGTCCCGCACGTATGTCCTCCATTCTCTTCTGTGGCTTGTTCATAAGTATATTTTAGTCCTTTTAGTATTGCAAGTATGGTGAAAGCGATTAAATAAATAAATAAATAAATAAATAAACGCATTACGTACGCGGTCACGCGTAACAATGAGTCCCAGTAAATAGACTAGACCACATCACAGTAATTTCGTGATGTGGGTTCTTTAACGCCCCCTGCCTAAATTAACTAATTGATAGGTGCAGGAGACGAGACCTCCGGCTTTACGTCCTATCCGAGAAGACGAAACAATGTGAGTGAAGCGTCTTGCTTAAGGACACAAAGTCAAGCCCCAGTCAGGACTTGAACTCGGGCCGTCTGACCCAGAGTCCAGCGCACTGACCATTGGACTACTCACGCCTCAGACAGTTTTAGAGTCGGTCCAGTAAAATTTCCTGATTTCCTCGCGCAGAGAGTTCTGAACAGTGTTCATTACTCTCGCGAGAGTGCAGGCTCCCAACGACTCGAGGCGAGGAACTGATTGCTGTTTGACTGGGGCTACTCTTGTCTTGGAACACAACAAATGGACAGCAACACGTCCATCGTCGTAACATGACCGAAGATAGACAACTGCTGTGTAGGCTTGTTTTGACGCGTCGCTGAAGCCATGTAGCTAGACAGAATTGGGTTTTGAAGTCGTGATGAAATAACATCTCGGGATTCTGATTTTGTTAGACGGTTCCAGTTCGTTCGGACAGGAACGATGTCCACTTCGATAGCCAGTTTCCGTGTAGCGCTTGGTCCCAGTCGATTTTTTCCGTGCAAAGCTCCTGGAACATGCACTTTAGCTGTATTCGAAAGGGCTAGGAAAACCCAGCGGGTCGAAAACCTTTGCACTAATCTTCAGTAGTGACCTTTTCGTGACGGGCATTGTGTTAGCAAACTTGACTAACTCGGTGAAGTTGAAGAGAAATTCGACGGCTTTGGTATTCCAATTGACACCAAGGACTTTCACGAACTTGCCATATTTATTATCGGCTGGACCAACCATTGACTTCGCGTAGGACTCGTCGTCTTGTGTAAAATTGGCTGACTTCGATGTAAATGTTTCCCGAGATTTCTCTGATGAATTGATCATGTCTTTCGAATGTCTTTCGAATGTCACACGATGTATTTCGAATTCTTGGAGATTTCTTGGGCTTTCTCTATTGAATCCGCTCCTCCCCGAAAATCATCCACATACAAGCGCTCTCTCAGCAAATTGATTACGTAGGCTAGCTCAGGGTCTAATCTCTCGCAAGAATCCAAGTGATGACGAATGGTGCAACCAAGTATCGCAGGTGAAGGTCTTAGACCAAAGACCAACCGGCAGAATCGAAGCTGGATGACGTCGGAGGTAATTTCGCACAGGTTTTTGAACCACAGGAACCGCAGCATGTCCTTGCTTGCTTCGTTCATTTAGACTACGAGGAAGGCTTTCTCGATATCACCAGTTAGGGCAATTGGGTCGGACCTGAACTTCACGAGAACATCAAATAATTGCAGAATGAGGTTTGGTCCAACTTCTAAGCAACCGTTTCAAGAGTACTTGTTTCCAGGCGACTTTGCAGAACCATTGTAGGCTACTCGAACTCTATCTCGGCGAAAAACTGCGTTATGGGGTAAATAATGCACGGTTTCGCTAAATTTGTTGTCAGTTTCGGCCCTTACTTCTTCGATGATCCCCGGTTGTAGCTGTTCTACGATGATCTTATCGTATTCGTTTAGTAACTCTTGATCTCGTCTTAGCTTGTAATGCAATGAATTCAAATGATTGCGGCTCAGTTGGTATTCACTTGGTATTACCTCTCTCTCTTCCTTCTAGGGGAGACAGACGACATAACGTTTTCCATCTTAACTCAGATCCTTGATTAAAGAAATTCCCATCGATTCTTTAACTTGTTCCGGTTTAATTCCAGTCGATTCGGCTTCCCAGAAATGCTTCAAAGTGTTCACCAGCTGGTCGTGTTCCTTCGTGTAAAAGCGAATGTAAAATCGTGTAAAATCAGCCAACACTTCTGTAATAACGAGATTAGAGACAGAGGCGTTACCAACCGACTCTCCACCTGGACCGCACAAAAGCCATTCGAGCTTGCTGCTAATCGCAATAGGGCCAGATTCGCATCGAATCTTTTCTCCATACACAATGTTCCAGTAATGGCCAGACCCGATAAGTATGTCTATCGAATCATTATTTCCATCGTTGAAATTTCGTCGGCTAACTCCCGGGTCTCGAGTTGCGGAAACTTTCTGATATGCACCTTGCTTTGTAAAGAGGAACAAATAACAGGAAAAGTTAACGCGGAGATTTCTACTTCTTCATTAAGCCCAGGTTTGCTGAGACGAACTTTCACTAATTCGCAGCTCTGCTTTCGGTATTTCTGCTCACCGAAAGTGTTTAAGTTCAACATCTCGGTTTTGTAGGACTTAGGATTTAATCGTGACTTAATTTATTGGTGACATAAGAACGATGACTACCACTATCAAAGAGAATTCTCCCTCGTGTCATTTTGGTGCCATCCTCATTGGTGGCCACAGCTGTCGCGGTTTATAGAAGCACTGTTCCCCGTTTTCACCTTTCGTAAAGCTGCTGTCGGGGTGACTTGGGAATTCTCGGATTTGTCGTTTGCGATAGAAGTAGTGCTAAGTTGTTGATTCGGTGCGCCTTTTTCGCAGATGGTTTGATGGTGACGTTTGTTACAATGGCGAAATGTTTTGGTCGTCTGGCACTCGCTGCTACGATGCCCAACTCTAAGACAGATAAGTCATCGGTGCTTTCATTGTAGAACCTCTTTCCGTTTTGCGGGGTCGATTACCTTTGGACATGATGCGGAGTGGTGAAATGCTTCGCAGTATGCACAACGAATAGTAAATTTTTCGCCACCTTGAAGGCCTTGATTGGACAGGAATGTTGAAGACGTAGCCTTTTCCTTTGGCTTGAACGGTGGACGGTTTGATAGCGGCGGCTTTTTCATAGAATCGGACGTAACTAGAATTCCTTCGTTCGCCTCTCGAGCTCTCATTTCATTCTTAATCGTTTCAAGTAAATCCTCGATTTTCCAGATTTCTTCTTAGGCGTTTCGTGTAATCTGTAATCGAACGTCGTCAGGAAGCCTCGACATAACAATAGGGATTAGCAAACTACCATATTGTTCAGCTGTGACACCGAGAGACTTCAGTCCTCTCACATGAACACTTAGTTTCTCGTAAACGAAACGGAGCGAAGATGGTCGATCACCTGTGCTCGGTGGTAATTTTACGATTTCATCCATATGAGCAGATATCATTTGCTGGGGTTTCCCGGAGCGCTCATGAAGAATTTCCACCGCTGAATCGTAATTTGACTCTGACAAAGTAACGCCTTGAATAGATCGCTTCGCTTCTCCTTCCAAAAGGGAATTTAAGTAATTGAATTTGTCGACTTTAGATAACATTGCATTGTTGTGAACCGCAGAATTGTAAGCACCCCAGAAACTGATCCAGCTAGTTATCGAAACGCAGAATTTGGGTAAGAAAAACTTCGGCAATTTCGCTTTCAAGGTAGGCTGATGCGAGCTGAAGGGATTCGTAAAGGGTTGTATTCCTTGATTGGTAAATCCTGAAGACGCTGTAGGATGTTCTGGCAGCTCTACATTTGTATGAACTTGTGCTGGAGGTTTGATAATTTTACCAGGAACGACTTTCGTTACAGGAGACGTTGTCCTCGTTGAAATGCCCGCTTTCGTGTCCATGATGTGCATTGTTAATGTTTCTGTCTCTTCTATTTCTTTCTCAATTTCTTCCACCTTGCATACGGCTATTATTTGATCGTTGAGCGTGTTTAACAATGTCAACTTTTCGCTTAACATCGAGTCGATTCTTCGTAGTCGGTCCCTTGTTTTTGCATCCAACTCTTCCGGACTCTCTTTTAAGATCGTTTCGACTTGTCCTATAAGTTTGGTTACAACGCCTCTGTTTTCAGCGCGCTACGCGCGCAATCGAAGGACCTTCTCGCTCATCGTTAGCATGTAGGAATCCCGCCCACGTTGGGCGCCAGTATATCGTATAAGAAGAAACTCGTTGTTCGTTCTATTCGTTTAATCAGACAATAAAAAATCTATTTACAAAGTTTTTTCTAAGCTAGACAACGATAATTAATCACGAGGTGTAAATGTCAATCAAAGGTTCGAAATCAATGCTCTGGAATGTAAATGTCTTTCGCACGTGTAATTAAGTAAATATTGCTTGCAACTCGATGACGAACGAAACTTTCGTGACACGAAGAGTGTAAGGTCTAGTTAAAAAATGTATTTTACAGTCCAACCTGTATTAAGTGGTCACCCTGTATCAAGCGGTGAGTTTTCAAAGTCCCGAAATATTTAACCATTAATCACTGAAATTCTCACCTGTATATAAGGGTCATCTTTTACTGAGTTCCAACGGCCTTTCTGTATATCCTTCACCTGCATTGAACGGTCACTTAAAGCGGAACCACTCAAATACAACTAAGAATAATCTTTTCAGTAAAATTTAATCCGTCTTAATCTGCCGAAATCAATGTTAGTATTGTTCTTGAGCGATTTTCTGCATATTAAGTGGTCAGATATAGAATAAAATGGAGACTTCAATCGTATTTAAAACATCCCTGTTCTGTGGAACCTGTGTTCACCAGCCAACCTATTTTTTGCGGTCATTCCGCCATTCACGTTGGTGACCGTTAAAAACAGGTTCGACTGTAGATCACTTTGTAAGTCTTGCGTCACGAGTCATGTTGTAGAAGTGTCCTCTTCGTTCAAGAAGTTTGTTGGGTGCGTCAAATTCTACGATGGAACCGTCTTCAAGAACCATAACCCTGTGAAAGGAGAAATATAGTTCTGTCACTTTAGCATGTAAGGTATTGTGTCATTAACTTGCCTTTTAGATTATTTTGTAGCGAAAGAGCACCAGGAGGTAAGGACCTGCTGTTTACAATCGAAGCTTGACAGCTCGCGTGCTTAAGGAATACTATTTACTTTTTTGCTACGTTGAGCTATTGGAGATCAACGGTTTAGTTAAACTTTTCACTGAAGTTTGTACGAAGTCCGGAAGAAAGAGTTCTACCTGTCATAGTCCATAATGGTGTTAAGCCTGTGGGCGATGGTGAACACTGTACTGTCGGCGAACTCCCGTCGAATCGTTTGTTGGATGAGTTCATCAGTTTCCAGGTCCACCGCAGCCGTTGCTTCGTCCAAAACCAGGATCTTACTTTTACGGAGAAGTGCACGCGCTAAACAAACCAGTTGCCGCTGGCCAACACTGCAATTAATTTTAAATGTTCCATAGCGGTTACACGAATCACTTGGAAGTCGTTGGCCATAGTAAACCATCCGCCCGAAACTGTTCTTAAATGTCCTTAAACTTTTCAATCGTTAAGGCTATGCTATCTATTGCTCTTTGGTTATAAAATCATATGAGCTTTAGTATTATAAGGGTTACATTTTAAGCTAGATCAAAAGTTTCAATAGTCATATAGCAAAGAGAGCGCAAGAAAAATTAATTACGATTAGAAATAAAAGATTAGACGCTCATAACATGAAAAAAACTAAAACTTTGTATAAGCGAAAAACAATGAGAAAATCACTAAAACCCTGACTTAAATAAAATTTAAATTAGTTTAGATACCTTTCAAGCCTGAAATGATATTTATTTTGGGTTGTGGTCTTTACTCTTTACCCCGTACCCCAAGAACTTCAAATAAATTCCCATGAGCCTCTTGATTTGCAGGGCTTCTGGACGGGGGATTGACATTTCCTGGAGAGCCACGACGCGATTCTATAATTTTCTTCTGAACTTCTCTGAGCCGCATAATTTTAATACACACCGCATACAGGAAACGTATCTCTTAGTTTGCAAAACCAACCACACTTGAAACGGATTGTGAGACAAGTACATTAAGTCGTAAAACGGACCGTGTTTCATGTTGAAAATACATTTTTGTATCTTGTATCATTAAACATTTCAACGTATTTATTGTCAGTCTATCCTCTTTCCTACCTGAGATTTTCGCCTCCTTCTGCTATAATGTGCTGAAATCCTCCACCCAGACTCATCACAAATCTTTTCAAATGACTCACTTCCAGTACTCTCCAAAGCTCTTCATCCTCATGTTCATTGAACGGATCCAAGTTTAGGCGAAGAGTTCCAGAGAACAGCACGGGCTCCTGTAGGTAAAAGTCAATAGGAACGGAATAAAAAAAAAAAAAAGAAAATAGGTTATTTATGATTTCATTTAAAAAATTTAACAAGGTGCAACTTCCTTCCCTTCTGCCCGAGTATCAATAGTTTTCCTGTGTGAGGGAGCTTCGCTACTGAAGTCAATCGTTTAAGGTGTTGAAGTAGTAATACACATAAATTTCCTTAAAGATCCTGAAAACTGATGTGAGAGCCCTTAATTACAAGGAATTTGTGGCTAAAGGTGCTCACTATTGTCTCTGAAGAGCGCTTTCTTCCCAAAAAGCAGCTAACAAGTGCATCGAGAACATTTTCTTCGCGTACTGTCACTGTAAACCTCCCTTATTTGTTTGCGTCAAAAACCTTCCATGTTTTACCTGTGGAATAATGGTAAGCCGTGAGCGAAGATCTCTGAGTCCAATGGTGGCAATATCAACACCATCGATGACAATTTTACCACCTGATCTTTCAAGGATACGAAACAAAGCTAAGGCCAAGGAAGATTTCCCAGCTCCTGTTCGACCCACAATGCCAATCTGTCAAGAGTTAAACCAGCAGTGTTATATCAATCGTGATTGCAAAAATGATAATAATAATAATAATAATAATAATAATAATAATAATAATAATGGTAGCAATAACAAGTTAATATCACTTGCACAGTTCAAGGTGCGTGAGATTTTTCACACAGTATGTTTCATAGCTGATTGCATTTCAAAATGTCTTTAAGGAACGTTGGAGTTTCACTGTTCTCAAAAGTGAAACACCGAGTCTCCTTTTGACTTAAGCCGTTAAAGGAAACTTGTTTTAAACTACTAATTCAGGTAAGTATTGCTAAGATTTACAACGGTAATAACTTATAATAATAGTAATAATTATAATAATAATGATAAAATAGAGAGATTTAACAGTATACATTTCACGAGATAGATCTTCTTGTCCACTGCTTCCAGGTCGAATTTGGAATCTGAGGAAGAATATCAAAAGACCAAGAAAAAACCGAAGCAACGACGAGAACCAACAAAAAACTCAACCCACATGTGGCGTCAGGTATGGGAATCGATCCCAGGCCACATCGGTGGGTGGCGAGCGTTCTCATAACTGTGTCATCTCTGCTCCCCTCGTCATTAAACCAGACAATATCTTCTCTATGTAAGGCAAATAGAAAATACAACAATACCTTTTCAGCTGGCTTGATTATAGAGCTTATCTTTTTCAGAACTAATGGAAGTCCTTCTCTGTATCGCAACTGGAAGTTATCAAATAGAACTACTCCTTGTTGTGGCCAATCACGAGACGGCCGGCTATCAGGAATGACTCTCTCCGCCTAGAAATTAATGAATTGAATGGTATACATTCGAATGACATTAGATTTTGTCAGACATTTAAGAATAAATATTAGCGAGAAAAACATACAACGTTTCGATGACTCCATGTCATCATTCTCAAGTGAGAAGAGAATAAAAATGAAGAGCTAATTTTTCCCGTACGAAGGTGACAAACGTAAAAAGTTAAAAATTTTTCAAAATTTAAATAAATAATTGCGCGTGTTGAGTTCATAAATGTAAACTATTAAATAAATAGTTTCGCGCGTATGGAATCTGATTGTTTGTTCAAAGATGATGTTTACCAACCTCAAGTATCCCGACCACCTCATCAATTCCACCATCTCTCACTTTGTCACCTCAGTTAGGTTGGAAAACCCTGGAGTGCAAGCTCAATTATCCATGAACGAAAATGCTGTTCACCGAGTGGTTTTGCCTTTTAAAGATCAAAAGTCAGCTGACGCAGTGAAAAGGCAATTATCAGATCTAAGCAACAAAATCGATCACACCCTTCATCCCGTGTTCAAGAGTCGCAACATCTGTGCAGATCTCAGAGTACGTGAGCCTAAACCTCCTATAGTTAGCCAACAATGTGTTGTATATAATTATAAATGTGATCTGTGTGATGCAGAGTACGTCGGGTACACCAGCCGGCATTTACATCAACGTATTAATGAGCACCGTAATTCGGCCATCGGCAAACATCTAAAGAACAACCACGGCCTACAAACCATCGGCGACCTGACCAAACATTTCAACGTACTTAAAAAGTACACCGGGAAACTGGACTGTTTAGTTCATGAAATGCTTTTCATAAAGAAGATGAAGCCCTCTTTGAACAAACAATCGGATTCCATACTCGCGAAACTATTTATTTAATAGTTTACATTTATGAACTCAACACGCGCAATTATTTATTCAAATTTTGAAAAATTTTTAACTTTTTACGTTTGTCACCTTCGTACGGTATAAATTAGCTATTCATTTTTATTCTCTTCTCACTTGAGAATGATGACATAGAGTCATCGAAACGTTGTGTGTTTTTCTCGCTAATATTTATTCTTAAATGATATACATGCATAATTTAATATCTTGATCACAGAAGTGGCAAATTTAAATACTACTTCGCCTTAAAATATCCAGAAGTAGAGAAGAATGAAACTGAGAGGGATCTGGAACTTTTTTCAAGGTTCATCTGGCAAATGTATATCCTTGTCTTGCGCTAGTGAGAAAATCTTTTGTAGTACGAAGGTCGTTTGCAAAGAAAATTCTGATAACATAGGAACTACCTTTAACATTTTCACGGACTTTAAATGGTACATGTGTCTCCTAAAAAAATGATTCACCTAGTTTACAAAACTGTTTGGACAAATATCTATGTTTAAATACTTCCATTGTCGTTCGATGAGAAAAATCAGAAGTACCGTCAACCAATACGTGAAGTGAATTGGTTTATATCTCAATGGAAATATCCAGGAAATTCTGCTTAATTTAGTAGCCTCATAGTCGTCCTACGTAAGACGTAAAGAGTCATTCACCGCCAATTGCAAGATCTAGTAAATTGTTTCAACACGTTGTTGCTCTTCTTCGCGCGATTTGATTTTGATTTCATTTTCACTCACCTCTGTCTGGGTATCAGAATACTCCTTTACCCTCTCAACTGATACTAAGTTTGTTTCCAGTTGACTCGACATTCTTATCATCCAGGCTAGTTTTTGAGTTATCTACGACACCGATTGGATCAGAGTAAAAATGAACATCAATAGGACAGGAAAGTCACGTTTTTCTAGCAATTATAGAGACTAGAATTAAGTTGATTAAACAAAATAAAATAAGAAACGGTGGTTTATCTTGCAAAGCTTCTGAACCCTTCCCTTTACCCACTTTACCAAACTAACTTTGTTCTCTTTATATGTTTACTATCTTAATGGAACATATTTCTATCTGCAATCAAGCATTTTATCGAAACTGTTACGTGCGAACACACTTGTCGCACGAGCTTTTGTCGACAAACTTACAGGCACCTAAGAATTTAAAGTAAGGGTCGGTCATGATGAAGGTTTTTTTTTTCCTTCATCCTTTTGGCTTTGAGGAAGTAAAGCCGTTCCGTTTGATTACCTGAATTGCATAGGTTACAGACAGTCCTACAAGACCTCCACTGATTTTGTCCCGGCTAATAATAGCGAATAAGGCCGCAAAGAGAATCAGGCAATTGCCAATGAATTCCAAACGAAGAGATAACCATCTGTAAAAAAATAATGTCGAAACAGTTTCATTCTCTTCTGAATCTAACTATGGTGTTACATACTCCAATAGTTCAGCCCATCATTTCGATTTCCGTCTCTGAGAACAAGCTGTTTTCATGTATGTTGGCATTAAAGATGATCAGCTCGTTCCCCTAAAACAAGTGAAGGTGCAAATCGTAGTTGCTTGTGGTGTACATCCCAAATCATATCAAAGTTACATCAAGGATGAAAAAAAACTCCTTCCTTAAATTACCGCATTAAATAGCAAAATTAGCCTCATGAGATAAGTCATTAAAGTTTATACTTGAAAAATAAGATTGGCAACGGCGGTTTAGGTCGCATGCAGTTTCGTGAAGCCATTTAAAGAATTACAAAAGGGAAAAAGGATCAGTTTGATAATCTGCTTAAGGTTACTCAGAGAAGACTAACTATTTTCCTATGCTAATAAAACTGTTGCTAATGGATGAAGCCTGTAAAACGCAATTTCATGCTTATCTGTGAAATGGATTCTTGTTATAAAATATATATATAGATTATTGCAACAGCATTCATCTCTTTACCTATCAGCGGTGACAGCCAAGTAATGTGCTACTTGATTTTCGTCTAATTTCCGGTAATTATCCCGGATGAAGCGCTGCTGTTGTGAGAAAGCCCGTATGGTGCTGGCACCGGTGATGGTCTCCAGGAAGTGACTATATATTGGTGATCGGCTTACTGACTCGATTCTTCTCAGCTGTCTTGATGTAGCTACGTATACTCTCTAGTGAAATAACCAGTGAATTAATTAAACGGCAGAAATCAAGACGTGTGATGTGCATCCAACATTGAAACCTGCGTTCCAGCTTGGAGAACAGTCACGCAATTAGCAACTATACTATACCGTCAGCTCTGAAATCATTGTATCCGTAAACGAAACAATATTGTCTGCGTGCAAATACATGTTCAGTACTTTAATCGATTCGCACAGTTGAACTGAATGTGGAGGATGAAATAAGATATTGCGACAATTATTCTTGAGCCTGATTAGGAATACTGAATAGGAAGGGAGAGAAAACAATTGTTACCAACAGTTGCATTATTGCAACAGCAAAAAAAAAAAAAAAAAAAAAAGAAATAAAGCAGAAAGAAGATTGTTGAAAATACGAGTTTTGCATAAAATAATCCCATCCTTCTTTGCGACGTATTTAAGTAACGAAAGAAAAACTCGAAATGTTTAATTGTTCAGAGGACACTTTTTCTTTTCCTTCTCTAGCTGCATTTGCTTTTTCTTATTTGCGCGTATTGAAGGATCCTGAAGTGAGTTTCCCTTAAGTTCGAGAGGAAGAAAAAGTTGAAATATATATTTCAAGTCTTCATCCCACCTGTATGTAAAAATAGAGGGCACCCAAAGGAGGAACAACGGTGAGAAAAAGTGGCGTGGCGTAACTAACAGCTACCAGCATCCCAAGAACATCGAAAAACATCTGTAAGAACGACTTCAGAGATAATGGAATTGTCACATCAATGCCATAAATATCCTTGGACAGCCGGTTCATAATCCTTCCAATCGGTGTCGTATCAAAGAACATCATTGGTAACCGCAAGACGTTCACGATTAATTTGCGATGGAGTATTCGGGAAGCTCGAATCGCCCCAATAAATAACGCCAAGGAGTAAAAAACGGTAAAGAGGGTCTGACCCGATCCGATGCTTCCATAGATTAATAGATAAAAGTCCCTTTGATGGTTTGTTGTAATGTTTGCTGCGCTCCAGTAGGCTAACCATACTCCTGTGGCCACAGAACTCGCTTCCATAACCATGAAAAAGAACAAAGAGAGAAAAAACCAGTGTATGCCAGAGGACTTGATGTAAGAAAACAATAAGGACAACGTTGCCTGTTAGAAAATAAAAACAGATCGTTGGGCACTGGTATTAATTTTTATTGAAAACTAAGTCCCCCTTTTGGACACATGAGCCAATCCTAAGGACATGGGTAGTAGACACAAACAGTCCAGAATTCAGATCAAACAAGATATGTAAGGATGCAGAAAGTCGATATTGTGCTCGGGGAAGGTCGAAAACTGTTCTTTATAAAGCAAAAGGATTCCAAAGCATTTATCTCTCTTAACTGGTGAGCACTTTTTTTATAACGGAAGTCTATCTGTGGGCCGAATCGAATATTATAAGCAAAAATGTTCAGAAGAGACACTTTGCTAATAATTTTTAGCCCTCCCGAGAATTCGTGTTAACAAAATCAATGAAAAAATTAACACTGTTAGGCAGAGGGATGAAATTCCATTTCTGACATCTAAGACAACTGCACATACAGAAAATATGAAGGAGCCTTATAATCCCTACAGGAGTAAGATTTGACTCAACAGATCTTAATTATAGATACGGAAAATTGTATTTACTGCAGTAGATAATTACTCGGGCGAGAAAATTTATGTCAAAAGATAGATCATTACTGTTTTGGAGTAACGTATTTTTCTCTTTCAAGGAAAGCACATTGGATCATATACTCATATATTTTATATAAATAATAAAGTTATAAAGTTATTTATATATATGAAGAGTCGAGCGCTTAACTGGCGGTGTTAATTAATAAAAAAATGCAAAACTTACTCCTCCAGTCTCTGATATTTCCTCTGTTATTGTTTTTCCGGTATTTCTATCATTACGTCCTTGATTATGCTGGTAGCCCTTCAGGGAGGTTTGTATCCCTTTTCTGCTTTCTTGAAGCACCTCGTCGGTTTCATTTTCATCATGAACATCCGTTTCTAGTAGCAGGGCATTCAGTGATCAACACGATGTTAAAGGTAATGATATGATTAAAACTTTGATTGTGCTAACGTTATGTCATAATTCATGATAACGGATAACGATGATGGTGATTAGTATACACTAAAACGGCGAATGGCGTTGAAGGCACACTGTGATTGGCCATTCAAACTCCGAATCTCCTTTGCTATTCGCCTCCGAGCAACCTTCGAGCAACCTCCGAGGAACATAAGAGTTAAAATCATCTTTCTCTTCTAAATTATCTCACTGTTTAGTATATACCAAAACAACTATCGTGGAAAACAGAGGGAAAAAATTTCCTTTTAATAAAGAAGAAAGATGTGAAATTAAGCTGTAAATAAACAACGAGCCCTTACTTCTTTCAATTTTCACACGACTTTGCATGACAGCACTGAGTGTTGCTTTAGAAGCGTGCAACAGCTTGACGAAGTAGAAAAAAGTATCGAATTCAAATATAGTTTTGGATACTGACCAAAGTTTTCCTCTGATCTGTAAGCTTGTAGGAAATCAGCAAAGGCACTTGAGTTTTCCAGAAGTTCAGTGTATGAACCTTCCTAAAAAGAAGCCAAACAACAAGGACACAAAGAAAATGTATGTCAAATAATCCTGACCTTAAAACAATTGACCGCTTGATGGAAATGTTTACAGAAGAGCATACCTCTGAAACAAAGCCGTCCTGAAGAACGATGATGTGATCCATTTGAGGTAAATAGTTGATGCCATGAGTGACAAAGATTCGAGTCTGGCGAGTAATGACAAATGACAGTGAAAATTTACAGTTGCATTTTGGAAAATTGGGCCATCTTTAAGAAGAAAACGCATCAAAAGCAACAACAAAGATTTATTTACACCATAAAATCATAGTACAACAATACGTATAAATTATATTATTTCCTTAATGTGTAAAGGTCACTGGCACCCAAACTAAACACGAGGCTGACGAAACTGAGTGTCATTATGAGTCGTACCATAGGACACTCAGTGAGTGTCAGTAAGTAGCTGAGGGCCAGCACAAATGCATGAGCTTGCTTAATGGTCATCTAAAATTTTATAGTAATTCACCATGTTTTTGTTAAATTTCCAAGAAAAAGAGCCATCATTAATTCATACAGATACCCAGGATGGGATCAAGCTAAGAGACTGACTACAGAGAATAAAGCTTCAGTCCTTCTTGATCTTATTTTTGGTGGTTTTCGAGGAAATATGTAAGAAATATCTTGCTTTTTTCTTGAATGGCGATGTGAAAATCAAACAAAAGCCGCATAAGATTTCCGCAACCATTTCGATTACTTAAAGAATAGATACCTATGCAATAAATCAGACCTGTGTAGGGTACTCAGAGTCTTAGCTTGACTTTCTTTTGAGCCAAGCTAATCAACCATATTGGACTCAAAGCATTAACACCCTTGTGTTGACTTCTGACTCCAAACAGGTCAATTGTAAGTTTATATCGAACTGGTAACATTGAACAGACTTAAGGGAGATAAGCAGAATACATAATCAGATGCTCATTTCCAGTTCACCTTGTCTTTAAGCAATCCATTAGGTCCGATGACATTTTGAAATAGCTTTCGTCCAACATGGGCGTCCACAGCACTGAGTGGATCATCTAGTAGGTAGATATCAGCGTTAAAATAAACAGCTCGTGCCAGACTCACTCGTTGTTTTTGTCCACCACTGAGGTTGATACCCTGTTATATTTAAAGTAATTTTTTTCTGAGAACGAGAACAATAATTTAGAAATAACTTGAAGAATGTATCAGCGGCATTATTATTCATGTCTCTCGGTGATATGGACGACTGTAGCATCAATGCTGCCGCCCAGTTAGCCCAATGGATAGTGCACTGCACTGTTGTGCGGGAGGTCGAGGGTTCGAGCCCCGGCCGGTCCAACACTCAAGGTCTTAAAATAATTGAAAAGAATTTGCTGCCTTTCTATAACATCAGGAAATGGTTAGATATTCTAGTCTTCTCGGATAGCGACGAATAAATGGAGGTCCCGTCTCCTGCAGGGTTGGGGTAGGAGACGTTAATTTCCCACACACGAGATTACTGTGTGATGGATGTCCTCCCCTGGGGTGGGATGGATTGGAAGGTGAGATCGATGGACTGAAGCGGCTGCCAGAGGCGCCTGATATGCTGACGTCTGTTCTCAACCTTACACTGCACCCGTAATTCAGCCTCAGGCTGCAAGTGGTCAGATATAAACTATATTATAATTAAAACTGATAGAATAGTAAAGATCTTAACCAATTATAATAAGATTGCTTCTCACCCGTTCTCCAATTTCTGTAGAGTCACCAGCTGGAAGAATTCTCAAATCACTTCTCAAGGCGCACGAGTGAATAACCTGCTCATAACGAGCGGGATCCATGGCCTTATTAAACAAGATATTGTCTCGTATGGTGGCGTTTTGTATCCAGGCCTGCTGGGAAACATATGCCACAGATCCCTGTGAGAAAAAATATCGAACACTTTATTAAACGACTTTTAATCTATAAGTCCACATCATATACGCTATCTCTCTCTTTTTGAGTTAGGGGACCTGAAGACAGCGAGCTCAAAATTAACTATGTATTTTAAGTTACCTAAATTGAAAGGAGGTAATCATTCCTAAGAGATAAAATACATTACGCACGTCAACAAAAACGGTTCCATTTAACTTCTCTGTTTCTCCAAGAAGAGAGGAAAGTAAAGTAGATTTCCCACATCCAACTTGACCAACGACTGCAACAAGCGAGCCCTTTGGAATGTTTAGGTTGACACTGAAACAATAAAAAGCGACAATAAAATATGTGTTAAAAATGTGACAGAGTAAATTGCCAATAAGGGGATGTCTTTATATAAATTAAGTGTTATTCCAAAGCGATGCATATCGTGATAAATATGCTACATGCAGTTAAGCCCTTCACGAATTATCGCTTTTTATCTAGCGGTAAGTCGTTCTCACTCAAAGATTTATCGTAATGGGCCTTGGATTGTGTTCAGTGTGATATCCACACGATCTATTGCTAAGGAAACACTACACTACTCAGAGAAATTTACTGACTTAAAGTAGGTCATGTGTATCCAGTTTAACGGCTATATTGTCGTCCTAAACAATCTGACCCAAAGTGAAACAGACTGCCAGCCTGACAGATAGATAGACAAACAGATAGACAGGAAAAAACCAAGAACGAAAACAGAATAAAGGAGAAGAACAATGGGACAGTTGACAGAAGACGTTTACAAGATAACTTAGAGTACCTATACAACAGTTCGTGCACCTTCAAATTACCAACATTCTTTCAACTCCGTAAAAATTGAAAAACTCATGGCAATTCATTCAAACTCTCTACATCCGTACCCTTAGTGTTCTTCGTATTTTTTCGGTTAGCCTCTAGATGTTTCTTTCATAACTAAGACTAAAAACATTTTCCAGAAAATTGCATATTTGATTTTCGCCTTTTTATTAATTCTCTGTAATGCTATCTTACCCATGAATTTTAGGAGCATCCTTTCTATTCCACCCAAATACACCACTTTTGACGCCAATCATTTCCGAAGTAAGCTGTGTTGCTAAGTGAGAGATTAAGGGGAGTCTGTGTTAGTTCTTTACTCGTTGCTTTAAATTTAAGGTTAGCCTCCTTTACTTCGAATTACAGTCATTAAATATGGAAAGCTTGCATGCCTCAGGAATAATGAAGATATGTCAAGGCTAGGAAAATTGTCTACTGGCAGTATTGGTACAAGTTGATGCACATATGCTCACTGCGGTTCCGGTACCATCAGTTGACCCTATATTTTGGTTAAAGATAGAAATAAGATAGACAAGGCCTTGAGCGTTCACGCGTTTCGTACATTCTCTACTCAAGGAAACGCTGTCTTTATATGTATTTATAATGGCTTAAAATTGTCGGTCAGTTTGTCTGTTAGTCATTTCTGGTGATTTATTTTACGAATAGGTTTGCCTCCCCAAATCACTGGGTGAGTCATTTGTGTGGCCTATTGGCCAACGCATCGATCAGCGGAACGAGTGCTAAATCTTTGCAAGTCACGGAAATACCCACTACATTACATTGTTCTTACGTGACGTCCTCAGAACATTGTTGGGGTCCAGTTCTTCTGAATCTAAGAACTTCTCCAAACGCTTGACCGAGACCCGTGCCTTAGGAAGAAAAAGAAAAGAAAAGGAGTAAGGGAAAGTGTCAAAAATCTGCATTATATAATAATATAACTTAATAACATTAGAAGTAAAGGGGCTTTACACCGCCAAGATGATTCGTTACTTTAATTGCGTTTCGTGTCTTGTCCATTCTAACATCCTAGCTAAATATTCTCGAAATGCTAACTTCGGAGGTGCGAGGCTAAGTCTCATTCATATTTACTCAAAGGAAGTACCACTATTAAGATGAACGAAAACAGGAGCAAGACGAAAACAATTAAATAGAGCAGGAGTCATAAAATAGTTACTTTGGACCTTATATAGGAGCAATCACAACAACATTGCTCCTTTTCCGACCTACTTGTATGCAAGTTGCAATCACATCTGGAAAGAAACTAAGAGGAAAACGCAAAATTCCAAAGAGCGACAACGCCACAAACGCTTTGGAGGCGGTGAGACTGTTGCCTGTGAGGACGTAGACTGCAAACGTTGTAACAGCAACCTGTTTGGAGGAAAGTCGATTGAGACAGCAATATTAACGTTGCGTGATTGTGGTACTACATAGATGAAAACTTTCAGTGTGTTAGTATAGAATCACAGAGTTAACGAGGAAGGAATAACAGCAACGCATTTTGTGACTAACAACATGTCAAAGAGAGAACAGACAGTTCAGAAATGAGATGAAATGCAGATAACTGGACTGAAACTATTCAAAGTGAAATGGAATAGAGTGACAGATAGAATACAAATGGTACGAAATTTAACGCAAAAAATTTACTGTGCTGTCTTTTGTAGGGGATTTTCGCCATCAAAGGAAAGGTACACATTTTGCGATAGTTTAATGTATCGGGCAGTACGTGCTTTGATTTTCTCATTTTGGGTTTTTTGTTCACTTTGTAAACGCTATATTCACCATTCTTGTAATAAACTTCTCAAATTTGCTACCGTGAACTTACCATGACAGGCATGCTATTGTAAATAAAATTCAGAAAAACTTTCCAGATTTGAGACTTCAGAAGAAACGAGAGTTCCTTGTCTCGCTTGCTGCTAATAATTGACAAGAAAGATTCTTCCCAAGCATAAAGCTTTAGAACCTGGAAAAGAAAATTTTTTTTGTCAATTATAGTCCAAATGAATCCTAACTTATAACCTTTATTAGAAAATGACGGTAAACAGTACAAGGTATATTACTATACTTTATACAAGACTCCAATCTCTCTCTACGGCTCAAGCTCAGCATGAGTATCATTATTAGTATTGTTACTATTTTTGACCTAATAATATACATGAAAACATTTCTCAGTTCTGATTGGTTAAGATAAATGCAGTTTTCAGTTAATTCAGTGCAGAAGAGAGTTAATTCATTGCAGAAGAGGGTTAATTCAGTGCAAAGGAAGAAACGAACCAGACATTCTGATTGGTCAGAATGATTGGTTAATGTCAATGTCAAGGTCAATGTCACTTGCAGAGTTTGAATAACTTATTTTTGCACGTGATGCGCGCGCTTTTCTTCTGCGTAGTTATGAGAAGCTACCTCGCATTTTTTCATGTATATTATTAATAGATAATCACATGATTTTCTCGTGCAATTTGGAATAAATAAGCACTTCAAATTTTTTCAAAGACCACAAATTGCACTCACTCTACGGGCTCATGCAATTTTGTTAGTCTTTGAAAAAATGTACTCGAGCTTATTTATTTCAAATTGCACTCGAAATCATGTGATTACCTATAAAGTAACGAGTTCTGCTTTCTATTTTACTCCGCAAATATCCTGTTTAAGATACTGTAACGTGTACCTTGATTCCATTGAGAACTTCGTTAATTATCTTTATTCTTCCATCCTTTTCTGACATTTGCTTAACCTGATCGTAAAGGAGAAGTCTTTCATAAGAATTCCGAAAGATAGTGACAATTATTGAACTTCCCTATTAACAGGATGATGGTGTAGTTAAAACTGTAGAAATTCTTCTTGTAACCAAACTGAGAACTTCCTTTTTCTCAGGGATGCCCTGTTAATTTTGTTTTTTTTTTTTAGATCAATATTACACGGACATCGCAAAAAGTGAGACAAACTATTCAACACATACAAATCAGGACGTTGAATACCTGCAACTTCTTCACCACTCTTCCGACCAAGAAATTAACTGGAGTGAAAATTACCATCACACCTAGGCCAGCGTAAATCGGCCAGCCCATGGTTTGATGAAGAAAATACAAAGACACTCCAACTTGGAAGGGCCCAGACCATATCATGTTAAGATATGTCATCACATCCATCAGCCGTTGTGCGTCCACTGACATCAGGTTCACAATTTCTCCAGCTGTTGATTTCGACCGTGATTCGTTGCAGAGCACCAGCGCCTGATTAAATGATGTTAGTGGCAAATCAATCGTTCATAAGAAGAGTAGTAGAAGGATGTTTTAAGGTTTTGCAAAACAACTGCGAAGAATTCGTGTGGTGTTCAACTTCCTTAACGTCAATTCACTGAAAATCGGTAATCCTTGATAATAATAATTATTATACATGTTCCTAGTGTCAGGGGGAGAACTATATAAATAATTACGAAAAATTACGTTGTGACTCGAAATAACCTCATAAATTTAGGTTGTTAGTGATTCAATCGTTGATGGGTAATTTATCAAGTAATTCATGCTTGCACTTTTCATGCCTCCTTTTTTTCCATTCTAACTTAGTATATGGAAACAAAATAGCAGCCGAATGTACTAGAAATGAGTTGTTCGACTAAGCAGCTCACCTTTTCATATATTAGACCAGTAACAGCTGAACGAATTTTCATACCAAGTGTGACCATTATATGGAAATACTGCTGAAGGACGAGGGACTGCAATGTTGCTGACACAAACATGGACCCAGCGTATACGTAGCCAATCCATATTTTCTCAGAAGAGGACTTGTCTTCTATGTATTCAATAAGCATTCTAAAGAAAGAGACGAACATAGAAGTGTTTCTTCCAACGCAAAGTGATATCACTCCTTTACATCATTGTTTTGAATTTTCAAGCCCAAAGTGCGAAGGGTTAGATTTTGGAAAATTCGGAAATGATCGTAAACTTGAGAGTCCTTGATTTTTAAAGTAACTTTCCTTCTCCTTGTCGGCATACGAATGTATACAGCACAATATGGAGAATATACGTTGTAAATATATTTGTGTGTTATTATATTCATATCTATGTGTTTAAGGTGTTTTGGTAAAAGCAACGATTAGCCGGGTAGTGGTATTTCAAAGTATTCTACCGAGGAAGAACAAGTTTCAAGTTTCCAAGTTTATTAGGCCTTCCAAAACAATTACTTACAATGAACACCGCCTACAAATAGCGAGCTAATCTAGGCGGGCGATGTTAAGGACAAACAAACACGAATTAATAATTGAAAGCGTTAAAAAAAAAGTCGATTTTGAACAGACACCAATCACTAGCGGGCTTTGAAATTGGCCTATGCAGAAGTTTATACCGTGTTTTTTTTTTTTTTCTCAACTTATGTATGCTTACCTTAATAACTGAGGTTGTACAAACAAAAAGCAGTCGTGGAACAGTTTAAAGATAGCGGCTAGAAGAAATTTCCATCCGTACATCTTGACTAAAACCTTCAAAAGTGAAGGTTTTCTCTTGTTGCTTAGTGATTTGGTCTTCTTTCGATTTCTATCAAGTAATGAATCAGTTTCACTGGGCTCAAAGCCACAAGCATCTTCAACCAGGAGTTTTTTCTTCCTGTTAAGAATAGTAAATAGATGAGATCTATATTGGGGTTTTTGTATCTAATACACTAACCACTTGGCGTCCGCCTCTGTGATGCTGGTCAGAAAAATAAAAATTATGGCAAACATTGCCTCCGTAAAAGAAGTGAGAAGCGGGCGTCAAACAAACTTGCTAATGAACCTACCTGTTGCATTTTCTTTGTTCGTGATTCCAAATGGATCTCACTTTGGGAACAATGTATGAAGCTCTGCTCTTCCAATTTAGTGCCCAGAGGTCCTTGTCCTCGAGAGGCCTTTTGTATCCGGTAAAAATTATCCTGTGGAAAGAGAATAAGAAATAACTTTCTATGATTCAGAAGTTCAAGCAAACGGAAGTATTTCTTGCTCTTCCTCCGCCTTGCTGATACCTACTTCCAAAATATAGTAATTTTTCCCTCTTGTTAGTTTGTTAAATAGAATCGAGTTGGCACCGTTCCATTGCTTCCCAGTATCCTGCAGTTAGAAATGTTCCTTTGTTTGCCTAAACACGTAAAATACCAGGCAGCCATGGTAAAGAAGTTAATAATATACGTGAAAATTGAGTGTCTTTCTCTAAAAACTCAGTTCAACGCATTTACTACGAAACAGGAGGGTTCCAGCAAATTCGGTTTCAATTCGATCATTCTGCTTGATGTTAGTTTATGGCAGAAAAAAGTGTCTATGTTAGAATTTTTACTAACTTTCCCTTCTATATTTGTCCGACGGGTATATAACACGCATCGTGACCCCACATCTATCTCAGTATTTAAAGGTAAGTTAGTTAGCAATTTCGGTTACCAGTTCAACCACCAAAACGTGATTCTTGAAAGGCATGTTGCTTTATCTTCGGGACAGGAAATCTAAAAAGAGAGCAGGAAAACGATAGAACAGGATAAATATTTTTGAAGGAAACTCTGTGTTGACATAAGAGCCCTAAATCTCGCTAACTTTTTGCCACTTTTGGTATAACTTATAAAATGCACGACAAATTAAGTCAAACTCATGCGCTGTTTTACAAGATTTAATGATAAATCAGCTTTAAATTGAGTGTCGAAAAACCAAAACCAAATTCCCCACAACCCCTGCAGGGGCGGATTTAGGGGAGGGTACAGGGGTGTACACCCCTCCCCCCCTGAGATGACCTGCGGCTTTCTAATACAAGTGGTATTCTCCAAAAAAACAAAACAAAACTATGTGGTTTATTGGTGTTGAAGTAGAGCAAGAGACGAGGTTGAAGAATTTATGTTAAACGGCGTAAAAATGGTAGTATGGCACTGAAGTTTGGAGCATTAGCCCTTCTATTGGTCCGAGCAGACGTTGTGGTCACCAGTCAGTTACACCATTCTTTAGTGGTGCACCCTCCTCAAAAAAATCCTGGATCCGCCCCTGCACTAATCAAAACAAAACTTTACTTCGACATTAGCCACTGGGAAATCAGATTAAAAAAAGTAACCCGCTTGAAGCGCGAAAGAACGCGAGTGACCAAGTCACTGGGACTGGTTTTAGTTCTTGCATTTGATTGGTTGAAATGGTGGCGCGAGTTTTCTAGACTAATCACACAACGACGTACCGCAAAAACAAAGCAACCCAGGCTGGTCTTTTCGATCCCCAATTGAAAACTGCTCTAAAGTAAAGAATGATTCAATTGACCGCCTCACCCTCTTTCTTGTCTCGTTTGTATGATCTGGTTCCCAGTTGACACTGAAGTTGTTTTCATGATTCGAATTGGACGATGTTTCAGTCATTTTCGCCTAAAGATGTGAAAAGAAGTCTTGATTTGCCTTAATGTACACATTGCATCCTGATGCATTCTGATGCATTCTCCTCGATCATATGTAGTCCAGGTCCTGTTAGAACCCACGTCAAAACCTAATTCCAACCGTTCGAGAAAAATACGTACATTTTCAAAATCATTAAAAAAGCCGGGAATTCCTCGTGCAAAACAAAATGGGCTCGCGAATCGCGTTTAATTCAGCTCTTTATTCACGAGACACGTTTTTATATAAAAAAATTAGTTCCCGTGAACATAGAAGATCTTATCATCCTTAATAACGATTCACGAATGAAAAAGAATCAAATCACGATCCCTAAGAAAAAAAAAACCGCCTTATCTGTCTATCGATGTACTTTTCATTGTTGTGTCTCGTCACGCAACGTCACGTCAAACGTTATGTCACAATTAAGTCAACCGTATTGTCTATTCTAAGTTCTTCCAAGAGCCTACAACACCATGATATTAACAAAAAAGCGTGAAAAATGACTCACGTACTACTAAATAAAACGTCGATGAATTGAGAAATCATTTTCCGGCGAAAAATGTCACCGTATTGTCTAAAAGTCCTGTACTGAATATACTCCTCGACCTTGTGTGAAGTCCACGAGGATTTGAGGAAAAGGTAAATTTTCCCTCGCCCTTTTTACAAACGTTTTCTTTTAAGTGGGTTAAGCTACTTTTATAATGAATATGTTTTGTAATAGGACAGATGACGAAAACTACTTGTAGACAATTTACCACCCACAATTTGACCGCCTTCATACGTAGCCCTTAAACTCTACCTCGCATTCGTGATCAACGTCTCAACACGAGGTTTCGAAGCTTATCTGTCACAGCCATCTTATCCTGATCATGCTTTTCCTGTGTGAAATCGAAATAATTTAAGAGAAAAACCCTTACTCGGTTATCGCAACAAAGACGATACATATGTTTTGTCAGCGCTACTGAATATTCAAACGAAACTGGCACGAAAGTATTCAGTTTGCCACAAACCTCAGGTCAGTACGATGCGTGAGACGCTAGTTTTTCTCCCTCAGATTGTTATCATTCAAATGGATCATGATTTATGTTTTCCAAAACGCCTGAACGAACAGCTCGATACGAGCTTCCAGTAATGTTACCGGGGTTTTGCGACCGACATTTTTAATATATTATTAACTCTGATGTATGCTATTGTGCTACTGGTATCAAGGTTCAATCGCGTTTGTCACGCAATTGCTGTGCATTTTAGTGAAGCCCCTCAGCACTAGAATGAATAGTCAATTTTACAGTTCCGTGCTTGGTTGCCAAGGCTTTAAACGATAGTAATGATACATACGTCGGTGCTTTTCAAATGTAAATTACTTTTATATCGTGCTAACTAGATACTGGTCTCCATCACAACAAGGTCACCTTCAGCCTCAATCTAACTCAAGCTTGCCAACTAAGTAAACAACTGTAAAATGGCCTTTTACTAGAAGTACTAAATCAATCATCGTTATAGTTCCTCAATCCCACAGAGGACAAACAAGAGCAAGGCTCAGTAATATGCTTAAGTGTATTACCAAGATTAATTCCCTTTACGGTTATTTCTAACGTGTGTGACAAAATATCAAACTCTTGAGAATCTAGCAAATGGTTCCCATGGTATAAACTGACTTGGCAGAGAAATTCTGGCAAATTGACAAACGTGTGAAAAAATCTGGTTCTGTCCTCGTGTACCGGTTCACAAGAGCCAATACAAAAGACCAACCAATATACAATAGCTAACCGATAACTCCTAAACAAAGAAAGAACAATGGTAATTCCCTTGTGAACCGGTACACCAGGACAGAACCAAAAATCTTATATAAATAGCTTATCAGTGTTTAATAAACCTACTGATACCACCTATAGTTATGTCAAAATGAGAGAAAATTAAAAGAACATTTTGTGCTGAAAGGAGAGCAGTTGAAATCTGCATTAGTCTGCACTTAACACTCCGATGTGGAGTTAGGCTAACACGTGCGTTGATGTAAGGTGTTAAAATTGTTAGTTGGTAACTACTCGAAAGTACTGAAGCGAAGTTCCCGTTTGATAATTTGGTGTCCACTTGGTTTCAGTGACGAACTCTCGAAACTACAGCCGCTTACCTTGAGTGTTGGAAGAAGCGTTCTCGAGTCAGGTTGTTGTTGACTGGAATAAGGGTTATATTCGCTTGTCTTATCTTAATAAGCATAATACGGTGACTGCAGCGACAGTAATGATATCGATCCGTTTCCTGAAAGGTGCAGAAAAATGTGTAGATGAGGTGTTAAATAATCCGTGCGAAAATTCACACCTCGTGAGGGTTCTATACAACAATACAGATAATTGGCTTCATGGGTCTGCTCAGAACTTCCCTGGCCAGTCAATTCATGTCCTTACAGCACTTTTATTCAATTTGATTCCTGTAAAACGTTTAAAGTAAGCAGAAACTGCACATTAATTGAAAGTGATTAACTTATATTGATCACTCAAAGTTCTTTAGCAAAAATGTCATTTTGAATATAACGCGTGTGAACTAATCAATTAAGGAAGCTGTAAATGTAGATGGTCTAAAGCCTTCAGATCAATGTCACATAAAGGGTTTGAAAAAAAAATGGACGTATATTCTGTAGAACATCCAAAGAGTAATTACATTTGTAATATAGGTTAACTAACACTTATAAATGAATGGAATAATGCTGTAGGAAAAATAAGTAGGGGAAGTGCTGATGTGGTAAAATTTTACTTCTTACTGATTAGAAGTATTTGAATCGCAAACCAAAGCGGCACTCGAATGACTGGAACTTAAAAATCCCTTTTTATCTGTTTGCAGTGTGGGAAACATGAATAATCTTATAATAATAAAAATGGCAGTCCTGTAGTCGACATTTCAAGTAGTGGGCGACTGTCTTTACGGAGTGCCTTTTAGTTTGATTCTCAGTAATGCTACACACCGTGTGGTTCAGCGAAGGCGATTGAAAGACAGGGCGTGTTAGAAACAAATTGACAAACTAAATTACAGGCTGCTTTGTCTCGTTTAATAGTTGCAGTTTACAAGAGAATGTAAAATCATTTTATTGTCAGGAAACTGCGAGATGATTTTATATTGTTTTCCTTCCTACTTTGTTCTATTTCTATACAATTTAAAGTCGCGCTTTTGCGTGGCAATGTAAGAATTACGCAGCGCTGGTAGCTAGTTATTTCTCGTTAGCAATGCAATCGCGCTGTTTTCGTTAGATAATTCTCATTACTAGTTGCCGGCTGTGATCACGGAGTTTTCTGCTCTCAGGCCAGAGCTAATTACCTTGTATAATACGGATGCGTTATTAACCAAGCGCGAGGTTAAGATGGCTGGATATTGGCCGCGTTCTTTTTCTGCATTTTTATGGACCGAGACGAAGTCCAGGTCTATAAAAATGCGAAAAAAGAACGAGCCATCTTGACCGGAAAAGCTTGGCTGATAAAGGATTTATTATATTGCAAAAAGATTTCGCTTTATTGAGAATTAAGAATGACTTGTTTACTTCGAGAGCCAGGAAAGAAAGCCAAATGTGTTTGTAGCGCAACAAACTCACGAGAGTCGTTTCTGTTTTCTTTGTTTTGGCTATCTTCTGCCGCTTTTTGCGTTTCCATCGCCGAAATTGTCCAAGAATTACGAACGTAGTTCTAATTCTATTCTTTTTTTTCATGCGCGGGATCATTGCGGGCAATCCCGAGCGGGTAAGATGGGCTCATCTTGCCCGCCCGGGTAGTCAATCGGAACACAAGATTCGCTTCATCTTGCTCACGGGCGTTGTCTCTAGGATTCCCTGTGAGTGCGGGAAAGTCTGCATCGGCTAAATTGGCAGACCTTTTATTTATTTATTTATTTATTCATTTTATTTATAAATTGGCAGGCCTATGCAAGAGAGAACCAAGTGTCACCGGCGCGGTTCTTGAGGTCTTAATTGATGTGGTCTTATTTAGTCACTTACTTACTTACTTACTTACTTACACACTCGTTGACAGAGAGCTTTACTGGCTTTAAAGCAGTAAGCTCTAACATAAATGAAAGATTACGAAACAAGTTAAAGAATGAATGAAGGAATAACAAATCTACGAAGTTAATAAGTGACACAAACACTATCAAGTAGGTTAATAAGTGACACAAACACTACCAAGCAGGTTAATCTTGGCTGATAAATTTCAGAGTGAGGGATTAAGAGACGCGTAAATGTTCCCAGTCCTTAATAAGAGCAGAAAGTTGTTCACAAGCAATGCTTGTTGTTTTTATTCATCTAGCTACATCTCCGACAGTGCAAATTGAGTCTGAATAAAAACTTTTCACAACACGGAAAAAGAGGCTACAATATATCCTTCCAAAAAGCTGACTATCTAACTAAACACGAGTCTACCATAGGTTCAGTAAAAATCTATCTATATGACCTCGCTTTTAGTTACCTCAAAGGATTTTTAACCCATTTGGAGATTAAATCATATGTATGAAAATGTGAAGGCATTCGTAATGTACCGAAAAAACTGGGTAAAGAGAGTAAGTTTGGAACTATGAGAAAGTAAAACGTTATCTTTTCCTTTCAAAATAAGAGGAGAAATTTGGAAGAAAAATGGCCTTTGTACAACATTTCAGGGGTAGCGAGAAACTCGGGACATTTCACTGATGACTGGGTAAATGGGTGTTGTCTATTAGAACAGCCAAAGAAACCATTTAAACATTAAATTATACATAAACGGATGCTGTTTTCTCAAATCGAGCACAGAATGGCTCAAGCCTCCTTGCCAAAGATTGCAGAAGATCTTCAGTTGGCAGAATCCTTATCTTGCAATGTGCAGACAAAGTACTAAAGTTAAAAAAAAAAAATGAATTTCGGGATCAAGTATCATATGCTTAACTTAAAGGCTTACTCATCATACCTCGCAGTACATTATAGCCTTAGCGCTCCCATGTGGCCGCGTTTGCTTAAACTTAAATTGCAATCGTTACATACTACGAGCTTGAACTACAAATCCAAAAGCGAGGCGAGGTGCGAAATGCAAAAAAAATTCTTACTTAGGCGAACTTCTAAAGGCTGGGCTTCTCTGTGGACGTTCTTGTCACTAGAGGCTTGCTTTGAACATTAATTTCGCCGAAAACATTTACTACTACTAACTACTCCTAAGAAGGCTTACAATAGGAAAAAAATTAAGCTAGTCCAGCGTCTTGTGCCATGGAATAAAATATGCCCCCCATGGCCAAGAGGTTTTCAGGACTGTCAAACTCCACCACGAAACCTTTATCCAGAACCATGATCCTAAAAAGAAATAGATGAGCACTAATTCAGGATCACCACCTTTGTGTATGGCAGAAAACGTGAAAGCTTTATTAAGAGGCAGGACACTTTGCCATAGGAGGGTTCTATTGTGTTTGGTGCGCCACAACAGGCTCTCGAGCTAACAGTAATGTCCCTCGAAGCTAGTTTGCGTGAGGGATGCGGCCATAGGTACAAGCACAGGAAGCACACATAACCATTGTGAAACATGGACCTGAGGCAATTCTTATGCTGATATACATAGGTAATCGCATGGGGCCGTGTAAAATTAAGGATTAATATCACGCGTGTTTACGGAAGTTGCTGAAATTGCCCGTGTCGCGCAGCGACGAGGGCAATTTCGGCAACTTCCGAAAACACAAGTGATATCATTCCTTAATTTTACGAGGAACCATGTGATTACTTGTTTAAAATATAAGGGGAAAAATGTTTTCTTACTGATCTCGCGCAAAACGGGACGCCATTGTTACAAAACTAACAGAAATTTCTTTACCTTGGCAGCCGTTGCTAAGCGATTTTCAGCCAATCATTTTCAAGTAATTTTGCCCGGGGCAATTACAAAAAATTAAGAAAAAATGCCCTCTGTCCTGACCAATCACAATTCAGTAATTTTGTCCCTTATATGATAAAACTTAAAAACATAGCAAACGAAAACTGAGGAAACATCAATCTTATGTTCCTGTTACCTCATGAGTATTACAAACCTGGTATAATCCATAATGGTGTTGAGCCTGTGAGCAATGGTGAACACTGTACGGTCAGCGAACTCACGCCTAATCGTTTGCTGAATGAGGTCATCAGTTTCCAAGTCCACTGCAGCCGTGGCTTCGTCCAAGACCAGAACTTTGCTTTTACGAAGCAGGGCACGTGCTAAACACACCAACTGCCGTTGACCAACACTGTTAAAAGCATCAAAGAGTAAAGATGCAGATTATACTTCAGTGGCATTAAAGGACCAAAGCTGAGAGAAAAAGTCGACACAAACGCGAACGAGACATGCAGACAGACATCTCCTTCGATAAAACCACATTCACACCACCAAGTGCCCCCTGGCAAGTGCGTTGGTCATCCAAAATTGTTCGCCGTGTATATCAGCAAGAAAAAAGTTCTCGATGACATTTGTCGAGGCATAGGGTGCTGGCAGGCCCTTCATTATTAGCGCTGCGACACGAACGTTTCTTAGCCCACGAGAAAGTGTGCGTTTTTGAGTCTAACGAACCGGCGAGAGGTCTACTAGTGGTCTGGCACTAATAATCATTTGTACCAGACCCCCGCCAAACCTCTCCCGACTCGTCTCCAATCTTCTCGCCGGTGGAGAAACGCGTGTCCTGCGCTAATAATGGGTTCTGCTCGCCGGGTAGCCGAGGCAACCGCGAAATCAAATTTTAGCCCTATTTGTGTTTATCTGTTTTAAAAGTAGGAAAAACCTAATATTTTTTCTTCATTAACATTCCCTCGGAAAACCTTATCATGGTGATGCTGCTGTAAATATATCTCTGTTCTACCTTAGGTTACTTCCTTCCTCACTGACAGGATAGAGAAGCCCTTCTTCCAAGCCCGAGACGAAGTTCTTCAAATGGCTCAATTCGAGGATTTTCCACAATTCTTCGTCCGTGTGGCTGTCAAATGGATCCAGGTTTAGACGAAGAGTCCCGGAAAACAACACGGGATCCTTAGCACAAAAACGAAAGCAGACAGTGCGACTGTTAATAGTCCGCGTCAATGCAAATATAGATGTAAATTTCAAATTGGAATGCGTTTTTCTTGTTCCCCTCAATACTCTTTAGGGCTGCTTTCAGTGTAGGAAAGACTGGAATCATAGATTACGTGCTTTTTGCAGTATACGGGGGGTTAAATAGATATCAGAAACTTTTTGCAGTTAATATGTAAAAGTGACCAAACACGGGCTGTAAACTCAGCCCTCATGCTGTACCCAAAAATACAGACGGGATGATTTTGAGTTATATCTTCCGATTCGTTTTGTAGTAGGCCAAGAGCATTATAAACATTGATCATTCAAACTCTCTCTACGTTTCAATTCTTAAGATGCGCTTCATTACTTGGGGGATGATGGTGAGTCGTGACCGCAAATCCTGCAGTCCAATCTTGGAGATATCAATTCCATCAATAAGAATCCGTCCACCAGCTCTCTCCAGAATACGAAACAGTGCTAAGGTAAGAGTTGACTTGCCAGCTCCCGTGCGACCCACGATACCAATCTAAAAAAGAATTTTTGATAATGGTGACAAATTTCTAAACAAACTGTGGTGCTGTGTCGGTGGTGGTCGGAGCGAACAGAGGAAATGTCAGTTACATTTGTTTCACAACCAGCAAAAATGGAGCTACGCTTTCAGTGGAACATGGTGACGTGAAAACAAGAACAAATTAGTTCAATGAAAAGCGTTCGCTGATACAATGGTGATTAAGAGTGCCGATTTGAAAGATAATTTTTTCCAAAGTTTTGCGGCTCCCTGAACTGCCTACACGTAAAGAAAAGCTGCAGACTGCCAGTTTACATTATTAAGTCAGTTGATAAAACCAAATTATCCTAAAAGAAATTGACCACAATGGGTCAGTAAAGACAAACTGTGCTTCTCCTTCGAAAAAGTAATGAAGTAAGGAATACGTAGAATGAAATACCTTTTCTCCTGGTTTAATATCGCAGTTGATCTGTTTTAATACCAGAGGTAATCCTTCTCTGTATTTCAAGTCAAAGTCCTCAACGACAATGTTTCCAGCATCAGGCCAGTCATCTGGGGGCCGGTTGTCTGGGATAATCCAGTCAGCCTGTATTAAACAACCCCAGATGTCGTTTACAAAAGCATGCTTTCTTGTAACATACTCATAGTCAACATTTTTTAACTAATCATGACGAATGAGAGAACAAAGAAACCAAATTTCTTTCCTAAAAAAATTCAAAAGAGGAGAGGAAAGAAAAAAACTCAGTATTTGGAAGGCACAAAATGTTTCCTTTTGTTTATTTGATTGGGATCTTTCCTATTCATCTTGAATTGTACGAAAACTAGCGTTACTGAGGACGAAACTTCCTTTTCCTCACTTCCTTCTCCAGACCGTTAAAACAATGAAGAACGAAAAGTGCGAAAACGAACAAGACAGGCGTTGTACAAGAAGAATCATCACATCCGATCGCTATTATGAAGAGTTCGTCGTGTTATTTTAACTTACTACTGTTTGTTTTACAATACCTCAGTTGGCGCTTCTGAATATTCCTTGACCCGCTCGACAGACACAATATTAGTTTCAAGCTCACTGCTCATTCGCACCATCCAGTTCAGGGTGTTAGTAATCTTTAATAACAAACACGCAAAATAAGTTCGAGCAAACTCTTAAGACTTATCTGTTTATTTTTTTTGCACTCATTTTATTTATTCATAATGATAATAGGACACCGGGTGCAGTCTAATTTGGTTCGTAATGATATCAGCGATTGACAACATCGGACGACTGCAAAGCAGGGGGATCTGATTTGTCAATAGGGACCTTAAGCAGTCAGGATGGCAACGCCAAGGAAGACTCCGATCAAAAAATGAATTTCTACTCTTAGTTAGAATTTCAAACATGGCTGCAGGAGCTTACTGTCTCATATGGCGCCACAGCTCAACTTCAGCATGACGTATAAAAGTAGCGTTGAGTTCCAAATGGAAATTAAAACAATTTGCCGTCGCGGTTTCGGTTCGCAGACGACGCAAATTTTGGCGACTTCACGTTGTTGTTTTGCAGAGGACGGCTAGGAAATGTACAAAGTTTTAAAACGCACGTGCTGAGCTATTGTTCTGCCAATTAGACCTCTTGTCTTTCCACGTCCTCGTTGCCGTTTCCGTCGTGGTTGCTTAAGGTCCCTAATCACAGTATGATTCCAGACCTAATCGGACGACACGAAGTACTGCTACTGATTCATCATTGCCATAACAATTTCCGAAAAAAAAAAAAAGAAAAAAAGAAAAAAGAAGATATATAAAAAAGGAAAATGTGTCTGAAGAGATAATGTCTGAAGAAATAAATTTCTCTATTTTGGAAGTTCCCCAGTTTCTTAGGATAAGCGGTTCTTGCTATTGTTGCTGTGATTAATTCTACGATTGGCGAATTTAGCTGAGGGGACTTAGTATGATTACAACTCTACAGAATAATTAGTGAAAAATAAACCAGCTTATGCATCAATCACATTTGAGAAAATTGTAAGGGTTATGATTTATTAGAAAAACTTAATTGTAACCACACGCTGGTTTACTGGCAGAACTTTGCCTCCCCCCCCCCCCCCTCCCAAAAAAAAAAAAAAAAAAAAAAAAAAAAAACCAAAAGAACCAAAAAAACCAAAACAATTAAAAAAAATCAAAAAACAAAATCAAAACACAAATGAAAAACAAAAGAAAAACAGAAGGAAACAAAAACAGGCCTTCGCTAGCCTCCTCTTGCGTCCCTTCAAAATTAAAAGAGAAGAAAAAGGACAAGAAAAAGTAAAAGAAAAAGGAGAGGAAGAAGAAGAAACAAAATAAACCAACCTGCAAAGCATACGTGATGGACAATCCCACAAGGCCACTTTCTATCGAGTCACGACTAATGACAGAGAACAGCCCGGCAAATAGAATGATCAGATTTCCAAGGAACTCCAGACGCAGGGCAAGCCACCTGAATGAATATATCAATTTGGTGTTATCAACTGATTTGATAATGTAAATTCGGCACCATAAAGAGTTTCTTTGGCTGACGTTTCAAGCGTTAGCCCTACCTCAGAGCGAAGGACGAAGCGTTAAGGGTCGGGACATCAGCTTTAGTTACACTAAACGGTGGCTAATTTACATTATGAAGTCAGTTGATACACCAATTACCTTCTTATATCCGCCATCTATCGCAGTACCACAGTTCCTTTAGAAACTCACCTTACCCTCTTTATTCTTGAATGGACATATCGTTGAGTGGGGAAAAAATAAGTAAGGACTCATACGGGCAATAGAGAATTTACCTGTTGGCTGTAACTCCTGGGTAATAAGCCACATGATTTTCGTCAACTCTGTGGTAGTTTTCCCGGACTAAGCGCTGTTGTTGAGCAAATGCACGGATGGTGCTGGCTCCGTTGATTGACTCAAAGAAGTTATTGTAGATTGGTGACCGAGTTACGGACTCGATTCTCTTAAGCTGTCGTGAACTGGCCACATATACTCTCTGTAAAATAAAGGGATAACACATGTCAAAAACAAGATTTGAACTTACAGTTTGAATTTTAACGTATCGAAAATGCCCCATTATAAGTCATTGCAACTTCGATATTATTTGTTTAACGCATGTCAGATTTGTGATATCAAATAAGAGACGCACATGGCTGGTTTAGCCACCAACTGTATGTTGTAACTATCAACGAGTAGAGAAACTTTCAACTGAGGGTCGAAATTTATACTAGATTGCATTGATTATCCCTTACTTCGCGCTGTGATTGGACCATAAAACTCGTACAACTCTTCTCAACCAATCAAATGTAGAACTATGTTTCCCTTTCTTTTGATCGGCCGTTGTGATTACTTTGGTTTGAGTTTTACCATACCCAATCAAAAAGCGCTCTATAGAAAGAGTTAATAATTCTTTCAACGTAAACTTTTTACCTGAACAAAAAAGTAGACAAGACCAAGGGGCAGAATTACAACCAGAAATATTGGAGTCGCAAAGCTAATGGCAACAATGGTTCCCAGAACACCACAGAACGTTCGCAAGAACATAATCAGAGTCATGGGAACCTTGTCATCGATTGTGCTGATATCCTTGGAGAAGCGGTTCACGATCCTCCCCAGGGGAGTGGTCTCAAAAAACGACATGGGGGAGTGTAAGACATTCTCAAGAAGAGTCTGATGCAGATAGCGTGACGCAATTTTCGATCCAACAGCCAGGGCTAGGGATGAAACGAGTGTGCTAGTAGCTTGCAAAAAGCCAAGACCGCCATAAACTCCTAGGTACATGTCACGCTCTTTGTCTGAAGTGACGTTGGTTGAACTCCAGCGGGCCAGCCAAATTCCAGAAGAAACTGAGGCAGCTTCTGCAAGGAATACGAAGAACAGTATGCTGACTGCCAAGTAGACTTTGACTGATTTTGCGTAGGTCCAGAACACTGCAAATTTGACCTGCAATTATAGAAAAAAAACATTTTAACCAATTATCCAAAAACCTTATAAAACAGCTTTCTCGCGGTGTAATAAAAGTAATTTAAAAAGAGAGAAACTACCCCCAAAGTTCGGCCATTCTTTCTCTACGTACGTTTGTATGTTAGCTTTTATTTCTTTGTTACTTTTTTCTGATTCGTTTTGTTTTGTTTCAGTCATGTTTAACGTCACCTTCGTGGTCCTCGAGAAACGCGATCGTTTGGAAATCAGACATTGTTTAAATGGTGCATCGTGCATTTTCGTCGTAGATCACGGTCAATAAAAGCAAAGTAGCGAATAATAAATTGAAAAATACCCGTCCAGTTTCGGATTTTTCTTCTTCGATAATCTTGTCTTCTCTCTCTTCATCGGGTCTAGTGAACGTACAATCCAAATCGGCCGTGTCAACGGTTACCACAGACAAGCTATCTGCTCGCTTCCTTCGGAAAACTGGGGCTTCCATCTGACTGTCCATTCGCTCCAAGCGACTATCCTGCCTCTCCAAATGACTGCCTGAGCGTTGAAACCTGACATCTATTCCATCTGTGTCTTCTGGAACTTCTTTTATCGTTGGTTCAATCCTGTGTTGTGTCTCTGCCATTGAAAAAAGGTTACAAAGAACCCGTAAGGCAACGACATGATCAATTTTCAAGCAGTTCCTTTTGGATGGTTTCTTTACGATGCTACTCGTCACATCAGGATTTAAATTAAGATTTAAACTCTTAACCTCATGAAGCTGCTTTCCGTCCTATTTGACGGTCGTTACCTCGTGCTCTTGAAATATCGTTCGAACAATAAATACCCTTAAGATATTTTGAATATATCAACAAAGTTGAAATGGTAAATTGGCCACCGTTACGATTATAAAAGCTGACGTTTCGAGTGCTAGCCCTTCGTCGGAGCGAAGTTGAATATTTCAACTTTGTTGATAATTCAAGTTATTTCGTTACCCCCACCGACGCAGCCCCCAACAGTTTCTTTAGAAACTATCAGCCTTTATTCCCTTAAGATATTGACCGCTACCTACCATCCTCCTCCACATTCTGTTCAGCAGCAAATGTGTTCAGAAACTCAGAAAAGGCTCCCTCGTTCGCAAGAAGTTCTGAATACGTTCCAACCTGACCAAAAGGAAAATCTATCTTAATTGGTAGAGAGCATATGATCTGCGCAATTGTTTTACACTGGGCTTGTAATGCTCTACATGGGACACTTTTAATTTTGACTGCGGAGTCACCGTGCCACCTGGTGTCAGTCCTTCCGTCCGTAAGATACGCAGTAAACCGAGAATATTTGGCTGCGAAGTCACCGTACCCCCGTGCGTACCCCTGTGCGTACCCCCGTGCGTCGGTCTAATTTCAAGTGTATAAAGGGAGTTAGTTTCTAGAGAAACTGTGGTACCGTGTCGTTGGCGGTAACAAGGTAATTTGGTTTTATCAACCTAGTTGATAAAACCAAATTACCTAATTTCAAGTGTAACAGCGTATCAAAAATCTTACATAGGTGCGCAAACTGAATAAACGAACGGTAAGTAAAGTCAGTTTTTTTTTACGTTTCGTCTCGATCAAGATGACATTTTGAAGCTTCATGCGAAAAGACAACATGCTTCTGAACAACAAACTTCTTCGACTACAGCGCAACTTTAGTTCAAACTTGAGTCACTATCGTAAAGCTACCGACTACCTTAAAGGAATCAAAGTTTACTCTAAAGCTTAAGAAAACGTACCTCAGATATTCTTCCATCTTGCAAAACAATGATTTGATCCACTTGAGGAAGAAAGCCAACTCCATGGGTAACAAAGACGCGAGTCTAAGGAGAATAAAATTGCACTTGACTTTTACATTAAGAGAAGATACCGGAAAAGCTCCAGTAGTTGAAAATTTAGAGATGCTCTTTAGCTGTACCTTCTTTCTGAGTTTCCCCCTTGGTCCGATAACTTTATCAAATATGTGTTTTCCAACATGTGAGTCCACAGCACTAAGTGGATCATCCAACAAGTAAACATCAGCATCAAAATACACAGAACGTGCAAGACTGATACGTTGTTTTTGTCCTCCACTCAGATTTATACCCTAAAAACAAACAGAGGGTAAATTTCCAAAAGTAATCACATCCACAGTTTTCAGTCTCAAAAGCATTTGCCCATGCAACGAATGTAAAAAACAAGAAATGACAAGTCCATCCGTCCAACCCTGCGCCACTGCCTTTGTTGCAGTTTCTGTAACTTGAACAAGCAATTAACCGTATCTACATGTAGATCTGGCCCCTTTTCGTTAAAATGGCAGATTAAGCTAACAAACAGATAAATCGCTATTCAGCGGATGAGTTTTGAAAATCTACTCAGTAGATAGCGTTGTCCATCTTTCGAATAAACAGGCCTAGTCACTTTTGGAACTACACTTCAAGTTGTCTCGAAAAATCGAGTCAACATGGTTGACTGAAGCGATGCAAGCCGTTAATCACCTGGTTGATAATTTGGTTCAGTAGGCCGTCAGATCGATTCGGGGCAATCGGTGCGTTAGTTCCACTGCTCGACAGTTCGCTGATTCGTGAGGTTGTCGGTTTCTTTTCAATAGGATTTTAGCGTGAACGTTATTTTTTTCGTCACGGTTGCTGCACGCTGCTCAATGTGATAAGTAAAACTTATTTTTGTGCTGTCAGTTTAAACAATTATTTAGATCAAAACAAGGGTGCAAGTAACCTCGATTACTACTCGAACGTATGTAAATAAAGCACTCTCAAAATTAATAACTGACAACGCCATAGGCATAAAGCGTGATAAAAATGTGTGTGGCAATTAGGTTCACGCATTGTATTTCCGCTATATTCTCGGAATTCTGGTTCGTTGGTCCTCTCGGCACAGGTCAGTCGATTCAATAACGTCAATAACGCAAAACAGTCAGCGCAACTGCAAAGTATACATAACTGCTGCAAGCAACGTACCTTTTCCCCAATCTCCGTCATGTCTCCCCCGGGTAAAATATCCAGGTCGGTCCTCAAAGCGCAAGTACTGATGGTTTTGCAATAACGTTTAGGATCAAAACTTCGTCCAAAAAGGATGTTGTCTCTCAGTGTTGCATTTTGTATCCAGGCCTGCTGAGGAACATATGCCACAGAGCCCTGGAAACAAATTCAAGAATTAGTCTTCAACTTGCACCGCATTAAATGATTTTTAATTCCTGTCTTATCATAGTTAACAGAAAGATTAGCGATGAGTCAGTGAGTTTCCATACTGAGCATGCGCAACACTGGTTGCTATTTTCCTTTCGACTAAACGCACGTGTTAAGCGACGTACTGTACGTACTGTATTTGCTCTAACTCTGCCCAACGATTCTTACGTCAAAGAAAAGGAGGCTTTTGGCGCCGCATTAGCCCAGATTGCTAAGATAAGATCAGTGTGAGCTTAGTTGATAAAGAACACACCTAACACGAAATAAACAACAACCACAATGGCGATGGCTACCACAAACAAAAACAAAGAGACAAGCGAATAAAGAAAAAATAAGCAAAAAGAAAAATAATAATAACAATAAAAAAATAACAATAACAAACTAACGAGGTCGCAAATACTTACCTTGACATACACTTTTCCGGATAACTTTTCTGTCTCACCAAGGAGAGCGGAGAGCAAAGTAGTTTTACCACACCCCACGTGACCAACAACAGCTACGAGTGAACCGCTGGGAATGTTGATATTGATGCTAGGTGGGTGTGATGAAAGGAAAAGTTATGAAAAGTAATAAAAATAAAATAGGGAAATGAGGGTAAGCCAAACGCTACGGTAGAGAAATTTAGGATTCAAATAGGCTATAAAAATAACAAGAGAATTATATGGAATTTTCTGGGAAGTAATGTTTTAAGTTTTGTATGTAGCCGAAAACAGGGCTCGACACTCACTTTTCAACTTACTAGCCAACTGGCTGGTGAAATCTTAGATGGTACAACAATTTCAGTTTGTTTACTGGCGAAACTGGCTAGTGGAAATCGAAAACCACTTGCCAAAACCGAATTTCTACTAGTCTGTGGCTAGTGGGCTACTGTAAGTTTCGAGCTCTGCGAAAACGGTGTTAGTTAAAGATTTTTTGTTAATGCTCGTACTTCAGACCTTCGTGCTATTGCTGCAAAGCAAAACTGACAACTAGTCACTGACTGGTGTCGATTTTCACCGACTGTATGTCTTTGCTTTGTTTCAGTACTTACTTTGATAAGAAAGGAGTTTCATCTTTATCCCAACCAAAACTGCCTTCTTCAACATGAATTGCTTGAGAACTAACTATAAATAAAGACAACAAAAATAGTTTTACTTTCCGAATTTCCTTTAAGCCCTATAGGGCTGGGCTGGGAGAGAAGGTTGACTTTTGAAAAACAAACAAAACAAACAAAAAGACACAATCAGAAATAAAAAAAAAACAGTGAGTTTACTTTTTAAAGGCACCGAGAATCTAGACGTTGAGATAGAGGGAACCGGTGTCAGTATCTGAAAAACTGCACACCCACCCCTCCCCCAGCCTAACATCAACTGTAATTTGCTATCACTTGACTTTAGGTTAGGAGAGGGGTGGGCGCACAATTGCTCAGAAACTGAAGTTGACCCGATGGAGGCACTGTTTTAGCGAGCCGTGATACAAACGTTCTTATTTTACGCATTTTCACAAAGTAATTTGTGATTTGATTTGTTCCCAGGTTAAGAATACACTCAAAATCAAATAAAATAGAGACGCGAAAAGTCTCACTTTTAATAAACTAGTAATTCTCCTTACTGACTGCCGTACAATTCTTATGATGTTACTCTGAGGAATTTGCTATTGGATCAACTAATTACCCCCTAATTGATAGTTTTCTTTACTCTCATCACTTGTCTGCTTTATATCGTATTGACAATGCAAGGAGAAATTCTGTCTTGGTCACTAACGCGAGTTTAAATGGTTAAAGTGGACTTACTGTGCTCAGGCATTGTCTTTTCTACATTGGTTGAATCCAGCTCTTCAAGATTGAGAAAGTGTGTTAGCCTGTCAACAGACACCTTTCCCTACGGAGAAAGAGAGCCGTAAGCTATCAAATAAATAAGAAAGGAAAAAAAGCAGCTAACACAATTAAAAAAATAATAATAATTTGAATATATCAACAAAGCTAAAATGGTAAATTGGCCACCGTTACGATTATAAAAGCTGACGTTTCGAGCGTTAGCCCTTCGTCATTCGCTCCGACGAAGGGCTAACGCTCGAAACGTCAGCTTTTATAATCGTAACGGTGGCCAATTTACCATTTCAACTTTGTTGATATATTCAAATTATTTCGTTACCCCCACCGACGCAGCCCCAAACAGTTTCTTTAGAAACTATCAGCCTTTATTCATTTGTAAAAAAAAAAAAAAAATAACAGCAAAGAAACCAAAACTGTATTTCATGCTACAAGTGTGAAGTTACACAAATCATGTTGAAAATCTTGAAAATTTCGAGACTGTGAAAAGTCTGCCGTCAACTTGTATCTGTATACTTAATTGATATACAGCATATGTATACTTAATTGACCCACACCCTTTCCCCGATGGCGCTTTTCAGGGCCGATAAGAACGAATGAATTAATGATTCCTTATACTAGTGGCGATGGATTGGCACCGGGGAGTGTGGGGGGGGGGGGGGGGGGTAGTAGTAGTAATACTCCACGTCGATTCATTAAATATAGTTTGTTTTTTTTTAAGAGGGGAAACCAGTTTTCTTTACGTGCAAACGAAGCGCAGCCCCGTAACAAGGTGAAGGGCTTGAACCAACAGATTAAAGTCAAGCGTCCTTATCACATTGCCACACTAGTGGCCTTCTATAAACTGCAGGGGAAGATCGAAGGAAGATAGACGAGCAGATAGAGAAAAGAGTAGGACAGGAAAGAAAAATCGTCTTTCTTGGTCCCCTTCTTCTATTTCCTTCCGTTCATAAATCAAACATGACGGCTCTGAGAACGATCGTGAGCTTATGATGTTGACCCGCCTTCTCTGATAAGACACTCACATAATAACTATTGATGGCGTTACTGAACTGCCAAGCTAACAATTGATCAGCGTGTCTTCAGTAACACCGGACACTCACTTGTATCGTGCTGATAATGACATTCGGGAACATTGTAATGGGATATCTTAGGATGTTAAACAATGACAGAGCAACAAATGCCTTGTTAGCTGTCAACTCATTTCCCGTTAGGACATAGATGGCGAATGTCGCAAGGGCAACCTGGAGTGAAAGTGAAATATATTAATCAGTGTGTATTTTTGTTCAAAAAATAAACACAAAAACGCAAAATGTAAAAACGCAACTTGAGATTGTTTATTGCTGGAGTATTCCTCGAGAGAGACGTTCGATATCAACTCTTTTTAGGGGAGCGCCACTTGGTAGGAACACATTTTTGCTTGTAATCCAATTGTAACAAATTGGACGCCGAAATTTCCGCCGATCCTTAACATGCTCGCACCAAAGTGAACAAAAATCGCGGAGTTCTCGCTTTTTTGTTTCTTTGCTGAAAACACATCCCAGTGCGTGAACGGTTACCAAACGAGCGATTTAAAAAGTGCCTTCCCTTGATTCTCAAGCGCTTAATTCACGAGGAACATTGGGAGGCCCTTAGGTAATTCGTATCCAGGCAGTCACTTCCACCCAAAATGGTTCTTTTCAGGATTATTCTCACCACAGACCATCACATAGCAAGATCTACTGTTTCCGTCGTCAAACCATTCTCTGCAAAACATTTATCACCAAAGTAATATTTAAGAACTAACCATAAATGGAGCACATGTGAAGGTAAAGGCAAACGATGCGTTCAAATAAGCAGCATTCTTTAGTTGTTTCAACTCCTTTTTACGAATGTTGAAAACTTTGCTCATGAACGATTTTTCCCATGCATACAACTTTAGAACCTGGAATTAAAAGGAAAGTAAGCCCTCACTCAGTCTTAAAATAGTCCCTGTTTTTAATATCAAGAGAGGGTCAAGATGAGGCATTCCTGCCACGCGAGTGAGATCGATTAAAGGGCTGTGCGGTTCAACCTCCTTTGCGGATAAATAGATGTGGCTTTTCATCAACTTCCAACGCAAACAAAGCGGAAAACTGGATTTTACATTTCAGCTGAAATAGATAAGCGTGCAACTGGAGAGTGGTGGGACTGCTTGAAAGGTTGGTTGAGCCAAAAGAATTGAGTTAAGGTGATGGGGTTAAACACGAAAACCCAGTAAATGGCTCCCGCCACGGCAACGTCACTCTACCAAACAGTGGGAGATTCCACATAATTATACCCAATACTTAGCGAGAGGCGGGGGGAGTAGGGGGAAGGGTGAGGGGAAAGCTGTCTTGCGAGCGTATGTAACATGACGCAAACTAAGAGCAAAAACAAAACAATTAGGCATCCGCAAGGGTGCTTTAAAGTTCAAGAACTCCTGCGACCTTGTGCGACCACCCCGAGGTAAATAAATATGGAAACCGCTTAGAACAACTTCTTCGTGAAATGACTAGTATGTAGAAGAGGGAAACTACAGAAGTGATAAAATGGAAGTAACTAATAATACCTTAATCCCAGCGATGATTTCATTAATGATCTTTATACGCGAGTCTTTCGCTTCCATCTGCTTCACCTATGAAAAATCAGAATAAATCACGTAATGAAGGAGTGATAAATGGGAGATCTCTTAATTTCTTCAACGGGGACGTTCAAAAGAAAATTAAGGAACAAAGAGTGAGAAAGGGAGAACAAATAGGACGCATAGCATTTCAACTGACGCAACAGGATCGAGTTGTGGTGCAATTTTACGAAGAACTGCAGTGAGATTACAGCCTATAAGACTCCTTGGCTCCCAGCTGTCATCCGTACAAATGGTTCTATCTGTAAACATCAGATCATAATTTCTAACAATAAAATTTAATTTGACCTGTGAAAGTAACCATCAAAGTCAAACCTCTACAAGACATCAAAGTTAACAGTCAAACAAAACTTTCTGACCTGCAGTTTTCGCGCGAACTTGGTCACAATGAGATTAAACGGTACCAAGAGAATCAACACTCCTACACCAGCCAGCGTGGACGGACCCATCACGTCAAACAGAAAATACATCGATATTACAATCACAAGGGGCGATGACCACAGAACATTCAAATAAGTTACCAGGTCCATCAACCGCTGGGCATCAACCGACATGAGATTTACCATTTCACCAGCTGTAGACTCCATTCGTGCCTTACTGTTCAGTGCTAGTGCCTAAAAGAAAAAGTGACAGTGTGTTATAAAAAATCATGCATCACCAGTCTTTGTCAAATCTTAGGGTGATTTTTAAAAGTTTTCGTCAGCTTGCATAGTATTACGCAGGATCTCGACACACCGGTGCCAATTACGGAAAAACAAACAACAAACAACAAGCGCCCCAAGTTGCTATCGCTTCGGTTGCCATGGTGGCCCCGGTTTAGGACTTTATTTCGCCAAATGGCGACTTTAAGAAAAGACGAGCTTGAAGTCCTGCTTTTGATGTGCACAATCCAGGTCAAATGCCAAACTGCATTCCTCTTGAACAGTGTTTTATATTGTTTTTTAAATTTTGTTTTTGATCTTTTTTTTAATCTTTTTGTTTTGTTCTTTTAACATTTTGTTATGGTTGCTTTACTCTATCTCGTTTTGATCCTCTCTTTTTTTCATTGTATTTTTAACTTTCCTTCTATGCTGGGGGACAGAAAAGAGCTCTTGTCTTGGCGAAAAACTTGCTCTCCAATAATTTACTGCCACAACTGGACTACACTTGAAAAGGCTAGCCCAGCAAAAGGACGAGATAAGGGAGGAAAATCGTCGGTGACCTAAATTACTCCATTAGGAGCGAAAGGCCTCCGTAAACAAGTAAGTTAATTAGTTCTTTAAACATATATTTACCTTTGCGTACACCATTCCTATGATTGCAGTTCGTATCCTCATGCCGAGGGCAAAAACAATTTGCCAATACTGATGGATGATAAGTGACATTACAACTGACACAAGGAACATGGACAAGGCATACACGTAACCCTTCCATTTTTCATCGCTAGGAATGGTTTTGTCTGCCACATAAGAGACTAACAAGCTGAAACGCAAAATAAAACTCCATCAACAATCCCCTCTCTGACTCTAAATTTATATCATAGGCTGAATTATACACGCGTTTTCATTGGTTCTTATTTATGGTCTATTGGAGGACAGAAACATACACAACGCCAACATTAACAACTTTTCACCTTTTTATTGTCTAAAACTAAAAGATACTGTGTTGCCGTGGGTCTCTACGGTAATAGATCAAAGACGACAAATATGATAAGAACATCAGTAACACGCCTCTGCTCGGCTGGTTCTCATAGGCTTCTCTTTTGTTCTTACCACATTGTGACGTCATCTACTTGTGGGATCTACTACTAACTAGACAAAGAGTAACACGGTTTCGATTTGATAAGTAGACAATGCAGAAAGCCACCGGTAAAATGAAAGCAGAAAATTTTTGTAGGAATTAAAGAAATGCTCTGGATTCACTGACAAATGTTGGCAAGGGCCTACAAATAGAGGAATGTTCACTGATTGTTGGCTTGTTAGCCAGTGGAAAGTGACACATGGAGAAAAGAACTCAAATCAACCCAAAGGTGTGAACTAGCTAACCATGAACATAGCTAAATGTAAACATGTGCAAAAAAGAGGCAAAGAGGTTTAATTCATAAGATAATTTGTTTATACCAACTCAGTTGAAACTTTTATTGGCCACCGTAAAGAGCCTCTTAGGCTGGTGTTTGGAGTATTAGCCCTGTGTCATTAATTTTGCTCTAACAAAGGGCTAATGCTGGAGAGGTCAGCCTTAGAAACTCCCTATGGTGGCCAAGCTAAATTTCAACTAAGTTGGTAAAACCAAATTATCCTAGATACAAACATAAAATTAATTACTCAGGGACCATGGAGGGGAAAGGGGCTGGCAGGGCTATAGCCCCTGCCACTTTTATTGTTGGGATTTATTTTTTAGGGCTCCAGTTGAGATGGACAGAACATGGATTTTACGACTTGAAAGTAATAAAACGTGTCTTAATTCTCACACATTTGCCTCAAGTTCAAGGCTTGGTAAAGCTGTGCAAGATAAGTGACAAACACTTCCTCGGCATTTGTTTATATTGGCCAGATTTTTTTAGCCCTACCACTTTAAAAAATTAATGGTCTTTGCAGTCCCTGTTACTTTATACATCACACTGCTGGATTAATTACTCACTTTACAAGCTGCGGTTGGACAAACTGAATAACATCGTAGATAAGTTTGAGAATCATTCCGATAAAAAACTGAGGTCCAAACTGATAAACCATGGCTCTGACTAATGAAGGTCTCTTTTTGTCCGTTTTCTTATCCTTTGACTGCTTCTCATCATTCTTCGGAACAAATTCAACTTTAGTTTCATCATTTTCTTCTGTCAATTTATCCCTCTCTTGCTCTTGCTCTTGCTGATCTTCTAATGGACATCTCTTCCCACTGAAAAGTTGTGTATATTGATTGTTACTATAATTATACCACAAAAGGCATTTTAGATATGCTTAAATATAATGGTCCACATAGGTTGTTAAAAGACTTAAAGGTATGATTGTAAAATAGTCACCAAAATCAAAACTGAAAACAGAATAGATAAATAAAAGTCCTTTGGTCTTTTGGCAGGATTGTTCTGAGGGCACTGAAACATTTGGGATTTAATGAAACTTAATCCATAAAACAAATTGCTCCACTCGCACTTGTTGGATACTAGATTGGTTCTGACTTGGCATTAACAGCCTTGTTGGCTTTTTGTCATCTCATAATTATCCATCCCAGTCACTCATGAAATCACTGTTAATTTCATCCAGCAAGGATTCAGCTACATGTACTATATATAGTTAACATACATTGCACATCGTTTTTCTTCCTTGGCCCACTTCTCCATAAACTTAGGCACAATGTTTACAGACTTGTTATCTTTTCCCAATGCCCACAAATCCTCATCAACCAGAGGCCTCTTAAACCCTGTATAGATCAACCTGGAAGAAAATCACATGGAGTGAACTCACAGGCATCAAAATACATCACTGAATAACACCACATATTTATCAACAAGAGACCTCCATTTTTCATGCAAAATATTACATTGAGTTGTAACAGTTTTCTTGAGAACATTTATTAGTTGTTTTATTCTCTGGCTCTTCTACCCACTTCTGATGTTTTTACTTGGCAGTGTCTCTGTGTCATCTCTCAGACCACCATTGAGAGATATTGAGAGTAAAATGACAAGCAGTCGCTCCTTTCTTGGCAAAGTTTGTCGCATGGGTTGAGAAAGTTGTTATAAAAATTAATATGTTAGCAAGCTGTGCTGAACTTTGGCAGAGGCCCCTCACTAACGGCATAAGGAGGAAAAAATAATTACTCCATCTCACAAGTGAAGTTAAGGAACCACCCCTAACCTTTACAAGAATGTTCCAATGTTCAATAATTCTGCCCTTTAATGACTGTGGACAGCACATAATTATTCAAACTATCAAAAAATCATTTTCACACTTTAGACTCACCCATTGAGCCACCAAAATGTCAATTTTGAAAAGATGTTTGCATTTTGTTCTGGACAAACACCCTAAGAGGGGAAGAAAAAATATATCAAGCATTAGTAAAGTTACATGCTGTTTCAACAAGCATGGGAAAGGATATTTTTTTTGTTTTGGCCAAACAATCCTGTGTATAATTAAACCTATATCAATTAGTATGAAATGGTGATGTGGTTCACAGCTCTGATTTGTACTAACTCATTTCATCTGATTTAATGGTCGCAATGTATTGACAAATCTTCTCATGGCATCCAGAACAAAGCAAATCAAAGTGAGTGCATAAGATCAATGCCACATGAATCAGTCAGTACTATAAAAGGTGTCAAAAATCTGAAATGTTCTGGCTTATATGGGATTGATACCCCTTAGATATTAAAAAAAAATCATGAGACTGGAAAACAACATGAGCAGAAGATGTTCTCTTGTGTATATATATGTCAAATGAAATTATTTTGCATACTTTGGAAAGAAGCTTTAATGGTTCATCTCTGTGGCTGTATATAAGATAGAGTACTTACCCTATTTGTAACATCTTTGTCAACAGGAGTAGCTGGAAAGAACTTCAAATCAACCTCTGGATTGATTAGGTCTGCAGTTAGCTCGACATTGTGGCTGAGCTCTTCTTCCCTAAACACAAAAAACATGCCAACTATTAAGTGAGACTAAAACCATGATGAACATATTGAAGTAAAAGTTTTGGTTGTACTTATCAGTAGGGACCTTATTGAGAAATCAGGATGGTCATGCCATGGAGATTTCAAAAATGAATTCAATTTTTTAGTAAGAATTTTGTGAAGGCTGGATGTTTCTACCATCTCTTACAGGGCCAACTTCAACATAACATATGAGAGCAATGTGGAGTTTCATATGGAAATCTAAATTATTTTCCATTGAGTTTTGGTTCTCGTGCAAATTTTGGTCATTTAATTTTATTGTTCTGCACAGGACAACTAAAAAATTGACAAAGAACCCAGAACCCATCCCAATTTCTGTTGCTGTGCAGCTTCATGTATTAGGGTACTACTGTATATTCCATTATATTACAGGGAATCACCTAGCTGGGGAGGATATGGGGACATCCTTTAAAAAGGATAGGTATATATATTTTTCTGAATGCATTTAAAGAGAGTTCATGTTACTCAGGTATATGGTCAGCATAATTATGATCACATGCAATTAAGTCATTAAATCCACTGATTGGTGTAACAGATGGCTCTACACATGCAGAATTTCTAGTGTTTGAAAATGATTCAAGATTGTACAAGGGAACATGGAGTAAATTAGATCTCTAGAGAAAGATATCTAATTTTATGGGTACGTCACTAATACAGCAGTTTGCTATCTCCAATTAACAGTTTAAATCAGAAATCTCAAAGGCAAAAGAAATAATAGTGAAAGTGTTAGGTTGAGTTAATGTTTGTGTGAGTCTTGTGCTAAATGCATGAGATTTGAGAGCCCACTTGAAAAGTAACTGTAATGATTTCAACCTACTCTTCATGGGTTAAATCATCCTTCAGTGGTACAACACATGTGCTGGGAATGTAACCTTTCTCCTCTTTGTCAACACGTTTCACATACAGCCACCAGCCCACATTCCTTCCAAGAACTTCAAACTTCTCCTTTCGCATGATGGACAGCTGTACTGAGACATCAGGAGCAGTGTCCATTGCCTCTTGTGCCTTGAGGTCATCTTCCTGGTTGGGATCATGTGCAGTCACTGCTATAACTAGAAGATCCTTTTTTGTTTCTTCCCCCATTGTTACATTAGCCTCAGTCTGTACATTCACTGTAACATCAGAGAATGTCAAACAATTAAAATAAATACCAACACCTATTTAAATAAATATTCAAGACATAGATAACTATTTAATAAGGAGTTTGTTATAATCATAAATGACTGAAGAGGGGAAAAAAAGCAATTGATTTACATTCTCGTGAAGTCAAAATCAGTGTTTTATCCAGAAAACACCCCAAAAGACTGCATGAACAACAAAGAGCACAGGTAAGGCTGGAAGACAACCTTGAAAAAAGGTGTATTTTTACATTGTACCCCTTCTGGCATGGTCTGTCATTGCCAGCTACATTTGGATTTTTTTCCCCTCAGGTGGAGGTATTATCAATGAGTGTGAATTAAGACACCCTTACTACATGAGAGAATTAATTTTTAAGTAATGCTACTGTATTAGAAAGTTTGGAGTCTCAAGTCAAGCTAGAGTCAACTGCATTTTTTCTCTCTAGAAAATAATTACATTGGACAGTACACTGGTATTGTAGTAGTCAAAAAAGCAAACCTGAAAAAAAAAAAAAAAAAGTAAAACAAAACCCAACAAAATTAAATAGCATTACATCTTTAGGCTGACAGGCTTATAACAATTTCGAAATCTAAAATTCGAATTAAATTTTTGTCAATCTTTGTTTTACTCTTAAGTATAATGACATACAGTTCCTGCAATTAAAACCCAATGAAGATGGTCAAGAGAGAATTGAGGCTAGATAGATTGTAACGTATATCGCATCACGAGTCGAGCAATTTCAGGTCGGGAGTCAAGTTTGAACTGCATTTTTTTCTGTCTTCATAAAACAATTTTGTTAGACAATACCCTAACACTGAAACCGTCATATGAAAGCATAACAAAACAAAACGAAACAAAATCAATCACCATTGAAGTAAAAAAAGTTCAATCAGCGGGTGGCTCAACCAAAAGTTTCGCGCTATTTCAAGAGTTAGTTTGTTATTGACCGAGGCTGAATCAATAAAATAACACGCCAGGTGTTTGTTTGGAGTCATCTCTGAGCTAGTTTGTGGTCCTGTTCATGACTAACTACGCCTTTTTTGACCTTGTGCATGTAGCCTGCATTACATAACAACGACTCCACACCTTAATGGTGCTCCGAAAATTTTAAACAAGTGAAACCTGCACTCCACGAGAAAAACAAGAAAAGTTGGACATGATCGTTATGGTGAAACAAACATGTAACAGAACAATGATATCTGTTCTCTCCGCAATTTTGACCGCGGAGAGCATGAGTTAGCTTGTAGCGCTGTTTTTCGATGAGATGTGTAACAGATGACTGTCGAGTGCAAGAATTACTGAGTTTCTCTAATGCTCCGAGTCAGATTAGACGGATTGTCATTGACATAAAACTTGGACGGTGCCTGAGGTGCGTGCAATTAAAAGAGGTCGGAATCTGTGAAGAAAACTCGTGGATAAATTAATGTTTACTTCTTTGAACGCAGCTGTGAGTTAGTCACGTCATGTTTCTCTTTGTTCTCTATTAACAAACGGCCGTGAAAAAAGTCTAAAGCTTATACCTAGGTGTTCTTAAATCTCTAATGCATCATTTTGATATAGAAATCAGACCAAAACACAGAAAGAGAAAACTTAACCGTAAAAAAGGAAAGGTTAGAGTTGTCTCGAACATGACTCGTGACTCAGATTTGACTAAGGCTCGAACTTCTCTACCGTTCGCACTTATCTTGTGGTACGATATAACTCGAATTAAATCAATTAATTCAATCTCTAGCTCATTAACAGAACCATGATAAGGCCCAAGGCGAACGCAAAATGAAATTTTAGGTTGTTAAATTTAATGATGAGTCACGCCATGAAAGCGGTTCAACGGCTCGGAGATCATGCAAATCAACTTTTCCCACCGTGAAATTTTTCCACTTCCACTGATTATCATGATACGATTCTATCAGACTAAATAATACTCGCTATCATTCTGTAATCGCCGGTATGGAAGCAATTTGCAAACAGATCTGACGAGTAAAAAATAATTGCTTGCACGAGAACATCCTCAGATCAAGCCAGGTAGCTTCCAAATCCGCTCCCTCATTTGTTTACTTTGAACCTCAATGTATTTCATTCGTACTGGAAGCAGATGGTCCACACAATCATCAAAGCGCTCGAGTAATACTCTTACGCTAACACTCAAGGTTGCGATCTGTCATTTGATTTGATCAAAAATGGAAAAATGTGCGCCAAACGAATGAGTTCGATACTACTAGAGCGAGCGTCCATGTGCAGACTCCCTGCCGAAAAGCCTCTCCTTGTTGCCCTCAAATAAATAATTTTCTGACTCTTTCAAAATCGTCCTAAGTTAAATGCATTGCAGATTATAGCGGATTATACTAACCTGTTTTCTCCCTGTTGCTGTTCAGACACAGCAAACCTCAACACACTGGTCAAAGACGACGAAGGGGCCTAGCGAAGGAGTGTACTGTTTTGAACGAGAGTAAAAAGACTGGGTTCTAGAACTTGGCGGGAATACTCTTACTTGGTAAGGGAAGGGGAGGAGAGGGTGGGGTGAGAGGGGTGGTAAAGCGATCAGTTTTCGCTGTCACAAACAAAACCCATTTAAATGGTTGTATCAAAAATAGAAAAATCGTATAAAACATATATAAATATAGAGGCAAGACCGATACAATGTTGATAAGTTTTAAAACGGAGCACTATATTTCGGCTGGCCAAACCAGCCCACTGCACCTAAAGAAGGCTGGTTTGGCCAGCCGAAATATAGTGCTCGGCGTTTTAAAACTTATGACGTTGTATCGGTCTTGCTCTATATTTATATTCGTTATTTTGGGCCGATTAGATCACTGCTGATCCAACGTACAAGAGTAGGATTATCGTCCACGGTTGCTTGCTGAACATTTCACAGTTATAAAACATAGCCATAAGAAAAATATCGACGGTTCTTTCTACTTTTTTTTTTTTTTTTTTGAGGAAAAACAAATAAACAACAACAAAAAAACATACATTAAAAAGAACAAAATTAATTCAACTCTTACCATCCCCACTCACGGTCATGCTGGCATCGCAAGTGCTGCCGGACCCGTGGCTACCGGATTTCATCACTAGAGTACTCCTGAATCAGTAATACCAGCGTCCATTGCAGGTGCCACAACAAAATGACCATGGTTTACCAGAGTCAATGCACATGCCAAATCACACTCCTTTTATGGTAAGAGGCATTGTGAGGGTGACTCGTTTTTGTCAAGTTTCACCGTCTCATTCAAATACATGTTATTGATATTCAAATTAAGAAGTGTTTTCACTTGATTTTGGTGCTTTTATCAAACTTAGAGGGTTTGGTATTGCACGAAGCTCATGGGTAACTCCTCATTTCGGTGTTTCAAATCACATCCAAGTGGGCGAAACTGGCCCCTCTTAGGCCAGTTGAATGATCACTCTATGAGTAATGAATGAGCTTGAGAAGTATCACTGTTGCGATGCATTTCAGGTGATCGAGGGCATGAGGCCTTAGTGTTTGTAACTTTTTTAAGAGAGCTGTGGAGGTGAAAAACTAAAATTGCAAAACAAGGGAAGATCTAAATTGTAGGAACAAAACGTGTTTTTTGACTCCAATGAACTGGCCTTGTCGAGTCATGCAATCATAAATACAAGACAAATACCTGAATTGTTGAATTGTTCAATGACTGTATAATCACTTCGGGATAACAAATTTTAGACTCTTAGCCTCGCTCGTTTTATTCAAACTAATAAATACATTATAATCAATCGATACAGAGGAGGTCTCTGACAGTTATATAATTATTCACATTTTCATTTTACACCGTCACTCCGCCGGTCTAATACTCTTGACTTTGACTGCTCGATTTTGAACCGCCAGACTTGGACGCGGTTTTCTTCGGAAGCAGCACAGCCTGTATGTTAGGCAGCACTCCACTATCAGCGAAGGTCACGTTGCTTAGAAGTTGGTTTAGTTCTTCGTCGTTTCGTACCGCGAGCAGCAAATGACGCGGGATAATACGGGATTTCTTGTTGTCACGGGCGGCGTTACCCGCTAGTTCTAACACCTCTGCAGTGAGATATTCCAAAACGGCTGCAAGATAAACCGGTGCTCCTGCTCCAATGCGCTCTGCATAATTTCCTACAAAAAAACAAATGTCGAAGCACCAAACAGACCGCGTGTCCATTAGATTACAAGACTAGGGAAAGCACTACTGTTCATAGTTTTTTATTTGTTCAAGAGGCAAAAACGTGAAATAAAAAAAGGGATGTTAACAAGAATGCTATAGCTTTAGTTTTAGGAAGTTGTTAAAATTCAGTGTTCCGTTTCTTCAACTAGACACAAATACGAGCGTCTCGAAAGTATAAAAGAAATTCTCCACATTGTAGCTTCGTAGTTATCATTTCTTCCCTCTAATCATTAGATTAGTCCATGATAGACGGTATATTGACTTCACAAACCTTTACGAAGAAAGCGATGAATTCTTCCCACTGGGAACTGCAAACCCGCACGGGCAGACCTGGTTTTGCTTGTACTTTTTCCTACTTTTCCTCCTTTTCCTCGCCCAGACATCTTACACAAGGGCTCTGAAAAGTTGAAGACAGTATATGCAAATTTATGATGACGAGCATTACTATATAGTTGTCACGTGCACACGTGCAATGAGATGACAGCACTCGATTGGTTTAACGTGGAAAATACAGGTCAGATGAGACGTGGGACGTGCAAATCCGTCATCACGGACTTCCTTGAACAACACGTTTCAATCCACGTCGATTATCGGCAAAGTCTTTAAATTTTTATCAAAAGCCACAAAGTCTGCGAGAAACAGGTGTACATGATGCAGTAAGCTACTTCCAAAATGACCCAGGGTCTCAGCTGATATAAAAAAAAAGAAAAAAAAAAAAAAATGCATGTTGATCAGTTGTGCTTCTATTAAATTTCGATTAATCGTTTTCCAGGGAGAATAATGATTAATGAACTAGGTGAACTAACCTTTGCAAACAATTTTTAGATGAAAATTAAATAACAACTCTATTACCGATACTCCTCGGTGGAAAAATTCGATGGAATAGTTTCCAAGTCGATTTTGCGTTTTGGCGCCCTCGGGATCCGATGATACTGCCCCGTTCATATGTTTGCTTACATGTGAGACGAACTGAAAGTGGAAAATAGATCTAAATTAAAGCAATGTTCTACTGTTGTAAATCAAACCCAAGATGTTACATTGTGGTAACCATAGCTGTTTGAAATGGACATCACTGTTCTGTCCGAGGGGCTACCTTTGAGTCACGTGAACTTTTCATTTGACCTTATCAGTCATGTGACATCTTTTTAATTATTTAGTCTTTTACCTTTTGAATGCGTCTTGTAATTGAATAATTTTTTGTTGTGGGCTCTGACGTATAGTGAGGAGTTCTTTTAGAGAAATAATTACGTAGTTCTTTATTGCAGTCTTAATCCTTTGCACCCTTACTATGATTAGAATCCATTTTCACTACACCGTTCTCTTTACGTTTCCGACGGTACTGGAGAATTTTTTTGACTATCAAGAGCTTCTTAAATTGGTGATCGTTTCCAGTATTCTCACAAAATTTACATTTGATTTAAGGGCGGTTTTGAAAGGAGAAATTAGAAGCGAATCTCTCTTGGGAATTAAGAGTGTCAGTCAAATCTATCATTCAGAAATAATTCGCTAAAGCGCGTGCAAGATTGGGATAGGTGTAAAATAAATGAATATGTGGTCGTGATATGCTATGAAAGTGAGAGACCGAAAAGTTGAGGATTAGTTGTTGAAAAGAAAACGATCGCAGAAGGAAGGATAAAGTTCGTGTGTCAATCACTGGAAAGGTGGTTCATTTACTGATTAGGTTTATGCTCAGAGGGCTACCGCACGACCAACTCTAAAAGGCCAAAAACATTATGGAGACCCAATCAATCATAAAATAGGCGAATATTAGAAATATTTTTACTATATCATAACACGAGCCCTACTACCCGCGTATTTATTTGTGTCTCTTTCATTACCTCTACATTTGGGTTATATGGCGCATTTGGCGCGCCAGAAGGAGTATTACGCAACAAACTTACTCAACAGCGACATCGAGAAGGAGGCTTGGTTACCAATCAACTCCGTTAACAGCCAACATTAATAAAATTAATGTTTTGTATCGCGTCTACCGCAAAAAGGCAGTGGTACACGGAATCGAAGAAATTATCTCAGTCACGTTTTCGATTTAAAAATAGACTTTTTGATTTTGTTATGTTGTGGCCCTTTGGAACATGACCCAAACCGGAAGGAAAGACTGATCGTATTCCCTGGTTTTCAGTTGGATTTCCGTTGGGAAATTTGATGAGAAACAGTCACGCACCCAATGAACACGTCTCAAATATTATTTGCTCGTGTATCGAAATGATTGGGTCTTGTAGGGAAATCTTGGTAAGCAATTATTCTTGCTTCATGTTATGTTATTTAACGTCACTAAACTCAGCAGTCGAGTCCTTGATCGCATCGACAAATGCACTTTGAATATCCTCATTGTCCTACATGTACAGAAGCCTTGTAATTTTTTTTAATTTTACCGGTCCAACAATTGAACATAATTTTTCTTGGGATGTTTCAGTCGCGAAGCGGAATTAGGAAATTATAGTTTCCGGCAAGAGTACCATATAACCCCATACATTAATTATACATTCAGAGAAAAAATTTAAATCGAATGTCATCATTTAAAATATTGTATTTACTGTATTTTAATTGGGTTCAATTGTTTTCCTTGTTTCGTCGACTTTCAGGAACTCCACATAGGGCTTCTAATGCAGTGAAATTTATTATTTGTTATTCAAACTTGTGGAAAATTTTCACGAATTTTAATGCCATAGGTGTGTAAGTTAAACAAAAAAAAAAATCATAAATAATTGATAATGTTGTTAATATGTGACCCGCCATGGGAAAACCAAGGTGCTTGCAGGAGCATGCATACCATGACTTGGCATGCTAAGTATGCTAAAAATTTTCAAATATGTACTATTTACAATGCAAAACAAAGACATTCATGCAAAAAAGCATCCTTGCTATGTGACATGCATGCAAAAAAACTGGTTTGCAATGTATCACATGCACAAGAAGAAATAGCTTTCAGAACAACCCATCTGCTGGTTTGACCAGAGTTCTGATATACAACTTGAGTTTTTCTTGCATAGCAAGATGTTGCTGGAAAGCTCGTTAACATGTTACACATGGCTTAGCTGGTCTTGAAGCTGTAGCCCTGGTCTCGTAAAGGGTGGACAATGCTTTTTAATGAACAATTCTCTATCCAGTGGATAAATTGTGCCATACTAGACGTTGTCAACAATTATATGCTGGATAGCGATATATTCTTTGGACAGCATTATCCACCCATGAACAACTGGATCTTGATCTTTAATTAGGTTCAATCTGCCAAGTACAAGAAATAAGTCGCCTCTGATTATAGAAGTTGTACCAGATAGACAATGAATAGCTTTTGTTCCTAGCAGCAATTGCACTCATGGGAAAAAGTTTCACCACTTTTTTTGAATAAATTAGCTCAAAGAGTGAAGTTCATAAGTAGGTTGAATAATGTTTCACAGGAGGGGTGTGTTGATGCACTCAGCTCTCGGTTTGAAAGGTTTATGGGGTGACTTGATACTAGTGAGAAGTTGGATGGCTATTGTAGATAAACAAGCACCTATGTGGAAATATCCAAGGAACAATTGATCCTCTAGAAAATTGTCAATGACTTTGAAAAGGGTTGCAGGAACTTAGCTAATTCATTAGTCAATACATGGTTGCAGTCAGATGCTGACTTTATAGCGGTACCTTGCATAAGCACTGTACATAACAGATGTGCATGCATCCTTTATATTTTATATGTACTCATTCTTATTTAGTGAACACACCTAAAATGTGTTAAATAGAACATATATGGATGCTTTGGTAGATTCCCCCTTGAAAAACCAAACTCTGCTATTCATAAATATCAGTCTGTTTTGATGCTGTGATTTTAATTTTTTAAATTTTATTCAGATTTTCCCAAATGCTATGCTCTGGGAAGTGTGATTGGTATAATAGGGATATACCTGTATGCTGAAGGCATGGCATCATCAATAGTGACAGCAAAGAAAGTAAGGGTGGTGGCCATCCAGGACTTCAACCCACTGCATGCTGATGGTGTCTTAACTCAAGAATGCCTTGAGAATCCTCCTGACATACAAGCTCAGTTGCCATTAAGCAAAGGTCAAAGTTTTGAGATTCTGACTAAGAGTATAAAATCTTGTTGGCTCTATGTTAGATGTCTTTTAAGTCAAAAAGAGGGATTCATACCAAGCATTTTATGCGCTCCTTTGAGGGAAGATGTGGATGATAATAAGTAAGTGCAGTGTATTTAATTTCCCTGTATTGTCTTTGGGTTATAAACCTCACAGCGCTCTACTAATGTATTAAATCCAATCTTTTGTCAGTGAATAATTCATAAAGGTTTCCCCCCTCTACATCAGTTTCTGTTTTGCTTACTTGATACTTTTCAATCACTCCCTCACTGCCTGAATAATTCTTGCTGGATTGTAGCTAAAAATTTCAGCAAGGTACTAAAATAAATTATTTCAATGTGGGCTGAGAATACTGATAAGACACCAGGTCAGAAACCTTAAAATTCTGGTTGCCAACACTCAATTTTCAGTCGCAAGGTTCACCAGCTGGTTGTAGGTTTGATTACCTGAAGTACGTATATAGGTTCATTATGTTAGTCCTGTGATGATCAAACATTATATGTGTATCAGACCTGCTAAATATTTGTTCGAAAACTTACCTTTTTTAAATTCCAGGATTCATTATCTCTCTACTGGTGGTCAGCTTTCATCCTCTATGGTCAATTTGAAGATGGAATCAAAGTTCTTTCCAAATATCCTAAATGTTCCCAATATATCAAGTAAAAAGATTGTATCAAAGGTTGAATCAATGATTGAATCAAAGAGGGTGAGTACAAAGTTATTCTGTCTACATTCAATTTTCCTTTTGTTACTAACAGTAAGGTTTGATTCTCTGAAAATCTTTGAACTTATAGTTATTTTGAGCCTCTCGATAACCATTGGTAAGGATTTAATTCTTTCTTATCAGATTTGTATGACCTCATTTGTGGTCATCAGCTGCCAGATAAAATATATCCACTTGAAAAAAGTTTTGTTAAAAAACATTAGCCACTAGAAAGATGCCGTTATGTATCATTCCTCTTACTGAAAATTAATTCTTAAAGTTTCCAATGACTCCCCATAATGATGAATTGAATATACATACATACATACATATGTACATACATATGTTAGTTGACCACTCCCCATCGGGGCTTTTAAGGGCCAATTCCCACCCAACAACCACCCCAGGGAAGGACATCCATCACACAGTAATCCTGTGTGTGGGAAGCTAACATATCTCCTACCCCCAAACCCTGCAGGAGACGGGACCTCCATTTATTCGTCCCAATCCGAGAAGACTAGAGTATGATAAAGAATTAGGTAGCATATTCTTTTCACTTGTTTTAAGACCAGTTGAGTGTTGGTCCAGCTGGGGCATGAACCCTCGACCTCCCTCTGATATTTATTACTTGATAATAATAATTAACAGAAATAGAGTACAGAAAGTCATAAATAGTCATTTAGGTTTTATTTAACCATTTGATTTAGAAGCCATGCCCTGAGGTGAAAGCCAATATATTTTCACGATTGTCATTTTGGTGGCTTAACAGGTAACTGCTTATGTCCCTGGAAATTTTGATTTTTGTTACTATTTTTGCAAACAAGTTTTTCTTCTTTCAGTCTACAATTGTAAAAAGCTCACCTAGTTTGATAATTAGAGCTACTAAATTGAAATGTGTTTAAAAGTTATAGATTAGATTGATATTCAACAATGTAAAAAGTAATTTCATTTAGTTTATTGATAATCATGTACAGAGAAGCCCTAAATGAGAGATACTTCATGTCAAAATGTTATTATAGATCAAAAGTAACATCTTTTTAAAGGTGATTGCATCTTTCTCAAGCGTGGGACAATGAACGAATTTACATGAAGCTGCCTAGATTGATCGAGTTGCTGAAAATATGAGACTATGAAAATGCTTTATGGTGCATACTATGTACAGGTATTGCAAATTCCAAGTCAAAACTAGGCAATGAGATTAACTTCAATGTTTGTAGCTGCAAACTGCTTGCAAAAAAAAAAATTTTGTCTTGTGAAGTAAAAATTGTCACAGTGGTAAATTTTCAATACAGTGTATTGATGAAAAAAGTCATGGAGGTTTTTTGTATCCTAAGCATTGATCATAAAATATGAGGTAAAATTTCTCTGTTTAACTCTACATCTTATCAATGTTGTACTGCCATATAAAAAGTAACATGAAAGTCCTTTCCTACTATTATGATAGTATGGAGTTTAAACTGTATGACCTATATGGCCCATTAAGGGCCGGGCACTAGCCAAATTGACCGGTTGTAAGGACGGTTTTGCCCACCTGGTTTAACAATCTGGAGGAAGATTTTTCCTATAAAGAAGTTTAGTTCAAAAGGTTTTGCCTGCCTGTGAAAACCAGTTGCCCTCCTGCTGAAAACATTAATGAAACCCCTGGCAATGTGATAATTCTACATTTTATAACATGTTTTTGCAGTCTGATTTTAACTGGCTTTAAAAGAACACTGCTGGATAGTGATTTATGGTCACTGGAGGAGGAAAGTTTGTCTCACAATATTGTGCCAAGACTTCACAGAGAATGGGACAAAGAATTAAGGAAGTGCCATAGGTCAGTGATCGATTTTTCTATGATGAAACTGTATTACAAAGGAGGCTATAGTTTCTAATGAAACAGTGGTACTGCATAAATTTGTGGAAAATGCTACGTGCAAGATAATTTGGTTTCATCCACTAAATGTAAATTTAAGCTGCCATAAAGAGTTTCAAAAGGTAACCTTTCAAGCTTAGTCTTAAGTCAATGAAAGTGAAAGGGCTAATGAGGGGCTGATAGTCAAAATGTCAGCTTTGGAAACTCTACAGACTGGCCAATTTTTACTATGGCGTAAAAAAATAACTAAATTTTTAAATATGGTGTAAGTGTTTATATTGGGGGAGGGGGTAGTCAGGTGAAGGTTTAAGGCCCTTTTCCACCTTTAGCAATACTCTTAAAAGGATATACAGATGTAAATGGGAGATATTGGGTTTACATCTTACTGTGAATGGAAGCACAGATCCAGTGTACCACAACCACTCAAAAGGTCAAATTTTTGCCTCCATTTTCTCAGCAGAAATGGTGCACTGTGTTCTAATGACCAGGATTTTGGAAAGCATCATCTTCAGACTGCCAGTGACGTTGCATTTGCTGGAAAATGCAGAGAACCCTCTCTAGTCAAAGCCATGATACGAGTCTTTGCACCTTATTTTTTTATTGCGATTTTCTTCAAGTTGATGAATGACATTCTGTTGTTTGTTCAGCCCTATCTCTTAGGGTGAGTGAACTCTCTGTTTACAATGTACTATGGCCTTAATGGGTTGATGAAAGTTTGACAGAAGGGTTTTGAGGCCTTTTTTAACAAGTGCTCAATTATATCAGCTGATATTTAGTGATACATGTGACACTCACTTCAGTATATTTTAATTGTTTTTCTTTCATGGATTATTTTGTCTCAATTTAAAACATAACTGGATACCAGAAACATTGAGTTCTAGAATTAATAATATACATGAACAAATTACTCAGTTCTGATTGGTTAAGATAACTGCAGTTTTCAGGTAAGTCAGTGCAGATTAGAGAGTTAATTCAGGGCAGAAGAGGGTTAATTCAATGCAAAGAAAGTAACAAACCAGACATTCTGATTGGTCAATAATCAAAGAAACTCGCAGAATCACCAAACTCACTGAACAATTCCTTGAACTGTTTGGCCGGACTTTGAACTTTTTTGCGCCTTAAAGATGAGAACATTTCATTTTATCTTATATAAAGTTTTGATCGTACGTGGTTGTTTTGACCGAACGCACAATATCACTTGCAGGGTTTGAATAATTTTTTTTTTTTCGCGCGTGATGTGCGCGCTTTTCTTCTGCATAATTTTGATAAGCTACCTCGTATTTTTTCATGAATATCATTAATTCTTAATCACATGATTTTTCTCGTGCAATTTGCAACTGGAATAAATAAGCACCTGTAAATGTTTCCAAAAGACCACAAATTGCACTCACCCCACGAGCTCATGCAATTTTGTTAGTCTTTGAAAAAATTTACTCCTGCTTATTTGTTCCAAATTGCACTCGAAATCATGTGATTTCCTATACAAAACATTCGATTGTGGATTAAGAAATAATAGGAAAGTTAATATTATGTCGAAACAATTTTGGGACATAGTTTTGTTCAAAGACTGCCCACAAGTAACACAGTAAATTGGTATAACAAGGCGACGGTATAAACTGAGGGAATTATGCAAAAGAGAAAAAACAACGAAGGATGTATTCATGTCTGACCTTTTCTCATAAGAATCCTGAACTTTTCTCATAAAAATCCTTTAATGAGAAAAATCATGTTATGTATTAAACAAAACACCTTAAATTCTGTAACATGATTTTAGAGAGTCCTCGTTCCTTGCTTTAAACAACGATGCAATGTGCTTGCAAATTATAAAGCTTAAATTGAAAAAAGATGCGGAAGTTAAGGTAGTCTTCTTCTGCTTGGTCTTTTTCAGACTTCTTATAGACTATACAGAAGATAAGGGTAACGATGCAGAAAGATGGAAGGGTTATGTGTATGTTATCGTTATTGTTACTGTGGCAACCATCCAGATGACAGCGGTGCAGCATGCACTGCACATTGCGTTTAAATCAGCAATGAGAGTTCATACAAGTATTGTTGGTGTTGTTTACGCCAAGGTAAGGGCATATTTCGCAATTGACCCTTGCTCCTACACCCAAATACTGGCCATGATGTTGTCTAGATCATCAAACGAATTACATCTTTCTCACGTAAGACTCAGGATAAGATCAGATGGGGAAGGGTTATTTTGAGCACGTTAAGCACTGATCTGTGAAAGACTGCAAAGAAGTTCTTGCGGTTTGAATATCCCACTAGATGCATAGTGGAATGTTTCATTCTACTTCACGCGTCTGTGTTTTCTCATGCAGAGGTTGCTGATCTTCTTTCTTCGCCTCCATCAACACTGAAAACGCCTGATAAATATCACAGTACAGGAGTTTTCTGATGGTGGGCTGATCTCCTTTCAAGTGGCTACGCCGTGATATTTTGTATCTTTCATTCATTCGTCGCAAAATTACTTAAAAAGTGAAGGTGGTCATGAAATATTAGCTTCTTAATTAGGCGGAAGAATATGTTCAACAAAATGAAGAGGATAAACCAGAAACGAATGTGAATGACTGTAGTTAAACAAATTTGACATAGATATCAAACTAAATATCCAGGCTAAATGTGTCGAGTTGCAAAAAAACCGTTACTCGCTTTCTATAGCTATTTTTCTTTTTTTTCCCTGTTAACTCACTAGGCTTTGTCGTTAAACAGCCTTTCAAGAAGGATAACAACAGCCGGTGAAACAGTTAATTTGATGGCTGTAGACGCTCAGCGTATTATGCAGCTTGTTGAAACCCTCAATCAGCTGTGGTCAGCGCCTTTTCAAATATGTGTTGCCATCTACTTCTTATATGTCACTATGGGTGTGGCAGTCTTGGCTGGACTGGGAATGCTGCTACTGTTAGTGCCGCTGAATCTCCTAATAACGCGTCTAGTCAGAAAGATACAGGTAATATTATAAAAGAAGCGACCTTCCGAAGGAAAGTGGAGAAAAAAAATTGCCGGTTGTCGAGGAGGAGTTCCTTCCTCGAACTGAAGAAGACAACCCTCTTCAGATTGCAACTTTAATGTAGTTTCGTTGGCTCTGAAGAAGCGACGGAATCATGGGATATTGCATACTATCTTTTTAAATTTTTTTAACTCCCAGCAACCTTAAGTATGCTCACATGAATATCGTAAGTGGGAGAGTAGAGCTTAACTAAGGTAATATCCAAAAAATTTTCCCTTTCATGCATAACAATTCTGTGTGTTTTCACACCTATCTTTCTCCATTTGAAATTTGAATTGCGATAGCCTTGAGTCTGATAACTGGGTGTAATGTTGACTATTTGTCATGTGTACAGGTAAAGCAGATGGCAAATGCCGATGAACGTATCCGAGTGATGAATGAGGTTCTTAGTGGAATCAAGGTACGATCTGGCCTAATGAATAGAAGGGAGGAGACTTGCTAATGGTTGTGTGATTTCTTATAACAGCTTAGTTTTTTGAGCAGAGGCTCTTTCCTCAAACATAAAGACTGAGTCACTAACCAATAGTTAATTTGGTTTTATCAACCGAGTTCAGTATAAATTAAATGTAAAGTGGCCCTTGTACTCAAGCAGGCGTTTCAAGTCTTACCCCTTCGTCATCGCCCCGACGAGGGACTAATCCTCGAAAACTCAGCTTTAAAAAGTCACAACGGTGGCCAATTTAATTCATTAACTCAGATGATAAAACCAAATCATCTCGTTATACCTCCCTCCGACGCAGCACCACAGTTTCACCCATAAGGTAGTTTGGTTTGTTTGGAAATGGTTGTTTGTGTTGAATGCTTACCACAGTGTTGTCTCGGGTAATATTTAAACTCCATCAAGCATTCATCGTGCATATGTTTCCTCTCACTTCTCTTGTCAAATTTGCGTACGATGCCTATTCACTGTTTTTGTCTTCATCCTTCTCTACTCATTAGGTGCTGAAGCTGTATGCTTGGGAAGAATCCTTCATGAATAAGATCATATCTGTTAGAGATAGGGAACTGCATCATCTGGCCAACAGCATGTACTTAGGGGCAGCTGTTTCATTCACTTTCATTTGCGCTCCATTTTTGGTGAGAAAACTCAAACTACAGTGATAAGAAGTTACTCTTTCGGTTGTTGCTGCCAGAGGCTTTTCATGGATGACTCGACTTGTTGGTCTCAGATGCCGCCGGAAATTAAACAAAACCTCAGGGAATCCAGGGCTGGGCTGCAGAGCGCCCTAAGCCCAAGTATCTGAGAGACAATGACAGTCACTCCTTTAGCCCAACAAACGATTAGTCAACAATTTAGATTTTAAATGAAGCCTAACAGGGTCAGGGAAAGTTTTCGTTGTATTGATTTCTCAACTATGCTCCTAAACAGGTGTCCCTAGCCACATTTACGGTATACGTCCTTCTTGGAAACGAGCTGACCGCTAAAAAAGCTTTTGTGGCAATTTCCCTGTTCAACATTCTTCGCTTTCCTCTCATGATGTTACCTCGAGTAATAGTGAATGTTATTCAGGTGGGTTCTAATTTTGTACAAACAGGTTCGTTTTTTTAATAAATGTAACTCTGGGAACGCACCGTGCGAATCCTCTTACGATTAACGTTGACTTAAAGTGGTGTAGAGATGTCACACTTGCATGTATGTCCCAGAACTGAACACTGAAGTCTCGTTAGCGCTTTGTTCTTCTAATTGTTTCTATTTTGTTATTCATAAGGCTCAAGTTTCCTTTCATCGATTGGAGCAATTCCTTCGACTAGATGAATTACAATACGAAAATGTCCAACGCAAGATGCCATCACATTGTAAGTTTGAACAACCGGACGCACACACCACATGACGTGCGTTTTAGATGAATTCGCATGTTAACGCTGAAATGCTTAAGGCAATCACCTGTGAACGCGATGTGTGTCATCAGAAGTACACCGAGGCACTATTGGACATGGCCAATCATGTTACAGAATTGTTTACCACTTGGTACTTGGTTTTGTCCACTGAGTTGATGATGTAGATTGACCACCGTAAAGAGTTTCAAAGCTGACGTCTCCAGCGATTGGTTAGTTTGGACCATGTGGTACAAAAATCTGTAACTTGATTAGCTTTGTCCCCGCGTATTACATTCTTCCCATCTGGGAAAAGTTATGCGAGTTAGTCTCCCATGCAAACTTGACCTTTTGGAAGGCCCATTTAGATCCTTTACTTTCGTTGCCGGCTTTGGACATATGAACCTTTTTTCCCTGTAGGTTCTGAACTGGCAATTTTTGTCAAAAATGGTGCGTTTTGTTGGGACAGAAACGACGAAGTTCCTGTTTTGAGAAAGTAAGTGCTGTTTTTTTTGTTTGATCAAACATCGGAATTTAAAGGTGTTTCTCTTCCATCATATCCCAACACATGGATCAGCCAGCTACAAAGTTAAGTGTTTTCTGGGCCTCCTCTTGGTCTATATGTGTGGAACAAGGTCCCGAATCCAAAAGATTTTTATAGCTTCAGCGTTCTAGTAGGGATACATTATTTTGAAACGCTACCCATCTGTATGGGAGTGATCTTTACTCAGCCTATTCGTAACATTTCACGGGCACGGTATGCCTTGTCTAGATGTCTGAATTGTTGCTTTATTGAAAGGATTCTTTTTTTTTTTTATCAATAATTAAACGTGATCTTCCCTGTTAGCTTCCCAGGCTTTAATTAGGAAACTGCACCACAAACCACACTGTCACCTGTTAAATCAAATCAAGTAGCTTTTGATCACATACCATTGAGATTATCGTCTTTTTTGTCAAGCAGACCACAATAACAATTTTTTTTTCTTTATTAAAAGTATCAATTTAAGCATTCCTACTGGCTCGCTTGTGGCTGTGGTTGGTCCCGTTGGTTGTGGAAAGTCAACTCTGCTATCAGCTCTGCTCGGAGAAACAGATAAACGTGATGGAAAAGTATTTGTACAGGTTTGTGATTCTTCACGTTCCACAAAATGTGACCGCATTTGTCCACGGTTTTTAACGGGCTGATCACAGGAGCCCACTTTGGTGACCCACTTACATATTCAGTGATGGATAGGTTGAAAAATCAACCTTTAACTTTGAAAAGGGATTTACCTCGGAATCTCACCCGCAGTTTTGGTTCGTTGACCAACAAACAGGTCGAGAGACCAAACGTAGTTGCCAGTAATAAGGTGTTTTATCGATCCGCAAGAAATTCTATTTTTTATACTTACAAGGAAAGGAGCATATAAAGAACTATTTATGTGATCTTGGGAGTTAAACGGTTATGTTAGCAACAGCTTTACAAACAGCATCACGGCCAACAGACTTTCCTCTGTTGCGGCTGAAATATGACCTCCTTCAATTTTCGAATTATTTTTCTAAAATTCAATTTTGCTAAATGTCTATAACTATAAAAAAAAAATCTGTGTTTTCTTTGCCTTTTTCGCAATTTTAGGGAACAACTGCTTATGTTCCACAACAAGCTTGGATCCAGAATGCAACGCTTCAGGAAAACGTGCTGTTTGGTAATCCACGTGACTCAGTACGCTATAAACAAGTGATTAGCGCTTGTGCTTTGGAACCTGATATTCAGGTTTTACCAGCAGAAGACATGACGGAGATTGGCGAAAAGGTACAAAATAATCTCATCAGCAACAACAACAACAACAAACAACAACAACAGCACTTAGTTCATTTTACGTTCAACCTGAGTAGGTGACAGTGGGGTATTAGTGGTTACGTTGAGTCTTATCTTGATCCAACCATTCCGTGCAGGATGTTTCCACCGAAACTTGGCGCAGCATGCCGATTATCTATATGAATATAGATCTACAGGTGTAAGAGTAAATGTCACAAACAACTGGAAAGTATTTTTTTTATTTCCTTGTGGGTGGCTAAAAGTTGAATCCTCTCATGCTTTCCCTTGTGGCGACGGACACTGACAATGTATTCCAATTAATTGAATGCAGATGGTGAAAAGCTCCATGGAGCCGCTTTCTTATTCAACGTACTTATCGTTGTTAACCCTCTAACTTTCAGAAGCGATCGACATGTAACTTCTTCCCATAATATCCATACATTGTCAAGCAAACAACTAATGACTCATAAGTTTTGTATTGAATAGACCATTTTACAGTTGTGTACTTAGTGGCCAAGCTTTTGATTTGAAGTGAGGCTGAGGGTGACATTGTTGTGATAGAGACCAGTATCTAGTTAGCATGATAACAAAGAAATTTTCTTTTGAAAAGCAGCAACATCTGTATCATAACAACGTCACCCTTAACCTCACTCCTGTTCAAAGGCTTGGCCACCAAGCCCACGACTGTAAAAAGGACTATTTTAAAACTTATCACGTAGAAGTTGTTATCTTGATCTTACACCAAATTCTTACAACCAAATTGCTAGGAAGTGTGTGGCCGCTAGAGGGGATAATTAGCGATAAGATCTTGAGAGTCAACGGGTTAAATGTTTATCTCTTTCTGAAAGGGTATAAACCTCAGTGGAGGGCAGAAACAGCGTGTGAGCCTGGCTCGTGCTGTGTATTTCAATACTGATATATACCTGTTGGACGACCCACTCAGTGCTGTGGACTCGCATGTTGGAAAACGTATTTTTGATGAAGTTATTGGACCTCAGGGACTGTTAAAAGAAAAGGTACTATATGAGGATAATTGTATTACAATATTTTTCTATTGTGAGGGGACGTTCGTGCGTTTGGCCAAAAGGACAAGAATACGTCGTGCCAATCTTGACTTGACTAAACTGAGAGATTTGCAGCAATATTTTTTCCGGGTTTCGCTCACTGGCTGCTATGGAACAGAACAGTTAAATTTGTTAAAGCACGATTTTTAAGGTCTAGTGTATCACTTTTTATTAAAAACTGGATCGTTGGATAATGCAGTTCAAGACTTTTTATTGGCTTAGCCATTATGGTATATGAGCCAATATACCATAATCTAATTATTACTGCCACGGGCGACTAACTCTAACAACCACAATTTCAACACGCGAAACAACACGGTTAAAACTGCAAATAAAACAGCAAACGAAAACCTATTACAATATAAACTACACTAAATACCGAAGGAAAGCTACAAAGAAAACGACGACGAAAACTGCATAATACAAAATTACATTTGTTGCGATGTTGTAAATCCTGCCTAGTGGCGAACAAGCTGCGCGAAGCGAAAAGAACGAATATAAAAAACGCTTGACAAAACTGCACTGAAAAAACTGCACCAACGATGAACAATACGGTTTAAATACATGCTACGTAAAGTAATGACACAAAGAAAGCTCAGGCAAAACTTTACTGCAATTAACACTACTGCATAAGAAACAGTAGACCA